>NC_133371.1:36892170-36942295 GCF_049309525.1 Garra rufa
ATATATATATATATATATATAATATATATATATATATATATATCCATTTTTTTTTTGTTAAAGCCCTTCTTGCTTTCTAGAGAATTAAAGCCATTTCATCAGCAAACTTCACAGTTAGAAAACATAACTGTTGTGTGTGTCTGTGATTGGGTATATGAACACTTTACATCTGATCACACACATCATGGTAAATCCCTTGATTCATTAGCAACTCTGCTTATGAAGCAAAAGTCGCTGATGAAGAAAGATATGATTGAACCCAATGTATAGCCCCTCAAGAGACGTACTTAATGAGACAACTTAAGCTTGATGTTCCACCATGTATTCATGATTAATAGATGAGGACCCGAGTTCTGTAAGACGGCATTCAGACCCACCTACATGTCTAGATAAAACCAATCAATACCACTAAGGCACACCTCAGCTCTCCAATTGTTTCTTGCAGTGCTGCACATGTAATTCAGTTACAATACTGAGCGGTTTATAGCACATGCTTGTGTTTATATCTCTGTGTTGTCCTCTGATAACCCAGATTTAACAGCAATCATCACAATTATTTAATATAAGCATTTATGATTTCTACATACACTCTTTTTCATAATTAGCCCCTATGTTACAGATTAATAGCAATGGCAAAAAAAAGTAATAACAGTATGCTCAACTACATAATTATATATCAAGCATCTCAACTCTTTCTGGATATCATGTGACAAAATGTACAATTTAGTGTTACTATCTTTAATGAAAACTAAAAATAAAAGAAAATATTTTCTGAAACATTAAAAGATAACTGTAATGATTTTTAATGTTCTTTAAAGAAGTTTTTTATGCTTATCAAAGTTCTGTTTATTTGATCAAGTAATATTATAAAATACTGTGATTTAAAATAACAATTTTCTATTTTAATATACTTTAAAATAGAATTTATTCCTGTGATGCAAAACAGAATTTTCTTCAGTGTCACATGAGCCTTCAGAAATCATTCTAATATGCTGATTTATTATCTTTGTTGAAAACAGCTGCCTACTATTTTTTGAAACCTGTAATACTTAGTATGCTTTGATGAATAAAACATAACAAAGAACAGTATTTAATCAAAATAATCAAAATAAATCTTTTCTAAAAGTTTGTTAATATAGAAAACCACTATTTTAAATTGCAATATTTCACAATATTACAGTTTGGGTTTTTTTCAGTTTTTTTTTTTTTTTTAATCAAATAAATGCAGCCTTGATGAGCAGAAAAGATGATCCAAAACTTACTTGGTAACCTGGTAAAAAAAGGCAGCACCCGACCAAAAAAGCACTGACCCAGATATGTCATACCAAATTTTAGGTCTGATTGATACCTGTCAATTCGATTATTAATAGTAAAGAGACTGATTTTTTTCTGAATATGGCATGAGAAAAAACTTGCAAAAGAAGAACAAGGTAAAAACCAGCTGGTAGTTTCTGACATCTGAGCAGTCCAAGTTAGGTTTCTTGAGTACTTGGTCTATGCAGCCTATTTTAAAGTCTGATGAGACAGCTCTGCTAGATAAGTAAGGCCGTAGACAGCAAAAGACAGCTACAGAGAGAGTTTCTTTCTTGGAGGAAAGGGAAGCGAACAGGATCGAAGGGGGCAGGAATAAGTGGTGGGTAGAGTCAGGATTGAGCATGAACCACTTTGAAGAGTTAACTAATGTTTTACAAACAGAAAATAAATAAATAAATATGCACTCAAACATACAGTAATATTGTGAAATATTATTAGAATTTAAAATAACTTTTTAATTTGAATATATTTTTTTTTTTAAATTAGCCGCCATTATTTCAGTTTTCAATGTTTGATACTTCAAAAATCTTTCTAATATGATGATTTGGTGCTCTAGAAACATTAAAAAACATTTTTGTTGCTTAATATTTTTGTTTTACAAATGGAAAATAAATAAATATAGCCTCAAGAGATTGTAATTATTCACATAACTACAGTTAAAACAGTAATATTGTGAAATATTATTAGAATTTCAAATAACTGCTTTCAATTTGAATATATTTTAAAATATAATTTATTCCTGTGATGGCAAAGCTGACTTTTCAGCAGCCTTTATTTCAGTGTTCAGTGTTTAATACTTCAAAAATCTTTCTAATATGATTATTTGGTGCTCAAGAAACATTATAAACTGTTTTTGTTGCTTAATATTTTAATTTTACAAAAGGAAAGTAAATAAATATACACTCAAATGTTTGTAATTACTCGCATACATACAGTAAAACAGTAATATTGTGAAATATTATTACAATTTAAAATAACTGCTTTCAATTTGAATATATTTTAAAATACAATTTATTCCTGTGAGGGCAAAGCTGACTTTCCAGCAACCATTATTATTATTATTATTATTATTATTATTATTATTATTATTATTATTTCAGTCTTCAGTGTTTATTACTTCAAAAATCTTTCTAATATGATGATTTGGTGCTCTAGAAACATTAAAAACAGTTTTTGTTGCTTTATATTTTTGTTTTACAAATAGACAGTAAATAAATTTACACTCAAATGTTTGTAATGATTCACATAACCACAGTAAAAACAGTAATATTGTGAAATATTATTAGAATTTAAAATAACTGCTTTCAATTTGAATATATTTTAAAATAATTATTTTTTAATAATAATTTACTCCCGGGATGGCAAAGCTGAATTTTCAGCAGCCATTATTTCAGTCTTCAGTGTTTGGTCCTTCAAAAATCTTTCTAATATGATGATTTGGTGCTCTAGAAGCATTAAAAACTGTCTTTGTTGCTTACTATTTTTGTGGAAACTGTGATATACTCATATGTTCAAAAATAACATTCATTTCAAGAATGCATTCAATTGAATAACATTTTAAGAATGCATTAAAATTGAAAAACAGACTTCACTGTGACAATGAAGACTAGAGTAATGGCTTCAGAAAAATTCAGCTTTTCCATCACAGGAATAAATTACATTTTAAAATATAATAAAACAGGAAACAGTTATTTTAATTTGTAATAATACTTCACAGTATTACTGTTCTTAACGTATTTATGATCAAATAAATGAAGCCTTGATGAGAGATCATTTTAAAACATTAAAAATCTGAATTATTTCCCCATCATTGACCAGCATGTATAAAAACTTTTTCAAAAATATTTTTTCATTTCATTATGATTTACAATACCTTTGATGTAGCCTCTCACAGATAAAAGGCCTTTGAAGGACATTTCTTCTTTCAGATACAGGCAAGTCTATCATTAGAAAAATAATTAAGGTTAGTTAAATGCAGTGTTTATACAAATCTTAACTTTCAGCACATATTTAGTTATCTTTTGATCATCTAAATGTATTGAACTGTACTTTGATATTTTCACCTAGAAGAATTTGTGCAAATTGATTCGGACACAATGGGCTTTAGAAAGAAATCAATAAAAGCAGTGCAGTGCAGCTATTCAAAGTGTCTATTCAAGCACTAAGGCATCTCTGAAAATATATGGGCTTATTCTATACCATATTCTGAATGAGTACGGAGGGTCCAGAGGGGAAACCAAAAACCCAGGGCGCATCTCACACATATCATGATTAAATATGCAAATGAAACATTTCATGCATGGACAGTGTAATGGGTAATTTAGCGCCTGACTTCCCCCATCTCTATTGACATAAGTGATGCACAGAAAGACAAGGATTTTATTCATCTCGTATATGCGCATCATGTTTGCTTTTTATCAACATGGTTATGATGCATAACCAAGGACATGGTGGAAACATGATGCTTTGTCCTTCGTTGGAAACAAAGCCCAGGATTATGGGCAGTCCTGAAGATCAGGGGGAAAAATGAACACTTAATGTAAGAAGTGTTGGATAATGGCAGCCGTATGCGTTCAGATGTGATTATAGATTCGCACCCAAATACAGGTACACGTAAATCACTTGACCATTCCTTGCCAGCACTCACTGTAATTACCTTAACACTCTCCAGAGGTCTTAGGTCATTTTCTCATACATAGTTAGATACAATCAAGTGATGTAACGTACATTTATGTGGGAGTATGATTGAAAGGGGCGAGAGAGACAGAACCTTAACACATTACCTGCACTTTCCTGCCATTTCCTGTAGGACGAATGGGTAAAATAGACTTAAAGGAATAGTTCACATAAAAATGGAAATCTGCTGAAAATGTGTTCACTAGGAATTTAATGATATTATCAATATTGTAGTATTGCGATAGCAAAACTGTCTTGATATTATCGTGGTCACATGACGATATGAAACGATAGGTCTTGCGGGCAAAAAGTCTAGTTTTTAAAGGGTTCATCGGATGCCCATTTTCTACAAGTTCATATGATTCTTTAGGGTCTTAATGAGAAGTCTATAATATACTTTGGTTAAAAATTCTCAATAGTAGTGTAAAAAAACACCCTTTTACCTTGTCAAAATCAGCTCTGCAAAAAATCAACTCATTTTATTGCATGGTCCTTTAAATGCAAATGAGCTCTGCTCGCCCCGCCCCTCTCTGCCTGGGATGATGAATGTTTACTTTAGCCACGTTTAGCCGCATTTATTAAGAAAGGCCATTTGCAAAGATGCATAAAAAACCCTCATACTCACTTCTGCTGTGGGTGAAGCTGCATCAGGAACGATTCACACGAACATAGACGCATATGTAGATCAGGATCGGTGGTTTCCTTTTTAAAACAAAAGTAACATTATCCTTTGCATCTTCAGCAGGTCAAATGTGGGAAGTAAATGACTATTTTCATTATTACATCCAATAACAGAACACCTCAATCGCTCAATCTGAGACATTCTTGTCTTCCCCTGCAAAATGGCGATCGGAGTCGGACTGTTTCAGCTCGGTGAGGGCGAGTCTAAGGTAAGGCACTCATGTTAATCAACTATAGTGGGAGCCGTCTCTGTCGGTGTGCCGTCACACCAAGAAGCTGAAAGTGAACTGATTTTAAAAAGGGGATATTACTTTAAAAATTTAAAAAATACCACTGGTGAATTTTTATCATTGTAGGGTGGTTGTGTACACAAACTGCCGACACACATTAATGTTCAAACAACATGTAAAAGTTAGTTTTGCATCCGATGACCCCCTTAAAATATATTTAGACTTCTTATTCTAACATAAAAAGTCTTTAAAGTTAGGCGATCCGCTCGTGATCCGATGTTTTCCGCACCTCAAAAATGGCTCTGTTCACAGTGAATGCAGTAGGGCTGTCACTATCGTTTATTTTGGTAATAGAGTAATCTGTCAATTATTCTAACGATTAATCAAGTAATCGAATAATTATAATTTTTTTTTTTTTTTGTTAACAATAGCCTTTAACATTACTTAAGTACATATATAATAGCAACGAGGCAATGATAATTAGTTCAAATAAAGTAACAAAAGCAAATAGTCATATGGTTTTATTGAACAAAACTGTTCAAATACATAATGTATTATAAACAGTAAAGCTAATGTACATTATGCATTATAACATTATTACATTAATGCAGAGGGCGCCAACGGCCTGACGATTATTTTTTTAAACTTTAATATTTGTTTAATCCTTGTTTCATATTGACTCAACAAACATTTAATTCAAATGTCTACTTAATCTTTAATATTTGGCCATTTCTTTACGACAGAAATGCTGCAGGCACTGTAATTTGTTGAATGTGTGGACATCAAAATGTGTAAACTCAGGGCAAGGGTTTAAACTTTTATTTTGAAATTGCGATGAACAGTTAGCATATAGAGATGTACTGATGTATTCTCCTGTGTTTGCGTAGGGTTATAAATTATATACTATATTTAAATGATAATGATAACAGTTCTTGTTTAGCAACATTTACTGTGAATGGAGCCCATGTAATTAATTAAAGCGCATATTTTAAACCTGCCTTATATATATTCAATTGAATCATAGCGTCTGCGAATTTGTAATAGTATTATGCTTTATTATAATTTTAAATGGGTTTAATATGTGGAATGCGCCACTTCCGGTATTTTGCTGATTACTCGACACAGGCAAAATGCATTCAAGGATTTTTTTAAATCGAATACAATCGAGGAATCGTTACAGCCCTAGAATGCAGTGAACTCGTTTATTGCATGTGCTGTTAGTTTAGCGCGCATTTGGGAATGCAACGGCCACCAGTTAGTCATTATTTTTTGCTGCAGATGATTACAGCATTTCACAAGATTTGTTATAAGACGCATTTTTGTAAGCCTGTTTTCACTGAAGCTGGACTTTTCTCATCATATAAAAGTTCTATTGCAGTTTCCGTCAAAATAAAAGCTTAAAAGTGCAGTATGAATTGCTGACAGCTAGCGGTTTAAATAGGTAATGTTATTGAAGTCCAAATTCAAAATATCTCTTTCAAGTGTAGAAATTAAGAAGAGGTATTGTAATTTCCCTACTGTAGAGTAAAGCAAAAATAATATACCTATGCCAACCCCTCAGAGGACCTCTGATGATGCCAGCCCTGAAACAACATACAGCACTACGAAACTGTGCTATAAGTTTGATTGCAACATATATTCATTACTATTAATAGTGTTCATCGTCTGTTTGATTATGTCATTTACAGATTTTACCATACATCTATGCCATATGTACATCAATTTGACATAGTCACCATTAGTAAGCTACTAAATGTATTGTAGAAACCTAAATTTTCTGTACAGCTGCTTTGCAACAATTTGCATCGTGAAAAATTTATCTTCTGCAGTGAATGGGTGCCGTCAGAATGAGAGTTCAAACATCTGATAAAAACAATAAAATAAGGCTGTAACTAACAATTATTTTTGTAATAGAGTAATCAGTTGATTATTCCGCAGATTAATCGGGTAATCAGTCGATTATTCTAATGATTAATCAAGTCATTTTTTTAAAGGTAATAAAAATAGCCTTTAAAATTACTTAAAATACATATATAATAGCAATTAGGCATTATAATAATTGAGAATTTTTCATAATCGAGTACTCGAATTGAATCAAAAGCAATGGTTTGAGGTTACAAGGATGAATTTTTTGATGCATTTGTTTTTTGTTTTTTTTTTAGAAACACACAGCTTTTCACTTCACAAGACATTAACTTGTGGACTGGAGTTGTGTGGATTATTGTGACGTTTTTATCAGCTGTTTGGACTCTCATTCTGACGGCACCCATTCAATGCAGAGGATTCTTCGGTGAGCAAGTGATGTAAATGCTAAATCTCTCCAAATCTGTTCAGATGAAGCAAACTCCACTACACTGCAAAGTTTAAAGAACAGCATTTACATAAAATATAAATCTTCACTATCACTTTTTATCAATAGAACGCATTCTTGCTGAATAAAAGTATTCATTTCTTTCAAAGAAAGAAAACAAAACATTACTGACCCCAAACTTTGAACAGTAGTGTATATTGTCACAAAATAATTCTATTTTAAATAAATTGATTTTTTTTTTTTCATGTTTTATTCATCAAAGAATCCTGAAAAAGTATCACAGGTTCCAAAAAAATATTAATTTTAACTTAATTTTTAATTTAATTGCCAATAATATTTCACAATATTATTGTTTCTTCTGTATTTTTAATGAGATAAGCTCAGCCTTGATGAGTTCTTAAAAACATTAAAAGTCCTACTGATCCCTAACTTTTGAAAAGCAGTGTACATCTTGATGGCTTGAGGATGAGTACATTTTAAGCAAACTTTCATTTTTGGTTGAACTACTCCTTTAAAAGACTAGATTCATTAGTAATAAGCAGGTTTATGTCTGTCTGCATGTGTGAATAAGAAAATCTAAGAATAATAGCAGAGTTAGCAAATAAAAGAGTTAGTGCATTACATTCAGCGGGGTGGCCGTAATCTTCAGTCATTTCCTGTGTGATCCATAGCTTACACGCATAGATAATATCACCTGAAAATTCATTCAAATTGAATGCATTAGCAGTAAGTGCGTTTCCGTGCATTTGTGTACGAGTGTATTGTCAAAGTCTGGTTTGAAAAAGACAGAGCGTGTGATAAGTAGAGGAAAAAGAGGAGAGAGGGAGAAGATAGAACAGAATAGAATGTGACAGGCACTATCCTCTACGTTCAGCAGTAAAATAATGAAATGATAACAGAGTGAGATGCACCTCTTGGGCATTTTTCTTAATGCAGATCTGACGTGAATCTGATGTATAATGCGAGCGTAATCTCGACATGATGTAAGTGCACTGAAGCACAGGAACAGTGAAGGACTTCAGGACGTACCATTGAGAGGAAGCATGGTAAATGTTAATCAGCTGACACATCAAGACACTCGGAGACTCTGCAAAATATGTTAAGTGCAAGGAAAAGATTACATATATACATAGATAGACAGACAGATAGATAGATAGATAGATAGATGTGCATACTATTGACAACATATATACTTTGTTCTGCAGAAACTGTACAAGTGATATAACAACATAACCTTGTAGCACATTTGTTCCTGTGGCCGCTTGTTCAAGGTTTCAGTCTACATGTGTCTTCCCAGATCTCTCATCTCTGTTTTATCTGCAGGATATTGGTTCTGTAAGACGATTACATGCACAGCAAGCACAAGGTCTAGTAGACACACAGGACAATTATTGAACAGTAGCTCAATCCCCCATGATTGTTACTGGGGTCAGCAGAAGACAGTGTAAGATATAAAGCTCCATGTTTTTGAAAAGTTGATAAGCTGCATATCACATACTGACAGATTCCACTGCCAAAGGTCCATTTCTGGGGGCTCAAGAAGGTAATAATGCATTTACACTTTCTCAGCAATGATCGGTCTAGCAAAGGTTTCCTCAAATCTTTGTTTGCAGTGTAGATTATAAAAGCTTTTTGAATAATTAATACAGTCAACTAGAGGTTAGTCAGGGTCAGTGTAAATTTTAGCACCAAGTAATCTTTTCTCAGAAAAGAAAAATCACGTTCACAACGATAATCGCATATACCTGCACCCAAAAACCCTGCAAAAAAAAAAAAAAAGGAATTCAAAGTCACAATCACAAGGAATAAAGCCAATTTAAAAAGTAAAAAAAGTAATTAAAATTTAATTTAGAGAAATCGTTATAAATAGCACAATTTACAAAGTCACATGTGAGAAAAAAAATTGTAAAAAAAAAATATATATATATATAGAAAATTAGAAAATGTATTACATTTTCAAAAATGATTTACTAAATTTAAATAAGATAAAATGCATTTAAATGCAATTAAAAATAATAATAATAATAATAATAAATCCAATCAAAATAACAAATAAAAAGTGTTAAAATAAATACTAAAAAAAAGCAGAAACTCGCCACCAAATCATAATTCTTCCACTGAATTTTTTTTTTTTTTTTAAAGATTGCGACTTTTTATCTTGCAATTCTGACTTTTTTCTCTTTTTCTCAGAATTGTGAGATATAAACTAATATAAAAAATATAGTATAGTTTATAAGTTTTTTTTTTCTGACTTGATTTTATAACTTGCAATTGCGAGTTTATATTATGCAATTCTGAGGAAAAAGTCAGATTTGTGAGTTTATATCACGCAATTCTGAGGAAAAAGTCAGATTTGTGAGTTTATATCACGCAATTCTGAGGAAAAAGTCAGATTTGTGAGTTTATATCACGCAATTCCGAGAAAAAGTCAGATTTGCGAGTTTGGATCACGCAATTCTGAGAAAAAAGTCAGATTTGTGAGTTTATATCTCACAATTCTGAGGAAATATATTTAGAATTGCGAGTTAGTATTATGCAATTCTGAAAAAAAAGTCAGATTTGCAAGTTTATATCACGCAATTCTGAGAAAAAATTCAGATTTGAAAGTTTTGATCACGCAATTCTGAGAAAAAAAGTCAGATCTAGGAGTTTTTATCTCACAATTTTGAGGAAAAAAAATTTGAATTGCGAGTTCCTTTCGCAGAATTGCAAGTTTGATTCTAAAACTCGCAATTGCAAGTTTATATCGCACAATTTTGAGAAAAAAGAAAGATTTGCGCATTTGGATCACACAATTCTGAGAAAAAAGTCAGATCTGGGATTTTATATCTCACAATTCTGAGGAAAAAGTCAGATGCAGGAGATTATATCTCACAATTCTGAGGAAAAAGTCAGAATTGCGAGTTTATATCACGCAATTCTGAGAAAAAAAAGTCAGATTTGCGAGTCTGTATCTCACAATTCGGAGGAAAAAATTCTGAACTGCACATTTGTATCACCCAGTTCTAAAGAGTTATAAAGTGCAATTTTAAGGGGAGGATAAAATGAATCTCACAATTCTGAGGGAAAAAAAATCTGAATTACGAGTTAGTATTACGCAATTCTGAGAAAAAAAAAGACAGATTTGCGAGTTTGGATCACGCAATTCTGAGAAAAATGTCCAGTTTGCGAGTTTATATCTTTCAATTCTGAGGAAAAAAATTCTCAGAATTGCAAGTTTGATTCTAAAACTCGCAATTGAAAAAAAAAAAAAAGGAAAAAGAAAAGAAAAAAGTCAGATATGCAGGTTTGGATCACACAATTCTGAGAAAAAAAGTCAGATCTAGGAGTTTTTATCTCACAATTTTGAGGAAAAAAAATTTGAATTGCGAGTTCCTTTCGCAGAATTGCAAGTTTGATTCTAAAACTCGCAATTGCAAGTTTATATCGCACAATTTTGAGAAAAAAGAAAGATTTGCGCATTTGGATCACACAATTCTGAGAAAAAAGTCAGATCTGGGATTTTATATCTCACAATTCTGAGGAAAAAGTCAGATGCAGGAGATTATATCTCACAATTCTGAGGAAAAAGTCAGAATTGCGAGTTTATATCACGCAATTCTGAGAAAAAAAAGTCAGATTTGCGAGTCTGTATCTCACAATTCGGAGGAAAAAATTCTGAACTGCACATTTGTATCACCCAGTTCTAAAGAGTTATAAAGTGCAATTTTAAGGGGAGGATAAAATGAATCTCACAATTCTGAGGGAAAAAAAATCTGAATTACGAGTTAGTATTACGCAATTCTGAGAAAAAAAAAGACAGATTTGCGAGTTTGGATCACGCAATTCTGAGAAAAATGTCCAGTTTGCGAGTTTATATCTTTCAATTCTGAGGAAAAAAATTCTCAGAATTGCAAGTTTGATTCTAAAACTCGCAATTGAAAAAAAAAAAAAAGGAAAAAGAAAAGAAAAAAGTCAGATATGCAGGTTTGGATCACACAATTCTGAGAAAAAAGTCAGTTCTGGGAGTTTATATCTCACAATTCTGAAGAAAAAGTCAGATCTGCGAGTTTATATCTCACAATTTGGAGGAAAAAATTCTGAATTGCACGTTTGTATCACAATTTTGAAAAAAAAAGTCAGATTTGCGAGTTTATATTTCACAATTTGGAGGAAAAAATGTTGAATTGTACGCTTGTATCAGCCAATTTTGAGAAAAAAAGTCAGATTTGAAAGTTTATATCTCACAATTCTGAGAAAAATTCAGAATTGCAAGGTTATATCTCACAATTCTGTGGAAAAAAATTCAGAATTGCAATGTTATATCTCACAATTCTGTGGAAAAAAATTCAGAATTGCACGTTTGTATCATGCAATACTGAGAAAAAAAAGTCAGATTTGCAAGTTTATATCTCACAATTCTGAGAAAAAATTAAGAATTGCAAGGTTATATCTCACAATTCTGTGGAAAAAAAATTCAGAATTGCACGTTTGTATCATGCAATACTGAGAAAAAAAAGTCAGATTTGCAAGTTTATATCTCACAATTCTGAGAAAAAATTCAGAATTGCAAGGTTATATCTCACAATTCTGTGGAAAAAAAATTCAGAATTGCACGTTTGTATCATGCAATACTGAGAAAAAAAAGTCAGATTTGCAAGTTTATATCTCACAATTCTGAGAAAAAATTCAGAATTGCAAGGTTATATCTCACAATTCTGTGGAAAAAAAATTCAGAATTGCACGTTTGTATCATGCAATACTGAGAAAAAAAAGTCAGATTTGCAAGTTTATATCTCACAATTCTGAGAAAAAATTCAGAATTGCAATGTTATATCTCACAATTCTGTGGAAAAAAATTCAGAATTGCAAGTTTGTATCATGCAATACTGAGAAAAAAAAGTCAGATTTGCAAGTTTATATCTCACAATTCTGAGAAAAAATTCAGAATTGCAAGGTTATATCTCACAATTCTGTGGAAAAAAAATTCAGAATTGCACGTTTGTATCATGCAATACTGAGAAAAAAAAGTCAGATTTGCAAGTTTATATCTCACAATTCTGAGAAAAAATTCAGAATTGCAAGGTTATATCTCACAATTCTGTGGAAAAAAATTCAGAATTGCAAGTTTGTATCATGCAATACTGAGAAAAAAAAGTCAGATTTGCAAGTTTATATCATGCAATTCTGAGAAAAAAGTCAGATTTATATCATCAAAAAACTCAAAAATATGCACTCTCTATCAGACACAAAACAAACTTCATAAATCAGCAAGAATGAGATTGTTACACCATCATTGCATCGCTGCTTTCTTACCTCCATTTACTAAGGAAGAAGTGTATCTTCAAAGTAGATTTCAAAGACTCTTGTTTTCATGAAAGGTGAGTTCCCTGTTGACCTGATAATTACACACCAAGGTAATTGATAATAATTAGTGTTTGTGAGAGTGAGTCACACATGGAAGGAGAACAGAAAGAGCATGTTAAGAACACAAGTGTCTGTCGCAGGCAAGCGTGTGCCCCGAGGTTCTGGATAAAAGCATATCCGAACACTCCCGGATGCTCTTTGAGTATAGCGAATATGCCCACTCACTTCTGACAGATGCTGATCGGTGGGGCATCAAAGAGAAACCAACATCCCTCGCTTTCTAACAGCAGTCTTGTTATCACACCCCACCAAATCTCCTGCGTTTGACTTCACATCACAGAACAATCCCTCCATTTAATGCTGTTTTCATTGATCCAATAGCCCACCCCCACACTCAAGACATACTCGTACGGCGGCGCATACAAACACATTAATCTTTTCTGCTGCCACACTCTAATTCCCACATCCACAGACACCTTATATGTCCATATATATATATATATCTTATCGTTCATCTATAAATTCTGTCCTTCTGCTTTCTTTCTTGACATTGCAGAACATCTTACTTGCTGTTCTCTCCTCTGGACTTCCATTATTGGTAAAAGCTTCTTTCCCTTGTGATCAATGTACCAGATTAATGCTGATGGCATGTAGTAAACAGTCATCAGTGTTGCATTCTGGTACTGGGAGTTTGACAATGTGTCATTTGCGTTAATTTTCAAGTGCTTAACCTCTGGAACAGAGAATTTTGGAAATTTCCTGCAGTTTAACTGACAAAATTGAATGCTTAATAAATAAAATAATACAATATCACCAACAAACAAGCAAGGAAATACCATGGAAAACAAATACTGTTCAAAAGTTATCTTGGTAAGTATTTTTGAAAGACATGCCTTTCAAAATGCTCATCATGGCTGCATTTATTTGATTAAAACACTATATTAAAACAATAATTGAAATATTATTGCAATTTAAATGAACTGTTTTCTGTGTTAATATATTTTTAAAATGTAATTTATTCCTATGGTGGCAAAGCTGAATTTTCAGCAGCCATTACTCTAGTCCTTTAGTGTCACATGATCCTTCAAAAATCATTCTAATAATTAAATACAAAAAAAAAATCGTACTATCATCTATGTTGAAAACTATGGAACCCTGTTTCTGCCACGATTGCAAGTGACTTTTTTTCTCACCATTGCAAGTTTGTTATAAAGTCAGAATTGCAAGATATGAACTCGCAATTCTGACTTTTTTTCTTGAGTTTGTATCACACAATTGCGAGAAACAAACAAAAAAGGCAGAACTCTGACTTTAATTTTTGTAATTGTGAGTTTATATTCAGAGAAAAAGAGTCAGAATTAAGTTTATATCTCACAATTCTGACTAATAATGTGCAACTGCAAGTTTATGTCTCACAATTCTGAAAAAAAGAGTCCGAATTGTCAGTTTATATCACGCAATTCTGAGAAAAGTTTATATCATGCAATTTATTCTCAGAAATGCGAGATACTAACTTGCAATTGCGAGAAAAAAGTCACAATTGCAAAAAACAACTGCATTTGTGAGAAAAACAGTCAGAATTCTGACTTAAATTATCGCGGTTGCGAGTTTATATCACGCAATTCTGAGAAAAAGAGTCAGAATTGTGAGTTTATATCTTGCAATTCTGACTTTATAACATGCAATTGCGAGTTTCTATCACACAGCTCTGAAAAAAAGTCAGAATTGCTAGATATAAACCTGCAATTGCAAGAAAAGAAGTCAGTACTTCGAGAAACAAACTCACAATTGTAAGAATTAAAAAATGTAAGAAAAACGCAATTGTAAATTTATATCACGCAATTCTGAGAAAAAGTCAGAATTGTGAGTTTAAATCTCACAATTTTGAGAAAATTCATATCATGCAATTTTGTCTCAGAATTGTGAGATATAAACTTGCAATTGCGAGAAAAAGTCAGAATTGTGAGAAACAAACATTTGTGAGAAAAACAGTCCGAATTCTGACTTTAAGTCTTGCATTTATGATTTACATCACACAATTCTGTCAGAATAGCAAGATATAAACTCAACTCTGACTTTTTCTCAGAACTGCAGGATATATATTTGCAAATACAAGAAAAAAATCTGACTTTAATTCTGGTAGTTATGAGCTTATTTCTTGCAATTCTGACTTTATAACATGCAATTGCAAGTTTCTCTCATGCAGTTCTGAGAAAAAAGTCAGAATTGTGAGATATAAACCTGCAACTGCAAGAAAAAAGTCAGAAATGCAAGAAACAAACTCGCATTTGTGAGAAAAAAACTTTAGAATTCTGTCTTCAATTCTCGCAATTTTGAGCAATTTTATCATGCAATTCTGAGAAAAAGAGTCAGAATTGTCAACTTAAATTGAACCATTCTGACTTTATAACACGCAATTGCTAGTTTATATCCCGCAACTCTGAGAAAAATTAATATATAAACTTGCAATTGTGAGAAAAAAGACTGAATTGCGAAAAACATATTTCTGAGAAAAGTCAGACTTTAATTCTCGCAATTGTGAGTTTATATCATGCAATTCTGAGAAAAAAGTAAGAATTGTGAGTTTATATCTCGTAATTCTGACTTTATAACACGCAATTGCAAGTTCATATAATGCAATTCTGAGAAAAGTTTATATTGTACAATTTTTTTTCTTTTTTATATATTTTTCAAGATATAAGCTTGCAATTGTGAGAAAGTCTAAATTGCGAGAAAAAAGCATTTGTGAGAAAAAGTCAGAATTTTGACTTTAATTCTTACAATTGTTAATTTATATCACACAATTCTGAGAAAAGTCAAAATTGTGAGTTTACTTTACTATTGCTTCTGATTAAATGAGCCCTTGTTGAATAAATGTATTAATTCTGTAAAAAAAACATACTCTTTTGAACAGCAATGTAAATGTGCAGTAAAATTTAAAATAAAAAAACTGTCATTCTTAGATACAGTCATAATTACAAGAAATAAAGTCAAATTTATGAAAAAATAAAGCCAATTTGTTAGATTAAGTAAAATTTTGAGAAATAAAGTAAAAGTAGTACATTTTTTAATGTAAAATTCTGAAATAGAAAATTAGAATCACAAGGCATAAAGGCAATAATTAAAAATAAACTTTAAATAATTTTAAAAAACCTGCAACTGTGAGATATGAAGTTTTTCACCCTGCAGGTGCAATCAAGCTTCCATTCAAAACATGAATATTTTAACAAAAAATATGATTTTGGATGTTTCTCCTCTCGAATATCTTCATTAACAGAAACTGTTTTTCGATCACCATTCTGTGTCACAACAACTTTTTGTTTCTTTTCCATTTTCACCATTCAAGTGTTGCATTAGAACCTGCCAGTGAATTACTAAAAGCCAGAATGGCTGGAAATAGATTAGCATTTATATGAAAGTCTCTCTCTCGGCAGGACTGGAAGAGAAAGAAATGCTTTTCGAAGTATCGGCGCATCTTTAAGGGTAAGCAGGGTGGCAAAAACAGCCAGAAAAATGGCACGTCCACCAAAAAAAGCAACGGATGATTACTATGGAACAAATATATTTAGGAAGAGATGCGTTTAAACTGAAAAAAAAAAAATAGGCAAAGGAAATTGAGACCAAGAAATAGACTAAAGGTTTGCTGTTTTCTTCATCCCGTCATTAAACCAGCTGATGAGGAAGAGCATTATGGGAAGTTCATGTAGTTCTTTGGGCACCATGCTGTTTGCTGGGACAAAAGACATGTTTGGCAAAAGCATTTGATCACATGCAGAAAGAAGTGTTTACCATGACAAAGTGTTTTTGAGTACAGCCAGAGAAAAAAGCCTAAGGGATAGAATTTTTGCCTTAGATGCTTTCTGAAATTCATAAATCTTTAAAAAGACTTTCAAGTCCACCTGGAGTCCGGTAAAGAAGCGTAACTGCCATTATCCATTGCTGAGTTTACGAGAGCAGGTCTACACAGGAACACTGACATACTTGAAATGGGTTTGTTCTTGGGCTGAATGTAGGTAATGAATTATTCATGATATTAGTCTAAATACTTTACAGAGAGGGAGAGAGATTCAAAACATATTAGTATTTATTTGGAGGAAAAAAAATCTTTTGAATAAATTATTTACCGGACACAAGGATACGCTGCAATAAAATGCCGGAGAGTGTCTCCAGACTAATGGTGTCTCAGTATTCATGCTCTTTTTTTCTCAATGTGTATCAGCATGAGATCCGTGCTTTCCATCCTGCTGCACGACTTTATAAGCATTGTGTGGGAACATTAGGCTACTTTTATAAGTACGACATTAAATTCCTCTTAACAGTTCCAGTTCCTTAGCGATTCTAATATCAATTCTTTTGCATTTGAGGGAAAATATCTGAAAAACAGAAATGCAATTGTTGCCAAACGTTGGGACCATTTCAATAATAATTATTTATTGAGAAAATGCTCCAACTGATTTACAATTTTTGTGATTCACTAAATAGACTCAACTCATGAAAGCCATTAATGCTAGGATCAGACTTCACTGGTCGCGTTTGTAAATTGGACTTTGTAATCCCTTATAGGCCCTAATGTGTTTCATTCAGTAAAAAACGAAAGAGGTATATGAACTAAAACAAAGTATTCCAAACAAGACATTTACTTGAGAATTGGGCTTTACTGCTCAAGCTGTGTATTTTTGATTCACTAAAAAGAACCAGCTTAAAAGAGTCATTAGCTTGAGAATCAGACTTCACTGGTCATGCTGTATTTATTTATTTTTTAACCATAAAGAGAAGCAGCTCATAAGAGTCATTCACTCAAGAATCAGACTTCACTGGTCATGCTGTATATTTATGATTCACTAAAACAAAACAAAGGTCATAAGAGTCTTTCACTCAAGAATCAGACTTCACTGGTCATGCTGTATATTTATGATTCACTAAAACAAAACAAAGGTCATAAGAATCATTCACTTGAGAATCAGACTTCACTGGTCATGCTGTATATTTATGAGTCACTAAAACAAAACAAAACTCAAAAGAGTCATTCACTTGAGAATCAGACTTCACTGGTCATGCTGTATATTTATGATTCACTAAAACAAAACAAAGCTCATAAGAATCATTCACTTGAGAATCAGACTTCACTGGTCATGCTGTATATTTATGATTCACTAAAACAAAACAAAGCTCATAAGAATCATTCACTTGAGAATCAGACTTCACTGGTCATGCTGTATATTTATGATTCACTAAAATGAAACAGACCATAAGAGTAATTCAGAGTCATTGGCTGTGCTGTTTTGTTTTGCTTTTTACTTCACTAACAAGAACCGACTCAAAAGATTTGGACTTCACTGGTATATTTTTGATTCACTAAAATTCAATTAGGATCAGAACAGTCGTTTGTTCGAGAATTGTACTTGGTAACACTATATTAACCTTATGATTCATTCACAAAAAAAAACATACAGTAAGAGTCATTTGCACGAGAATCAGACTTCACTAGTCATGCTATGTAGGCCATGTTTCTTTCACTAGAAAGAAGCCGCTTATAAGAGTCACTTCTTTAAGAATCAGACTTCAAAACGAAGCGGATCATAAGAGTCATTCCCTCAAGAATCAAACTTCACTGTTCATGCTGTATATTTATGATTTACTAAAATGAAACGGCTCATAAGAGTCATTCACTCAAAAATCAGACTTCACTAATCATGCTGTATTTTTATGATTTACTAAAACAAAGTGGCTTATAAGAGTCATTTACTCAAGAATCAGACTTCACTGATCATGCTGTAAATTTATGATTCACTAAAACAAAGCGGCTCATAAGAGTCATTCACTCAAAAATCAGACTTCACTGCTGTATTTTTATGATTTACTAAAACAAAGTGGCTTATAAGAGTCATTTACTCAAGAATCAGACTTCACTGATCGTGCTGTATATTTATGATTCACTAAAACAAAGAACCAGCTCAAAAGAGTAATTCACTCAAAGATTCGGACTTCACTGGTCACACTGTACATTATTGATTCAGTAAAAAGAACAGGCTCATAAGTATGAGGGGCCGTATAGGCCATAATTATTGAAAGGCCTCTTACAAACACTAGTGAAACGAAAAACATTGATAAACCTTAGTGAAATTCATTCATATGCATTACTGGAAACCTCTTACAAACACTAGTGAAACGAAAAACATTGATAAACCTTAGTGAAATTCATTCATATGCATTACTGGAAACCTCTTACAAACACTAGTGAAACGAAAAACATTGATAGACCTTAGTGAAATTCATTCATATGCATTACTGAAAACCTCTTACAAACACTAGTGAAAACCTTGATAAACCTTAGTGAAATTCATTTAGACACATAACTGAAAAGCCTCTTACAAACACTAGTGAAAACATTGATAAACCTTAGTGAAATTCATTTATACACATAACTGAAAAACATCTTACAAACACGAGTGAAAACATTGATCAACGTTACTGAAATTCTTTCATGTGCATAACTGAAATGAGTCGAGATTTCAGTAGATGATGAGAGCTAATTTCACTTGAAACGGAAGCTGTCAACACTTCCGCTTAATTTGGCGCGTCTGCTTCATGGAGGTTAGTCCAATGTCCGAAGTTTTAAAAATTTTAAAACATTTTATCGTTTCAAGTACTATTTCGAATGTGGGAAGACACGGCACGCACGATGTTACAGACATAGATATTTATACGTAGATACCCCATTGGACCGCTCCAAGCACGTAGATGCGTCTGCCATTTTGCAGCGATCAACTTGACGTCATTCGCCATACTATAGGTTCGCAGACCAACAGCTGTGCAGGACTGTGGCATTTCGAATATTCAGTGATTACTATGGTCAGTTACATAGATCTATGGGTGAATGACGTCGAGTTGACCGCTACAATATGGCTGGCGGCTTACGCATAACGGCCCATAGAAACAGTCGCTAATGAGGAATCTATGGTTACAGAGCTCGCCCCCGGCTGATCCGTCATGGCTCTGTGACCCATAGATATATATACATAGATACCGCATTGGACCGCTCCAAGCACGTAGATGCGTCCGCCATATTGGAACGGTCCACTTGACGTCATTCACCATACTGTAGGTTCGCAGACCAACGGCTGTGCAGGACTGTGGCTTTTCGAATTTTCAGTGATTACTATGAGATCTATGGGTGAATGACGTCAAGTAGACCGCAGTGAAATGGCGGATGGCTTACGTATAACGGCCCATAGAAACAGTCGCTAATGAGGCATCTACGTATATATATCTATGCTGTGACCGACCGCGCAGCGAGGACGTGTTCGCTTCGATTCGCTGACAGCGCGGGGCGAACATTTAGAGTTTGTGTGTTCATTTTTTTAAATTATTTTTTATTATTATCATTACTACATGTAAATAGTAGTGTTACCTGCTTTGGGCTGGAAAGCTGTAAAGCACTCGTAATTTTCTTCCAGGACATTATTCATTATTTTTTCATTGTGGAAATATGGAACATACTAAAGAGTACGTAGGTGTAAACATGTTTTTGGCAGATTAAATTAAATTAAAATAAACTAAATAAATAAAAAAACAATAAAGTAGCCTACAAAAATAAACACTTGGACGTGCTAAACAATGTTGGACGCTCCTCCAGAGGACTAACTTACAGTAGCCTATTACGTCTCTGCTACGTGCAGTTCTTTAAAAATAAAAATAATAAGTAAAAGAATTGTAATAATAAATAAATACTGATTTACAGTATGTTATGTGCAATGAAAATCACGAATTACTGTGTAGTACGAAAAGAGGCTGACGCCAGCGCTATCAACTCGGTGGCGCTAGCGAAGTGAACATGTTCTCCCCGTGTGCCTGTGCTGGGAGTCGGTCACAGTCAGAGCCGCGCTTATGACAGGCCTGCGCGGTGCGAACTCTGTAACATCGCGCTGTTTCGTCCCACTTTCGGAATTGTACTTGACGACAGTAAAATGTTGTTTAAAATATGAAAAGCCTCAGACTACCAACAGCCATGAACTGTTTGCTCCGCGCTGTCAGTGAATCGAAGCGAACACGTCCTCCCCGCGCGATCGGTCACAGAGCCATGACAGATCAACCCGGCGCGAGCTCCTTAACATCGTGCGGTGTCGTCCCACTTTCGAAATTGTACCTGACGATGATAAAATGTTGTTTAAAAATATTTAAAGCTTCGGACAATTTACGATTAACCTCCACGAAGCGGATGCGCCAAATTAAGCGGAAGTGTTGACACAACTTCCGTTTCAAGTGAAATTAGCTCTCTCATCCTCTACTGAAATCTTCACTTATTTCAGTTATGTGTATAAATGAATTTCACTAAGGTTTATCAATGTTTTCACTAGTGTATGTAAGAGGTTTTTCAGCAATGCGTATAAATGAATTTCACTAAGGTTTATCAATGTTTTCACTAGTGTTTGTAAGAAGTTTTCAGTAATGCATATGAATGAATTTCACTAGTGTTTGTAAGAAGTTTTCAGTAATGCATATGAATGAATTTCACTAGTGTTTGTAAGAAGTTTTCAGTAATGCATATGAATGAATTTCACTAAGGTTTATCAATGTTTTCACTAGTGTTTGTAAGAAGTTTTCAGTAATGCACATGAATGAATTTCACTAAGGTTTATCAATGTTTTCACTAGTGTTTGTAAGAGGTTTTCAGTAATGCATATGAATGAATTTCACTAAGGTTTATCAATGTTTTTCGTTTCACTGGTGTTTGTAAGAGGTTTTCAGTAATGCATATGAATGAATTTCACTAAGGTTTATCAATGTTTTTCGTTTCACTAGTGTTTGTAAGAGGCCTTTCAATAATTATGGCCTATACGGCCCCTCATACATAAGAGCCATTCACTCGAGAATTAGAATTGGTCACGCTGTATATTTATGATTCACTAAAACGAAACGGCTCATAAGAGTGATGCATTTTCGAGTCATTGTTTTGAGGGGGGTTTATTTCACTAACAAAACACGAATCAAAAGATTTGGACTTCACTGGTCACACCCTGCAAATTTAAGATTCACTAAAAACTAAAATTCAATTTGGATCATAAGAGTCATTTGTTCGAGAATCGTACTTGGTAACACTTTATTATTTATTTTTCTTCTCAAGAGACTTCAAAAATCAGACTTCACTAGTCATGCTATACATGCCATGTTTCTTTCACTGGAAAGAAGCTGCATATAAGAGTCACTTGTTTGAGAATCAGACTTCACTAGTCACGCTGTATATTTTTGATTCACTAAAAAGAAGCAGCTCATAAAAGTCATTCCCTCGAGAACTGGAAGTCACTGGTTACACTGTATTTTTTTCCAAAACAAAGAATCGCCTCATAGGAGTCATTCATTTGAGAATCAGACTTCACTGGTCACGCTGTATATTTGTGATTCACTAAAAAGTAGCAGTTAATAAGAGTCATTCCTTCAAAACAAGAGTCTTGCTATACAGGCCGTACATTTTCTTCACTAGAAAGAAGAGTCACTTTTTTAAGAATCACACTTTACTGGCTGCACAGTATGTTTTCGCAATGACTTTCACTGATGGCTGAGAAAACCACATGCGTTAACATTAATTATATTATAAATAATATAAATATTCATGCTGAGTTCATACACATCTGGTTGGAAGCCCTGCTCACTTTATCTTTCTTGAATTGAGCATACTCGTGGATAACCCGACAGCGAGAGTGAGGAAGGACAGAAGCGGCACTAGCAGACCGAAGATTTATCATCTATGTGATCTATAGCATCCTGAGCTCTGAGTGTTTATCTGATCAATACCGAGCGCTCGCCCATCATGCATTATAGAACATCCATAACTCCCCGGCTACCCGCGAAAGCTTACCGGGACGCCATGGGTACATTGTTGCCCTGGACCTTTAACGTTCCCATTTTTAATAAGAATCTGATCCCATGTTTGGAACCTAATACTGTCTCTAATTGGAGCGAATGGAGGGGGCGGAAAATGCCATCAGCAGCATAAATGAGCTTTAATTACAGCTGATATACAGAAATAGCCAATCTGTCAATCTGCACACTTGCCTCTGTCAGGTGGAGATGGGGGCAAAAAGACGGGATGTAAATAGTGATCCATTAATTATATCTGCCCACAAGAATACCGCTGAGAGTCGAAAACAGAAGAAAGGATGAACCCAGTCTAACAATGCCTTTAAAACTGTTCCAATGCAGACGGCATGTTTTGGAGTGTGGAGCGCTGCTGCCCTCTGTAGGTGCATGCAGATGATCACTGGAATAGAAAAAAACAAAAATATATTAATTTCCTTAATATAAAACTGTATTTTTAAATTATTCCATGTTTACTTAACTGTTCCCAGTCATGGAAAATCAAAAAAATATCAGGAAATTAACACATCATGGAAATTTTGAAAGCTTTAAAATATAAAAAATAAGCTTATTTTAAAATATTATTATTGATATTTTATTTAAAATATGTAAAGCAAATATATTTTTTAAAATAATTTAAAATATTCAAGCACATAAATACACTGTAAGAAAACATATAATGTAATTAAAACCACACATATCAAATTTCTTAATAGTAACATGTTATAATGAGCCATATTTTTACAAACTTACCCTAGAGTATGAATAATGTCACTACGTTCCATGACTGTGCTTAAATAAACTAGTGAATACTGAATAACCAAGTTTATGCACATACATAATTATATAGACTTGATAACTTCTCACAGTGTTATTCACATATTCACAGTGCTCTGGTCACTGTAAATTTGATTTTTTCTTTTAAAAAGGAAGCTGGAATCACACTGAAGCAGGCATATATCATTAATAATCTCAAAGCTCATGGAAGATCTGCCTTGAGAGGTTTATACGTTATCTCCAAAAATCCATATCTCTTTGGAGAAAATGAAAGGGATTTTTAATTCCAGAAGCTCACTGTTGCACACTATTGGAAACAGCGAGAAACACATGAAGGAGGACCAGATAAAAGCACAATCAATCTATCTATCTCTCTCTGTCCGACTTCCTTTATCATTCCTTATTCTGCACTCATTGGCCCATTACATTCAGAACACACATGTACACTCAAACCACACAAATCACATGTCGTTTTCACAGCGTACCAAGCACATTTGTGGAATTTTAATTTTACATGGGATCATACATCTTTGTGACACTTGTATTTCCCTGGCTACAATGTGAGAACTGTTTTGATGAGTGTAGAATAATGTCGCCACGTTCCAAGAGTGTGCATAAATGAATAACTAAGTGAATAACTAAGTTTATGCACATATTCGATCAAAATGTGGACCAGTGAAAGAACAGAGGGAGTTATGAAAAGCACATGTTTTGCATGCACTTATGAGACATTAAACCCCCAAGGTGCTTTTTAAAAGCGTTGCAATATTTTTCCCTCAGTTTCATATGCATTTGCTTGGCCCAGAGCAGGGAGCTAATGAAGCTTGTCATCTGGAAACATTAAAAATCATCTAACCTGAACCTTGCTGTAGAATGAACTGTATGCATGTATATTAACCAGCCCCCATAGTGCAAATCAAAATAAGTTCAGCTTCCTAGTAAGCTTTCTGATATAAATCCACAGTAACAAACTAATGCACAGGGAAAAAAAGGACGTCCGTGGGATGGAACATGATAGAAACAGCATGTCATTTTCATTGCTATTAATGCACTGGATTGCCAATGAATTGCACTGCACGGTGTCTTCATTGTCACTGCCAGTTCTATCATAATATCATGTTGGCGTGAATGCGTGATGGTTGAAAGGGAGGGTTTGTGGTTGCTTGTTCGTAGATTTGAATTTGGGAAATAGTTTGTGAGTATGAAAACATTTTTCATGAAGTACGCCTGACAAGATATAATAATGTGTGATGGCATGTTGCTGCTCTAAATTCCATTTTTCTCCTGGGAAAGGTGGAGGTATCGTAAGTAGTAAGAGGGGAAAATATAGAGATCGTTCTCGCAGTCATGACAAATGCTTTCACCCCTGGAGACTCCTTTCTCAGGAGACGACGCTGACTTCGGTGCACTTAAGAGGGGAAAATGTGTGAAAGGAGAGGAAACAACTAGGTACAGTTATCTTACAGGTCACTGATGATAGGAACTAAATGAAAGTGAACCCAAACTCCATGTAGTCCTGGCAAGTCTTGCCACATTTGAATTAACTATTCCTGGCTATCTTATAATATACCGATCAACCACTTACACAGGGCTCTATGCTTACTTTTCTTGTTAGGAGCACTTAAAAATTTAGGAGCGCAGTCAAAATTTTAGGAGCACATTCTAAACAATTGTCAAAAAATCTGAGAAAAAATTGGCCTTTCCATTACGAGGTGATATTAGACTCCTTAAAGTGATTTACAGGGGAATTTTGTTTTTACCTTTTCATATGTTTAATGAGGCTCAGAGGTGGCATGAGTGCAATCAAATTCATAAATTCATGTTAAGATTAGTGTTTTAAATATAAAATTTGGAATACAGAAATATTAAAGATTTAAAATACTGAAAAGATCTGCCAGCAGGTGGCGGCAAGACACTGATTTAATTACAGAATCATATCATATTCATTTGATTCTTTGAATGGATGATTCATTCAGGAATAAAGCAAGTGACTGTCTTTATGAATGGGAAATTGAATCATTTCACTAGATTCGATTCATAAATGAAACAGGGCTGTTTGAATGGAGATGCGCAGCGGCTCGGTTGTGACTTGTTTCAGACTACTTTTGACAAAATTAGACAATAGTGGTATAGTCAGACAATGTAAGTCACTTAATAATAACTTCTTGTTTATTTAACTGCTGTATTAAATCAATATCTCCTTTACAAACTCCCTTAAAATTATAAAACCCCTCTCTAGTTCGCCATATGACAAAGCTCTATTATAATCAACAACGCTCTCTAAACTGCACAATCAGTCTCTTATTTACACTCTCTCTACACTTATTTATGAAAGGATTCGTGAGATATGTCTGTAATACATTACTCAACGTTGCAAAAACACGTAGAACCTTTGAAGCTCCACTGAGCGCAAACACAAATATGCTGCTGATTGGGTCAGTCGTACATGGTGCTCCTAAATATTGTTTCAGTCACACGTAGTAATTTTTTGTCGCACTGTAGAGCCCTGTTAGCAAAACATAGCAGTCTTCAAATGCAATTCCTTACTGATGTACATGGGTTATAGCTCATAGCTCATTTGACTTAATGGTGTTCTCTGTTATGTTTCATATCAACTTTGTCACAAATGTCTCCTGAAATTTCTAAAAGAAACGAATGAGACAAATGACTGCTTTCTGCACCACTTTTCAGCAGCATACGTACCCAGGACAAAATAAATTATATTTTACCTGAGTTGAATGTGAGATGGCTGTCTGTGTTGAATGAAATCCAGTCAAATAACTGTGAAATATCATCAAGAAATGACTTTTAATTGAGCTTTCCTTGTTGTACGCCAAAACAACATGACCCTAAATGCCACAGTGACATTCATGAACAAAATTGACTCTTATGAGCCGGTTCTTTTTTAGTGATTTAGACACATTTAGCGCGACAAGTGTGGTCCGTTTTTTTTCCTCGCATTTATTTTTTAATTTACAGCCAACGATTCACAAACAATTGACTAATTTGAGCAGGTTGTTTTAGTGAATTGTTCAAAATCTTAAATTGAGCTGAATCGTTTCAAGATGACTCACTGTTTCCTGCACTACTTTTCGGAAATCTTCAGTGCCAAGACAAAAAAAGAATTTTTTTGCATATTTTACCCGAGTTGAATACGAGATGGCCGTGTGTTGAGTATCCAGTAAATGTCTTTTAATTGAGCTTTCCTCATAACATCACTCAAAGACAACACGATAGGCCTATAACGCAGTGACATTCAGGAACAAAAATGACTCTTATGAGCCGGTTAATTTTTAGTGATTCAGACACATTTAGCACTACAAGTGTGGTACGTTTTCCCTGAGCTTATTTTTTTTAATTTACAGCCAACGATTCACAAACAAAGTTGTTTTAGTAAATTGTTTAAAAAGGCGAGTTAGGTTTGAATCTTTAACTGAACTGATTCGGTTGTTGAATCAAGATCTGACTCACTTGACTTAATGATGTTCTCATTCATAAAATTCCTAAAAGAAATGAATGACTGTTTCCTGCACCACTTAGCAGCATCACGTTCCCGACACAAAATATATTAACGTTAGATTTTACCTGAGTTGAATGTAATCCAGTAAAAAAAACGCAAAATAACAGCAAGAAATATCTTTTAATTGAGCTTTCCTCGCTGTACGCAAAAACAATGGGCCTACAACGACGCCACAGTGACATTCATGAACAAAATTGACTCTTATGAGCCGGATCTTTTTTAGTGATTCAGACGCACTTGACGCTTGACAAGTATGGAGCGTTTTTCCTCCCGCATTTTTAACTTAACGTTACAGCCAGCGATTTACAAACAATTGACTTATTTGAGCCGTTTCTTTTAGTGAATTGTTTAGGAAGGCGAGTTATTTTTCAACGCGGATGTAAGCTGTTTTCTGTGAATGTACTAGACTTTCAGTTCATTAGCTGTTGTAGGAAAATAAGGAGAAGATTAACAAAGTGCAGTAAACTGTAAAACTGTTTGCACTACAAACCAGTGTGTTCATAATTAAGATAATTAAAATAAGAAACACCAAATTGCCACATTAAGCAGCAAAATTAGTTTTGTACAGCTGGAATTGAATGACACCAGAAGCCATTAAATTCACAAAAAATCCTTGCCCACTTTTACAGGAAAATAGGTAAGAAGTTTATTCCTCCTTGATAAACAACGGTTTTATATTGTTTATTTTAATACTTTCACTAGAGTTTGCTGACTAGCATAATATAATTATTGCTTTAAAATAGAGTCATCAATCAGCCATATTGGCGGCACTGAACAATCCCACTGAACTGAACAAAACTCGCATATTTTGCTGATTATTGCTGCTGAAAATGGTAAATTATTGTTTTGGACTGTACTAATTAGTCAGACCAGGAAAAACATTTGGAGTACCCAAAAGTTATAACAAATCAAGGAGAAGAGTACAAAAACTGTCTTATAAAAGGCATTTGTGGTTGGCCAAACTGAACCAGGATTTCTAGGGCAAAAATCTTGACAATATTCGTGTTTCCTATAATTTCTGGTTTAGGTAGGTGAAACATTAGGCTAATTACTGCTTCTATGTATCTTTACCACCTATTAACTTTGTCAAAATATTGTGCCCTTTCCTGCTTACTAAGTCCTTCTCTATATGATTTAGAAGCTTCCACAATTTTTTCCCGCAGTTTAGACAGAATAATTTAGCAGAACAATGTATTCAGTAGTATTAACCATGCAGTTCATCGTCAATCGCCAATATGGCCGCTTATGGACCAAATCATGACGTAAGTGCAAACCCACTATAGCCAAGTTGTTTGCAGATCAACCTTAATGGTGTAAAGCAGAGCGTTTGCTGAAAACTCTTTCAAGTTTCTGCTCTACATCATTGTGGAGAGACATAAAAGAGCATCCAGCCACCCACTGTCTCCTGACCACCCAATCACAAAACACATCCCTCTTTTGTCAGGCAATTTCCTTTGGGATGTTGAAAACTTCCCCCGCTGATTAAAGAACAAAAGGAAATGGTGAATTATTTTTAGATGTGGAATGGGTTCCCACAAAGATGAGTTTAATCAATTGTAATTGATTCTCCTGGTTATGAGCAGCGAAGTCTGATGAGTCAAAAAAAGGGGTTGAGGATATTGAACTCCATTGAAAACCCATTAATGCCTAATAAGAGAGGGGAAGTGGGAAAACTACGGTTGAGATATGAAAAGCGACTTATGTGAGAATCTAAATTTGCTGTTCCTCCTAGACAGATCTGGAACTTGAAGGCTCACCTTTGCTCACGCTTTCATCAAGGATGATTGTTACAGATGAGAAAGAAAGGTTGACAGACTAATGCTACAGTGACTCTGTCTTCAGGTTGCTCTCATTCTGTCAGTCTGTCCTCTGCTTAGAAAACTCTGGACAGCGCAGGCTCAGCTAATTATCAAACATTTATTCTGTCTTTCAGGCTGAACAAAGAAGAATCGGTCCATGCGGCACACATACACCACCTTCAAAAGCATCCTGACCTTGCCTTCGCTTTGCTTTCCATTAATTCGTTTTGTTTTAGAATGGGAGCAATGCAGACAGACAATAGCACTTGAGAAATAATTAGGCCCTCTCAAAGATACTAATCAGATTCCATATCAAGTGTCTCTTATTACTCTGAGCTTACAGAAGCATTTCACAAACAGCCCTATATACAGGAACGACTGCTAAGGACAGGAGTGAAGTACTGCATATCAACTCGAGAGCAGTGGCCTGGTGCTTAAGTTATTGAGAAACAAGTAAAAAGTTATCTTCTGCTCCTACATAACACTCCCTGAACTTATAATGTCACTTTGTTACCAGAAACCACTAAAGTTATTTTAAAAGTGTATATATTAATTCATTGTTTTTTATATTGATCTGATTTTGACAAAAAATACTACATAGTACAATTAAATCATTCAAAACATTTTAAATCATCTGTTTTTAATAATGTTTAAATTTGGTTGCAAATTTAATTTAATTGCACTGAACATTGTTCAAAACACTTTTTTAATATTGACCTGTATGTGACCTGAAACCACCAATGTTATTTTGAAAGTATTTATATTAGTAATTAATTGTTCGGTGTTTTTGTATTTTCTCACTTGTTAGACCTTGCCCTATTTAACCTAGGACAAAAATTAAATTAAATAAATAAAAAACAAATAAAAAAATCTATTAGAATACAATAAAAAATAAATAAAATACAAGACAATACAATACAAAACAATAATAAATAAATAAATAAAAAATACAATACAAAAAAATAAAATATAAAAAAATACAATACAATAAAATACATAAAATTAAAAAAAAAAAAAAAAAAAATACAATACAATAAAAAGTAAAATATAATAAAATTAAAATATAAAATAAAATACAATAAAAAATAAAATAAAATACAGTAATATAAACAAATAAAATACATAAAATAAATAAATAAAAATAAAACAAAATACATTACAATACAAATAAAATAAAAATCAAATCAAAATATAACAAATAAATTAAAAACTAAAATAGGATACAATAAAAAACAAAATACATAAAATAAAAAATAAATAAAAAATACTATACAATAACAAAAATACTATAAAATGATAAAAAATACAATACAGTAAAATAAAATAAAAAATATATTACAATACAAATAAATAAAATAAAAAATAAATCAAATAAAAAATATTTAAAAAATTGAATAAAATACAATACAATAAAATACAAAACAATAAAAAATACAATACAATAAAAAATAAAATATAATAAAATCAAATACAATAAAATATACATAAAATTAACAAATAAAAGAAAGAAATAAAAAATACAATACAATAAAAGTAAAATATAAGAAAATTTAAATATAAAATAAAATACAATAAAAAATAAAATAAAATACATATAATAAATAAATATATAAAAATAAAACAAAAAAATACAATACAATACAAATAAAATAAAAATCAAAAATATAAATAAAATATAAAACAGGATACAATAAAAAACAAAATACATAAAATAAAAATAAATACAAAATACTATACAATAATAAAAAATACTATAAAACACAATAAAAATACAATACAGTAAAATAAAATAAAAAATACAATATAAATAAAATTAAATCAAAATCAAATAAAAAAATATAAAAAAATGCATAAAATAAAAAGTTAAATAAAAAAAATACAATACAATACAACAATAAAAATACTACAAAATAAAATAAAAATTAACTGTCAAACTATTCCATGTTATTTAATGTGGGGTTTCTTATACTATAAATCTTTCACCTGGAAAGAATTAAGAGGCCAGTGAGTGGAAGATATCCTTCACAGAACTGGTTTTGAGAGCCACGGTCATACAGGGATGGAAAGTACATTGCATGCCCGTTAATGTGGTCTGTAGAGACTTCACACCCTAAACATTAAAAGGCAAGAGGAAAACGCCTTTTTTTGGCCTTACAAGCCTTTTATTCATATGACTGTTCAAAGAGACAAGAAAGTTATATAATAAGACATGACTCAGGCTGGACTTAGTCTGGGTTCCTGTGAGTTCTTGCACATCATGCACTTGCATTGCTACACATTTAATCTCTCTGCTTTCAACAGTCTGCATGTTCCTGTCTTAGAGATTTCAAGATACCAATACATTAAAGAAGAAATATAAAAGAGAATGATATTGATGAATATATGGCTAAAGCTTAAAAGAGAGAGAATAATCAGACACAGACAAGATACTTGAGAAAGGGTGTGTAAATGTAGAAATAGGCATCAAAGACATACTTTTAAAGATGGATACGTTTTTAAACATGGATAAAACCTTGTGAATTATTTCTTTTAGTTTAAATATTTTTATCTGATGGACTGAGATTTGTTAACCATAGTCTAAACTAATGTATGTTCTGTGAGCGCCATCTAATGGTGGGAGGCGCTTTAATTTACGTGCCAAAGGACATGCCAAGGCACAGAAGGTCTGGGCCAATTTAATACACTATAAAAGGTTTAATACTCGGCAAAGGGTATATCCTGCAGACTCTAATTAAAATCTCCTCTTTATATTCCGTTGAAATACGCATGAATCACCAGAATTAAAGGGAATAGCTCTGCCCTCTTTACGATAATTGGCACAGCTGATCAGTGCCACAAACGGGCGTTAAATCACTATATAGCTCTCTCTTAATGAAAGATTAATTCAATGCTCTTCCTCGTCTCACTCATTCACATCTTTGAGGTCATTGTTCCTCATCAATCAACACCTCTCCTTGGTTTTTTCTTCGGCCCGTCAATGCGTCAGCTTAATTCTCTTTCTTTTCATGCATAAAGGACAGATTTGTCCACTGTAGGGTTCGTTCTGACAAACCTCTTCTCCCATAATGTCCTGACAGGAACCTGTGATTGATGACACATTTAATGACTAAGCAACAGACGGATTTACTGTCCTATAAATGTTTCATTAAAATGCATTACACCTGTGAAAGAATGGCTGTTTCAAAGACATGAATCTGGGCTCTAAATGAAAACTGAAATTAATCAACGTGTGACATTTACCTAAAGGGAAATCCCATGAGTATACTTATAAAACTCATGCAGTAGCATGCATGTTAATGCTGTAGTCAGGATATTTTACATAGAAATACTCTTTCATACAGTTGCGATCAAAATTATTCAACTCCCTTGACCTGCAAGACATTTTGCTGCGGAGAACAAAATTTTGTGAAAACAATTTAACAAATGCATCAGTATACTATTGGAGAAAGTTTATTAATACACGTTTGAGTAATTCTGAGAATGTAAACTGATGAATAATGACAAAAAAAAAAAAGATCAAATTGGCTCTAAACGTTCATGATCAAAATTATTCAACCCCCCAAAAGTAAAATTTGGTGCAGAATCTTTTATTCTTTAAAACCACCATTAAATGCTGCTTAGAAGCTTCTGTCACCTCTCTACTGCAATCTTGGTCCATTCCTTGCCTGAAAAAGCTTTCAGATCACTCATAATCTTTGGTTTTTACTTTGCCACTGCTTTCTTCAAATTCAACCAGATATTTTCCCTAAATGTATAAAACTCATGCAGTAGCATGCATGTTAATGCTGTAGTCAGGATATATTTATTATACTCTTTCAAGTTTATTAATACACATTTGAGTAATTCTGATAATGTAAATTGATAAATAATGGGGAAAAAAATCTATTTGGGTCTAATCGTTCATATTCAAAATTATTCAAACCCCCAAAAGTAAAATTTGTTGCATGATCTTTTATTCTTTAAAACGCTGCTTGGAAGTGCTTAGAAGCTTTTGATGATCTTTGGTTTTCACTTTGCCACTGCTTTCTTCAAATTCAACCAAATATTTTCAATGAGAATTAAATCTGGAGACTGAACAGACCACTCAAGAACATTCTAATCTGATCGCTGAACCAAGCATGAGTAGATTTGGATGTAGGAAGGTCTATTGATCATCTGCTTCAGTCTTTGCACCAAAGGCAGTTCTTTGAATTTACAATTCAAAATTTCAAAGAATCTATGATATCCTTCATACGGTCATGTTTTCCACTTACTGCTACAGTAAAGCAACCCAATAACAGGACTGGCCCACCTCCATGTTTGACCATGGAGATGGTGTTCTTCTGCTAATAAGCTTTGCCTTTTTTTGGCACCAGACAGTACAGTACTGCTGATCCATAGGTCCAAAAAGTTTCAGTTTTCAGAACTCCACAGGTCTATCCAAATGATTTTTTTAGCTCAAGTCAGCCTTTTTGTTCTTCTTGGTCAAGAGTGGTATTCGGAAAGATGCCTCAACATGAAGGCCATTATCTAGTTTTCTTCTTATTCACTGCATTGAGAATCACTGCAAGTCTTTGGCTGTACATTGCAGGTTTTTCTCAGTTGCTCTGATCAAACATTTTATGATATTATGCTTTTTTGTTCAACACCCTCAGCGGTTTGGCTGGTACAACACACTTTATACTAAGGAATAAGGCTGCCAGCTGTTTCTCTAGAAACTTTTAATGTCTTGGAAATCTTTATGTAGCCTTAGACTTTATAATATAATAAAACTATTTATTTTCTATAGCTTTTGTGAGAGCTCTGTTGAATTGACTATATTTGCTACTTAACTTCAGCACATGCATGGGCTAACTGTATGTATGTGTAACACCCCAAGCTAAATCTTTTTTTTTTTTTAAATAGATTTTCTAAAGGTTTAATTGTATTTTAAAACAATTTTGTTCCCTACCATAAAATAAGTGCCTTAAAGCAGCAATGTTGAACAACGGTTGAATTATTATGACATACACTGCCCTCGAAAAGTTTAGAAACACCCCTGGCAAAGTGTGGTTTTGGACGATATCAGCATAGGGAGAATCATCTTTGGGCAATCCTTCAGGAGGCTTGGAGTAATATATCAAGTCAATGTTTGAATAAACTGACAGCTCAGATTATGCAGAGCTGTAATAGCTGCTAATGGTGGGTATTTTGATGAATCGAAAATTTTAGTTTTTGTATGATATCATGTTTATCAGTAATTCAGACTAAAATCATTTTTATTATGCATTTTGGGAGACATAACAATTGAAGAGGAAAATAAATAAAATATCAATATTCTTATGAAATATTAGATATTATGAAAATATGGCCAATTATTACTCCCATTATGACCATTCTTTTTTTAAACATCCTGTCCCACATTAACACATTAATATGCAAATTAGATACCGTGTATAGATACATTGTGTTTAATGGGAAAACTAGTTTATTTATAACTAGAAATTTTTAAAAACATACTGCATGAAACAAAATGGTATATCAAATGATCTTATTATATGTTTTATAACATAGTTAACCTAAAGTGGATTGGTGATTTTTTTTTCTTTAAATCCAATTGTTTTGTCTTTTTTTATGTCTATTCATGCCATTTTATTGTTTAGACATTTTTAGAGGACATAGAATAAAATATGAATAAAATATAATTTTTTTAAAAAATGCTAATTTTCCATTTTTTCTAACGATCTAAACAATGTAATGGCATGAAAAAATACTAAATTCACTTAGTTTTCATTAATATGCAAATTAGATACAGTGTATAGATACACTGTGTTTAATGGGAAAACTAGTTTATTTATAACTAGAAATTTTTACACACATACTGCATGAAACAAAATGGCATATCAAATTATTTTTGTTATATGTTTTATGACATAGCTGAGAATTATCCTTAAACAAAGTTTGGTATAAAAATCCTGAAATTTAAAAATTGATTTTTAAAAAAAAAAATCCAATTGTTTTGCCTTTTTGATATCTATTCATGCCATTTTATTTTTTTGACATTTTTTAAAGGACATAGAATAAAATATGAATAAAATATCATTTTTAAAAAATGCAAATTTTCAATTTTTTCTAATGATCTAAACAATGCAATGGCATGAAAAAATACTAAATTCACAAATCTTTTTTTTTTCTGGGTCTCAGGAGGATAGATTATAGTCTTAAATATTTCTTAAAATTCATAATAAAAAATACTGGAATGAGAAAACTAGTTTATTTATAACTAGAAATTTTTAAAAACATACTGCATGAAACAAAATGGTATATCAAATGATCTTATTATATGTTTTATAACATAGTTAACCTAAAGTGGATTGGTGATTTTTTTTTTTCTTTAAATCCAATTGTTTTGTCTTTTTTTATGTCTATTCATGCCATTTTATTGTTTAGACATTTTTAGAGGACATAGAATAAAATATGAATAAAATATAATTTTTTTTAAAATGCTAATTTTCCATTTTTTCTAACGATCTAAACAATGTAATGGCATGAAAAAATACTAAATTCACTTAGTTTTCATTAATATGCAAATTAGATACAGTGTATAGATACACTGTGTTTAATGGGAAAACTACTGGTATTTTTACACACATACTGCAAAAATGGTATATAAAATTATACTTTGTTATATGTTTTATAACATAGTTGAGAATCATCCCTAAACAATGTATGGTGGTATGAAAAAAATGTTTTGCCTTTTTGATGTCTTCATGCCATTTAATTTTTTAGACATTTTTTTAAAGGACATAGAATAAAATATCATTTTTAAAAAATGCTAATTTTCCATTTTTTCTTACGATCTAAACAATGTAATGGCATGAAAAAAATACGCAAAAAAAATCGCAAATCTTTTTTTTTTTTCTGGCTCTCAGGAGGACAGAAATATTTCTTAAAACTGCCTAATTAAAATAAACTATAAAACGATAATCCAGTGTATTATTATGCAATATTTTTATTTGTAATTTCGTTCCCATATTTTTCATGACCAAGACGTTTTTTAATTCTCTTGGTGAAAAAAGAACTTTTATTATGAAACACAAAACGCTCTTCCTGGGAACGTCACGCAGCGTCACTAACCTGCCAGATTGTTTTTCTGCATTGTGCGCTGCTCTGCCACAGACAACTGATTATGAGCAGGTGAAGTTTCAGCGAGTATCAAGAACAAGTTTATTTCAGGTACACCGGAGTGAGTTTGCGTGATTTAAAGCTGTAGTTCTGTTTATACAAGACAAGCAAGACCCATTTTGTTGTTGTTGTTGTGTTAACAGATCATCTGTCTGTCTGTCCCAACAGCATGTCAGAACCTAGAACAGCTGGAGCTGATGCTGGATCAGTGGTGTCTGACCCTCAACATTCCCAAAAGCTGCTAAGGATCCTGCAGTGTTTAAGACAAGAGGAATGTTTTCAAGATGCAGTGCTGGTTTTGGATGGTGAAGAGATTCCTGTTCAGAAAAACATTCTGGCTGCTGCAAGTCCTTACATCAGGTATGAGAATACGCTTCAAACTAGGGTACATTTGCATGAAACTGGATCAGATCGGCAGAGCTGGTATGTTTGCTCAGACATGTAACAGACCCTTGAGCAATGTGTCATACGGGTGTGCCAAACAGCCCCACCTTGCCTGTTGCTCGGGTCAGTTAAAGGAATAGTTCACCCAAAAAAAGGAAAATCATATACACACCCTCATGTGAACTACTGTATCAGCTCATGAGACTTCTGCCGGACAAAAATGAGAGATTTTTAAAGAATGTCCTTGTCAGTCTTTTCTATGCCTTGGCAATGACTTATGATTGAAAGCCTTAGAAAGGAAACCAAATTACTGCAGAAGAGTTTAAATGAATTTATGGATGCTCGGATATTCAATTAATAAACTAAAACTAAAACCACTAAAAATCATTACATTAAAAAAAAACATTAACTGAAATAAAATAAAATCTAAAGTTAAACGTGTTTTATTTGACCTAGTTTACAAAGAAACATTTCTCCATTTCATTTAGTTTAAGTAGTAAAATAACTATAACTAAACTAAAGCTTAAAAACTAAAAACATTCAAATTTAAACTAAAATTAAAATGAAAACAGAAATAAAATCTCATTCAAAACATAAACACTACCAGTCAAAAGTTTTTCAAAATATTGTCTTTTGCTCACCAAGCCTGCATTTATTTGATCCAAAATACAAAAGCAGTCAAATTTTGAAATATTTTTACTAGGGGTGGGAAAAAAAATCGATATTGCAATATATTGTTGTGCTCTCTGTCGCAATAAATAATCGATACACTAACGGCCAATATCGATATTTTATTACAACACAAATGATTAATTTACCCGTCGTCAGTGTCACTGTCACTACCCAATATCTACCATTCTGTTTGCGGGGGGCGCTGTTCGAGTAAATAGGCGTAAAGTGGCGGAAGCAGCGGCCAGTGAAGAACACAAGTTATCTTACAACATCAGAGAAGAAGCGCAGAAAAAAAGAGAAGTGAGAAGAATGGCGGAAGATAACGAAAAACAAATCAAAGACGCACCCGCTAGTTGAGCATGCTGATCAGTTACGCCTGTTTCACACATACTCCGTCTGCAGTGCTTATGCGTTGAGTATTTTTCCGCACCCATGTTAACGGATTAGAGCGTTCACACTGCACGCGGTTGCTGTGCAAGTGCATTGAATAATACGTTGTTTATTATACGTTGAGTTTAAACGTGAATGTATCTAGAATTGTATTAGTGTACAGTGATAAAAGAGTATCACAATGCTGAAAAAGTACGTTTGTATTTGAAATCAAAATAACAGATAAATGGTGTGTCTGTGGTAAACAGCCGCGGATCAGGAACGGACTGCAAACGTGTCCTGTGTGAAAGCAAAATGAGTCCGTGCTGCTTCTGCATCGCATACGTAACGCACACGGACTGCATACGCACTGCAGACGGACTATGTGTGAAACACGCGTTAGTGTTCCTCAAGAAGAATATGCCTTGATGAGACCACTGTCCAGGTTAACATAAAGCACTTTACAGTAACTTACTACTGACGTTTCAGTATCATGGTTTACACATGTTAGTTAATGTTCATGTTGTTTTTTAATGTTCAGGCACTTTTATCTGTCTAGCTGTACAGTGTTTACATTTAAGACCAGGAGGCAGTGAGTTATTATGCAAATGCATATTTCTTTGCACAGTGTTGGAAATGTTGGCATTAATAAATGCATAAAATTTCCTTATTATGGGTATTTTTTTCTTTTTCAGTCACATATATCGTGATATATCGTTGGTGAAATTTCTTCCAATATATTGAATATCGTAGATATCGTGAATCGCGATATTATCGATATCGTGGGCCACATATCGCCACAGAATTGAATCGTGAGTTACCTGTATCGTCCCACCCCTAATTTTTACTATTTAAAATAACTGTTTTTCTATTTGAATATATTTTCAAATGTAATTAATTCCTGTGATCAAAGCTAAATTGTCAGCATCATTACTTCAGACTTCAGTGTCACATGATCCTTCAAAAATAATTCCAATATGCTGATTGGCTGTTCAAGAAACATTTATTATTAAAAATATTATTATCTATATTTAAAACTGTTGAGTACATTTTTAATAAATGTCAAATAAAATATAAAGGTTTTGTTTTTTTTGTTTTGGAATTATATAAATTAATGCTTTTATTTAGCAAGGATGCTTTAAATGAATCAAAAGTGATGATAAAGACATTTATAATGTTACAAAAGATTTCTACTCAGATAAATGCTGTAGTTCTGAACTTTTTATTCATCAAAGAAACCTGCAAAAATTCCACTCAGCTGTTTTCAACATAATAATAAAAATAATAAATAAATAATGCAGCAAATCAGAATATTAGAATGATTTCTGAAGGATCATGTGACTGGAGTAATGATGCTTAAAATTCAGCTTTGAAATCACAGGAATAAATTACATTTTAAAATATATTCAAATAGAAAACAGTCATTTTAAATAGTAAAAATATTTAACATTTTTACTGTTTTCTGCTGTACTTCGGATCAAATAAATGCAGGCTTGGTGAGCAGAAGAGACTTCTTTAAAAAAAAAAAAAAAACATTAAAAAACTTTTGACTGGTAGTGTATAAACAAAAACTATATAAACGCCTGTGTATAACTATAAGATTCATAATCTATTTGATTAATGGATTGTTCTTGTGAAGCAAATATTTTTTTAAAGAAACAGTTGATGCAAATCTACCGAATCAAGTATCAGACAGGATTGTTTTGCAAATTCAGTCCACTGATTCGATTATCTGGTGTCTCACTAAAGTTCGCTGATAACTCAATAATTCCACAGTTCTTAAACCTCTTTCATGCTTAATATTCAGGTTTTCACAGTAGGCATGTTATCACACATCTTAATCCAAGCTTACTTGATGCAATGAAAGAAGTGGATGAGCTGGAAACATTATATCAAGGCTCTTTTGCCCTTATTGGCTCAAGTGCTTGTAGAGAAAGTCCAGCATTTTTTCGTCACCTGAGGATTCTGTTACAAAAGTAACACAGAAAAGAAATGGTATGCAAATGGTATTCTAATGTAAAAGCCCTGACCACCAAACAAATCCTTGCACATCTTGAATCAGCTGATACTGAAAATAACAAATTAGTAGAACCTTTGTAGTGCTTTGTAGTCCTTTTATTAGCTCCACAGTGAATGCAAACTCATGTTTCCAGGACCAAATTAAATTACAACCCACCAAAGGAGGATGGATCTGTATACAAAATCGAGTTGCAAGGAATCGCTGTCACAATCATGAGGCAGATATTGGACTACATTTTCAGTGGGCAGGTAATTATACTAACAAATACTATTTAAAAAGGTTTCCCATAACATTTATATGAGAGTTTTCAGGCCCAGAAATGAACAAATATTTTTCAAAATATATATAAAAATGTTTTTTTGTTTTTTTTTGTAATCATTATCCATTACAATTAATTTCATTATAATCAATTATAATTACAAAAGTTGGAAAGGCTATGAAAAAGTACACTGCCAGTCAAAAGTTTTTGTTTAGTTTTTTTTTTAACCAAGTCTGCATTTATTTTTTTTAAGTACAGCAAAAACAGTAATATTTTGAAATATTTTTACTATTTAAAATAACTGTTTTCTATTTAAATATATTTTAAAATGTAATTTATTCCTGTGATTTTAAAGCTGATTTTTTTGCACCATGACTCCAGTTACATGATCCTTCAGAAATCATTCTAATATTCTGATTTGCTTCTCAAAAACATTTATTATTATTATTATTAGTATTAGTATTAGTATTATTATGTAGCAAACAGCTGAGTAGATTTTTTTTTTTTTTTTTGATGAATAGAAAGTTCAGAAGAACAGCATTTATCTGAAATGGAAATCGTTTGTAATATTATAAATGACTTTATCATCACTTTTGATCAATTTAAAGCTTCCTTGCTAAATAAAAGTATTAATTTCTATAATTTCTTTCCCCAAAAAATAAATAAATTATACTGACTCAAAGCTTTTGAATGGTATAGTGTGTAATGTTACAAAAGCTTTTAATTTCATATAAATGCTGATCTTTGGATCTTTCTATTCATCAAAGAATCCTGAAAACAAATGTACTGTTGCTGTTTTAAATATTGATAATAATACTAAAATGTCTCTTGAACAACAAATCAGCATATTAGTATGATTTCTGAAGGATCATGTTACACTGAAGCCTGGAGTAATGATGCTGAAAATTTAACTTTAATCACAGAAATAAATTACATTTTAAAACATATTCAAATAGAAAGCAGTTATTTTAAATAGTGAAAATATTTCACAATATTACAGACTTTGCTGTATTTTGGATCAAATAAATGCAGGCTTGGTGGGCAGAAGAGTCTTCTTTAAAAAAAGATTAAAAAAAGATTAAAAACTGTTCAAAAACTTTTGACTGGTAGTGTAATAGAAATTCATTGATCAAAATGCATGAATTATGAATGTGGGTCACAAACTATTGGGTTTCCTTTGTCATATCTACAAAGGAACGTCCAACAAAACTCTTTGGCACTCTTGATTCATAGATTACTCTGAGTGAAGACACCATCCAGGATGTGGTCCAGGCTGCTGATCTTCTGCTCCTCACTGATCTCAAATCTCTGTGCTGTCAGTTCCTGGAGAGCTGCATCACTGCAGAGAACTGCATCGGTATCCGGGTCTTCTCTTTGCATTACTGCCTGCACCATGTCTACCACGTGGCCACCGAGTACCTGCAGACGCATTTTCGAGACGTGGCTAATACGGAGGAGTTCCTGGAACAGCCGCCCGATCGCCTGTGTGAACTGCTGTCCATAGAGAAGCTCAACGTGGGGAATGAAAAGCATGTTCTGGAGGCCGTGGTCCGCTGGATCGCACATGACACTGAAGCTCGGAGAGTGAGTGGAACAAGTGTTTTAGAAAGGTTTCATATGCACAGGCGTTGAAAAACTTCACTTATATTCATAATTATTTCATATAGGGTTACTATTGTTAATCAAAACAAACCATAAAAAACATTTTATTTGCTTGAAATTAGATTTACTGAAATTAAACGTTTACTAAAAATTTAAATAAAATGTAAAAAAAAAAATAAAGTAAACTTTTTACAAATTTTCATCTAGTATCATTTTTGTTTTTATCTAATTTGAAAAAATTATAATAGTATATATTTAAATTAAATAAATAAAGAAATATTGCTGTTCAAAAGTTTGGGGTCAGTCAGATTTTGAAAATGTTATAAAAAGAGTCTTGAAATAAAATAAACGTTGATTGAAAGTAAAATAAAATGTAAAAAAAAATGCAAACTTTTTTTTTTTAATTTCAGCTAGTCTCATTTTTATTTTGTTTAACTTAAAAATAATTCAGACGTAACTAAAACAAGTAACTTAAAATTACTAAAAAGTAATAAAAATAGCAAAAACATCAAAATTACTAAAACTTTCAAATTAATGTTAGAACAGAAAATATAAAAATAAAATCTAATTCCAAATATTAGCAAAAAATTACAATATATTTTCAAATTAAATAAATAATGCTGTTCAAAAGTTTAGGGTCAGTCAGATTTTGAAAAATGTTATAAAAATCTCTTAAAATACAATGAACTTTGACTAAAAGTAAAATGAAATATAAAAAATAAACTTTGTAAATTTCATCTAGTCTCGTTTTTGTTTTGTTTAATTTAGAGTAATAAAATAACTAAAACCAAACTAAAACAAATAACTAAAAACTACAAAAAAACTATAGCTGTCTCAATGGCAAAAACAACAAAATGACTAAAACTTAAAAATAAAATCTAATTCAAAATATTAAAAAAGTTCAAAATAGTATGTATTCAAATGAAATAAATACTACTGTTCAAAAGTTATATTTTGAAAATGTAATAAAAAGGCTCTTACGCTTACCAAGGCTGATTTTTATTAAATCAAAATCAGTACAAAACAGTAATATGGTGATGTATTATTACAATTTTAAATACATTTTTGAATAGAATGTTCAAAGAACATAATTGTTTACTCTGTCACTTGATTATTCATCATCCTTGCAGATTAAAACTATTAATGTCTTTCAAATCAAAACTTACTGACTCCAAACTTTTGAATTGTGTGTTATTTATTAATATTAATTAGAGCTGATATTTACATAAGTCCTTTTTAAATAGGATACCTTTCTTCCAGGTCCACATGAAAGAGGTGATGTCTGCCGTGTGGGTTCAGGGCCTGGATCAGAGCTACCTCCAGGAGCAGATGCTCGGAGACTCCCTGATGAGGGAAGTGATACGGAATTGTTGTATGGAGTCTCTGGGAGGAGCAATGCAGCAGGGGGAGGCGCTGCTCGCTGCGTTTAAACCCCGCGGCTACTCCGAGTGTATCGTCACTGTAGGTGGTGAGGAGAGGATGTGAGTATAAACGTGCAATATAAAACGAACTAGATTTTACTGTTTTTTTATGTTGCGCTGAATTCCTGTGTGTTTCAAATGCAGCTCGCGGAGGCCCACGCCATCAGCGCGATGTATGTGTCCACTTTACGACCGAAACAGACAGCTCTGGATCGAACTGAAGCCAATGAACGAGAGGCGTGTTGGCCACGGGGTTGTGTCAGCAGGTTTGTACCGTCTCGTCATTGTTTTGATGCGGATTGTTTTTAACATTTAATAATAAAAAACATTTTTATAACAAATCAGCATGTTAAAATGATTTCTGAAGGATCATGTGACAAAGAGTGGAGTACTGATGCTGAAAATTCAGTTTTGCTTCAAAGGAATAATTGTAAAAATGTAAAATATACACTTCCAGTCAAAAGTTTTTGAACAGTAAGATTTTTAATGTTTTCAAAGAAGTGTCTTCTGCTCACCAACCTGCATTTATCTGACCCAAAGTACACCATAAACATTTGAAATATTTGAAATATTTTTACTATTTAAAATAACTGTTTACTATTTTAATATATTTTAAAATGTAATTTATTTTTGTTTAATTTCAAGCTGAATTTTTGCATCATGACTCCAGTCACATGATCCTTCAGAAATCATTCTAATATTCTGATTTGCTGCTCAAAAAACATTCATTGTTGTTGTTGTTGTTGTTGTTGTTGTTTTTTTTGATGAATAGAAAGTTCAGAAGAACAGCATTTATCTGAAATAAAAATATTTTGTAATATTATAAATGAATTTATCATCTCTTTTGACCAAAAACCGTACAATTTTGAACCATTTTTACTATTTAAAATATAAAAATAAAATCTTTTAGCGAAAAATTACAATAATATATATTCTGTGTAAATAAATATTGCTTTTCAAAAGTTTGGGATTAATACGATTTTGAAAATGTTATAAATGAAATAAAATATAGAAAGTAAAATAAATGGTAAAAAACAAAAGTAAATACTGATTTTCAAAAGTTTTAGGGTCAGTTAAATAAAAAAATGTTAAAAGAAGTCTCTTGAAATAAAATAAACTGACTAAAATAAAAATATATATATTTTAGCTAGTTTCATTTGTATTTTGTTTAACTTGAAGTACTAACGTAACTAAAACTAAACTAAAAATGACAAAAACCTATAGGCGTATTTTTTGAAGCAATAAATTGCAAAAACACTTTCAAATTAATGTTAAGACAGAATAAAATAAAATCTAATAAAACATAAAACATTTATTTGATCCTGAGTACAGCAAAAACTACAATTTTGAAATATTTTTACTATTTAAAACAACTGCTTTCTATTTGAATATATTATCAAATGTAATTTATTTCTGTGATCAAAGCTACATTTTCAGCATCATTGCTCTAGCCTTCAGTGTCACATGATTCTTCAGAAATCATTCTAATATGCTGATTTGCTGTTCAAGAAATAACAGGAATGAATAACTCTTTTAAATAAATTCAAATAGAAAACAGTTATTTTAAATAGTAAAAATATTTAAAAATTGTACTGTTTTTACTGTACTTTGGATCAGATCAATTCTGGCTTGGTGAGCAAAAGAGACTTTTTAAAAAAAACAAAAGTCATACTGTTCAAAAACTTTTGGCTGGTAGTGTACTTAAAAAGAAAACAAGTTTTTTAAATTGTAATAATATCAAATCAAATGATTGCCATTTTGATGAGCATAAGAGACTTTTTTTAGAAACTCTGGCCTTTTAATTTTCAGCCATTTGGTTTATACAAATGAAAGAAAATCCATAACTTAAAATTGTCTTGACTCAATCCACTATTTGGAAAGCATGTGGTCTGGAAAAGATGTAGAACCATGTCCTGTCTTAAGTTTAGTACGTCCACAGCAATATAAATCCATTATATGCTCTCCTGAGCAATTTCAAAAATCGTTTGAATCTTTTAATGGATTTAAATGGATTAATCTACATATAACTCTTATGAAATCAATTACAGTCTGACTTGTTTCTCACAGTTCATCCTGAGGATTATTGGGATTTCTGTGTACTATTATTTAATGACTAAACTGTAATAGGCTTGCCACGATAGACGGTGTTGACGGTGTTACCGGTTTTAAGACGCAACACCGGTGACATCACTTTTCCACCGTGACACCGTCTCCACATTGTTTTTTTTTTTTTAAGTATTCGTTTTTTTCTTAAATATTTATTTGAATTGAATGGAAAATATCATTCTAAATAATTTACTTAAGACGAGAGCATGCACTATAATTAAAAACTGAACATAGCTACAATGCGTCATATTTCATTTATCACGTGAGGAGTTCACGAGTTCGCGCTTACATATAATAAACACATATAAGTCAATAAACGTAAAAGTTAAGCGTGTTTGGCGTGCTGTACGGGAGAGAGCTCCGAGCTTGGTAATCATTCCCGAGCCCGGGGCACTCCCCCTGCCCAGGGAGAGGGGCCCAAGCTCGGCATTCGGCCCGAACCCAATAAGCGCTCCCCCGAGCTGATGGTGAGGAGACGGACGATGGCGGACGATTTAGTGTCAAAAAGCAATGCAAAAGCACCTGTTTGGCAATATTTTTGGTTCAATTTTTTTTTTGTAGTTTCGTTGTCGTCCATTCAAACAATTGACGCCGAATGGCCAATTCCCGCAAAACTGAAAGTAAAAGTATAATACGCACGCATTTATAAGCTATTTAAAAACAGAAAAAAAGAGGAAACTCCCACCCCCACGGTGATACCGGTATTACCGGTGTTGTCACATGCCGATTAACCGGTGCGGAAATTTCCTCATCGTCACAACCCTAAACTGTAATTAACTGATAATCTGTCTGTCCAATCAGAGGGATACCTGTTTGCAATTGGAGGAATGAATGAAAACAAAACTGTCTTGAGCAGTGGAGAAAAATATGACCCAGAAACAAACACCTGGACCCAAATCCCAGCAATGATGCAGGTATACCTCTTTCCTCACAGTACATAATGTCATTATTGACTAGTTGGTGTTAGAATGACTGAAATTTTAAACAAAATGTACATGCAAATTGAGAATGAAGGCTTCATATTACACTAGCAGTCAAAAGTTCTTGCACAGTAAGATTTTAATGTTTTGAGAGAAGTCTCTTCCGTTCACCAAACCTGCATTTATTTGATCCAAAGTACAGTAACATTGAAATATTTTTACTATTTATAATAACTGTTTTTATTTAATTATATTTTTAAATGTGATTTATTCCTGTGATTTCAAAGCTGAATTTTTAGCGTCATTACTCCAGTCACACGTTCCTTCAGAAATCATTCTAATATTCTGATTTGCTGCTCAAAAAACATATATTATTAATGTTGAAAACATCTTTTTCAGGTTTCTTTGATGAATATAAAGTTCAGAAGAACAGCATTTATCTGAAATAGAATTTTTTTTAAACATTATAAATGTCTTAATCACTTTTGATAAATTTTAAGCATCCTTGCTAATAAAATTAATTTCTATAATTTCTTTAAAAAAAAATATATATATATATATATATATATATATATATATATATATATATATATATATATATATATACATACATACATACATACTGACTCCAAGCTTTTAAATGGAATATTTCAGACAAAAGCTGATCTTTGGTTCTTTCGATTCATCAAAGAATCCTGAAAAAAATTTACTCGACTGTTTTAAATATTAATGATTATAATAATAAAAATGTTTCTTGGTCTCTTGAACAATAAATCAGCATATTAGAATGGTTTCTAGTAAAAACAAAATCATAATTTGCTGATTTTGCTGTACTTTGGATCAAATAAATGCAGGCTTGGTGAGCAGAAGAGACTTCTTTAAAACATTAAACATTACTTACTGTTCAAAAAATTTTGACTGGTGGTGTATATTTCTGAACTCTGAAGCTTTGTGAATTGCATAAGTGATTAAAAAACAGCGGGACAATATAAAATTAATAATAATAAATCTTTTTAATTGTAAAAACAATATGTTTTACCTTTTTGAAACATATTTAAATACAGAAGGCTATGTTATCATTAAAATCTATTTCTTTGTTGAAAATTTATGATAAATTGTGATTTTTATTTTTTGCAGTTAGTCGCTTTGAATAAAAACCTGCCAAGTGAATGAATGTAAATGGAGAAATTTGAATAGGAATGCTACTGTTGGACTAACATTAACTAAATTAACCATCATAACCGTTTATTAAAGCAATTTAAATATATGAATCAATAACCAATTTGGTATAAAGCACCTTGTTTATTGATTTTAATTCATGAAAGTGATAGATAGTGTATAATCTCCTCCTATATAATACAGTTCTTACATAACCCACCAGGTGTCAGTATTGTAATGTTATATTTTCTTGTGTCTCTCCAGGCCAGACAGCACTTTGCTATTGCAGAGTTGGATGGCATGATCTATGTCTTAGGTGGAGAGAACGAAGACACTGAGGTCCTCCTCACGATGGAGGTATTTGACCCCCATTGCAACGTTTGGCGAACGCAACCAAAAATGACCACAGTGCGCAAGGTAAGGTTAAGCTCCTTTTTTTGTACAAATCAGCACACTTTCATTGCAAAACTCATGTTTTTCTCACTTGTTTCTCTATTCTTCAGTTCGGTTGCTGTGCCACCATGAAAAAGAAACTGTATGTGATGGGCGGAGGATCCTTTGGGAAGATTTACGACTCTGCAGAATGCTATGACCCCAAAACCCAGCAGTGGACAACAGTCTGTCCTCTTAAGGAAAGAAGGTACAGTGTGTAAATGGACTTTCATTCATTTAGCAGATGATTCTTTTCAAAGCAATCAATAAGTTAAATAAATAGTTCACCCAAAAATAAAGATTTGCTGAAAACTTTCTCAGTCTGAAGGCCATCCAAAATGTAGACGAGTTGAAATGTAGCATTACATCTCTTGCTCACTAATGGATTCTCTGCAGTGAATGGGTGCCGTCAGAATGAGAGTCCAAACAGCCGATACATACATCTTAATAATCAAAAAATAATGTACATAATTCACAAATTGTGTGTTTTTAACAAACAAATCTATTATTAAGACATTTTGAATGTCAAACCATACCTTCTGGCTAAAATATGAAATTCTATTTATAATAATGCTTTCTCAATTGAAAAAGTCATCTTGTCTGAATCAGGAGAGAAATATGCACATACTGTATTAATCACTGTTTACAAGCGTAGAACAGTTCAAAACTGTTAGAAAGAAATTTGTTTTTGGATTTTGATAAAAGGAGGATGAATTTTCTTACTGAAGCATGCATTTTATGGATTATGAACTCAAATTTTTTACCAGAATTGCTGGTTTAAAGATAAACGCCTTATTGATGGATTTATTTCGTAGAAATACACAGCTTTTCATTTCACTAGACATTAAATGATGGACTAAAGTGGATCATTGTAATGTTTTTATCCGCTGTTTGGACTCTCATTCTGACGGCACCCATTCACTGCAGTGCATCCATTGGTGAGCAAGTGATGTAATGCCAAATTTTTCCAATTCTAATTTGTTTCTTCCAATGAAGAAACAAACTCATCTACATTTTGGATGGCCTGAGAGTGAGTACGTTTTTAGCAAATCTGTTTTGAGTGAACTATTTCTTTAAAAACACTTTTTGTCTTAAAAAAATTAAACAAAGAGTTTGCAGTGGAGAAACACAGACTGTACAGCCAACATTTTGTGTAAGGATCTATATCTTTATATAACATTGGAAAAATGTGTCAGTGTGCCTTTGCAATTTGTTTCATAACATTTTAACTTCAAAAGACGGTGACGTAATATTATTACATTTAGGTAACCAGGTTTTCACTGAATAGGTGTGAAAGAGGTTACATTATTATGTGATAATGGGACACGGCAGAACGTCATTCAGCATAACTCATCCCCCATGCATTCAAACCACAAACACTGGATGATCAAAACGCTATGCTCTTTGTAGATGTGAATTTAGTGAATGTTTTTTCACATCCCGCGTATGACGCAGAGAAACGTCAAAGTTAGACAGATTACATTTTAAGGCAAAGGCAGCACATCTTCAACAGCTATGAGAACTGAGACACACCCTCCGATCTGTGATATCTTACAGATGTGTAGTTAGAACAATTGTAGTCAAGGGACCTATCAGTCTAGCCCATGTAACTGGAAACAATTGATCACCATCTGGAGGAACATAAATAGTCATTTTTCTTTGTGTTCTTGTCTTGTTTGGAGTATAATTTTGTTCACAGTTCTGTTACACAATATAATGAGCTGCCTGGCTGCCCTACTGCCTTCTAAGGCAGCATCCTAACCACCATGAAGCTTCATAAGTAACTGATTTGAGACACTCTGCATTGGCACTAACTACTGACGCAATACAGATAGCACTTCGCACAGAAGACTTAACTCCTCGCAATTGACCCTTCATGTAGACCCATCCCCTTCGTTACTGCTGGCAAACTATGGCGCTCTCATGGCAAAGAGTAAAAAATACATCACGGAGCAAAGAGGAAATTGACAACGTGTCAACAGACAAAACAGAGCAGGTTACTTTTGATATAAAACAAAGTCTCTGCTTTTAAATTTAGTCTTTTTTTTTTTTTTTTAATTCAAACAAATACAGTTCTGTGGCTCTTCAATGTGTCATGACAGAGCACTGTAGCGCCTCAGTTCAAGCGGCACATGAACCGGTCATCTCTTCCTCTTTACTAGTTAAATTAAATAAATATGTATGAACATCAGAAGGTATCTTGTTTCAACCGTGAAAAGACGTCTATACACACCATTTTTCAAGTTTAAGTCCATCAACATTAATCTACTCTCTGGTCTGGTTTGTGGTTTGTTTGTTGGACAAAAATAGCAGATTCTGCGTTATGATTGGTCATATCAACTGTCAGGCAAACTTCCTATAGAGCCGTATTAGTAAAGAGAAGTACAGTGTTGGATTTTAATGTTGTTTAACAACAGCGATTGTTCAGCTGATTTTCTGATTTAAAAAAAACTTTTAATAGACAAAAGATGCCATAAAATAGTTTTGATCTATATATGTTACAAAAGAAATCATTAAAAATTGTGAATTACACTACCAGTCAAAAGTTTTTGAACAGTAAGATTTCCATTCTCTTCACCAAGCTCGAATTTTTTTATCCAAAGTACAGCAAAACAGTAAAATTTTGAATATTTTTAAAATAAATGTTTTCTATTTGAATATATTTTAAAATGTAATTTATTCCTGTGATCAAAGCTAAATTTTCAGCATCATTACTCCAGTCCTCAGTGTCACATGACCCTTCAGAAATCATTCTAATCTGCTAATTTGCTGTTCAAGAAACATAATTTTAATAAATAAAAAGCTTTTGTCACATTACATACTATACTATTTAAAAGCTTGGAGTCAATATATTTTTTTTGGGGGGGGGGGGGTTATAGAAATTCATACTTAGCAATGATGCTTTAAATTGATAAAGTGATGATAAAGACATTTTATAATGATACAAATGATTATTACTATTTCAGATAAATGATGTTCTTCTGAACTTTCTATTCATCAAAGAAACTTGAAAAAATTCTACTCAGCTGTTTTCAACATAATCAAAATAATAAATGTTTTTTAAGCAGCAAATCTATATACTCAAATGATTTCTGAAGGATCATGTGACTGGAGTAATGATGCTAAAAAT
>NC_133371.1:36942795-36963700 GCF_049309525.1 Garra rufa
ATACTATTAATTATTATTAATATGCTTTCTGTATAATCTACTGTACTTCTGTTAAAACATGATTAAATGTAAAAACAAAACACACTAGGGCCTGTTTACTTCAAATGTTGGTTGGAAAGTCTCCTGTATAAGCGTGCAGATCTTGGCCAGAATATGCTGCAATGATTACCAGACTGTGAAAAGTCTGTCTACGTGAGACTACCACAAGCACAAAACCCACATCTTCTGCAGCAGACCTGTTTATTAGAACAGCCCCAGCAGCCAACAGCGTGTCCTCCCACCTATTGTGCTCGGAGAGCTTCTTCAGACCGCGCACGGAGCAGACAATTACCATGGGGCCCAGGCATACGTCTGCCGCCCATATCAAGAAGGAAGCATGCGGCTCTCACAGAGAGCTCTCATCCCACACGTTCACATTACAAAGCCACTGTTGGTCTGTAACACATTTCACGGCATCTGGAGCCAATCTCGCCACGCTGACATACGAGCCCCTCTCAGGCACTGACCTGACTGTCATCCATATACTCAGCCTTTGTGTTTTATATCACTCCTAATGCATAGAGGAAAAGATTTAGCGCCGAGGCAAAACGTGCATGGAGATAAGAGACACTTCTCCCTGAAGGAGTGAGTCTGGTACCATAATGAGATGCTGAACTCAAATATGTCAAAACTGAGTTATGCTAGTTTGCAGGAGGTAGGAGACCATGTGTCCTGTTTGTAACCTTAAAAGCATGACTTGCATGGACTCTCATTGAAAACGTAAGCAAGCCTGGACAAGCCAAAGAGTCAACACTGGCTATAGTACTGGCAAGTTTGCCCCTGCTGGTAGATGCTGTAACTACAGCAATCTGCCCAAAAAACATCTTTTGCCGTTGATGACAAATATAGACATGGAAATATATAATAACATTAAGGACAATAAATAATTAATTGACTCCAAATTAGCATATTAGAATCACAGAAATAAATTACATTTTAAAATATATTAAAATGCAAAAAAAAAGAAAAAAAAAAAAAGAAATTGTAATATTTAAATAAAGGCATTAATAAGCTGTTTAGGATGAGATTTCTTCCACAAACCTAAAAAAAATTGAGCAGACTGATCATTTTCTATACATAATTATTGGAATTAAGATTTAAGATTTAATACAATGTATAATATAATATAATATAATATAATATAATATAATATAATATAATATAATATAATATAATATAATATAATATAATATAATACTTTTAGGAAATTCTGCGCCTGCTAAGCAATTGTCATTGAGATTTAATACAATATATTTTTAGTAATAATAATATAATATAATATAATATAATATAATATAATATAATATAATATAATATAATATAATATAATATAAAATAATATAATATAATGTAAATACTTGAGAAAATCTTGCACCTGCTGAGCAACTGTCATTGAGATGTAAACTTAGAAGATAAAATAAAATAAAAATAAAATAAAATAAATAGAAAATATAATATAATATAATATAATATAATATAATATAATATAATATAATATACAAAATAAAATATTATTAGATAAAAATAATCATACAATTATATTGAAAGAAGTCTTTTATCCTTGTAAAATATAATACAATTTAACATTGTATTATTACAATTTAATACCACTTGGATGATAATTTTTTTTCTTTTACATTTTAAAATTATATATAAAAAAATTGAGTAATGGCTGCTGAAAAAGTCAAAATTATAAAATACTTAAGTCATTTTTATGAGATAAAACAGTGAAGTTATGACTTAAAAATCTTGCACCTGCTGAGCAATTGTCATTGAGATGTAAAATAAAATAAAACTAGAAAATATAATTAATATAATATAATATAATATAATATACTAAATACTCTGAGAAAATACTGCGCCTCATGAGCAACTGTCATTGAGATGTAAAATCAAATCAAATAAAATAAAAATTAAATAAGAAAGTAAATAGAAAATAAAATTTAAATATAATATAATGTAATATTATATAATATATATAATATAATATACAAAATATAATCAATTGTAATATTTAAATAAATGCATAATTAAATTGTTAGGATGAGACATGTTCAAAAACATGAAAAAACTGAATTTTTCCAAATATAATATGATTCCAATTACAATATAATATAATAATTTGAGGAAATCCTGCACCTGCTGAGCAACTGTCATTGATATTTAATATATAATATAATATAAATACTTTGAGATAATTCCGCGCCTTCTGAGCAACTGTCACTGAGATGTAAAATTAAATTAATAATAATAATAATAAAATAAATAAAAATATAATATAATATAATAAATACTTTGAGAAAATGCTGCACCTGCTGAGCAACTGACATTGAGATATAATATAATTAATATAATACAATACAATATAATATGAAAAATACTTTAAGAAAATACTGCGCCTGCTGAGCATCTGTCATTACGGTTTAATATAATATAATATAATATATTAGATAATATATTTAATATTATTAGATAATATATTTAATATTATTAGATAGCAATATGTAAAATAATATAAATAATTTGACGAAATCCTGCGCCTGTTGAGCAACTGTCATTAAGATTTAATAATATAATATACTATAAAATATTATATTATAATAATATAATATAATATAATATAATATATTATGTAATATAATATAAATAATTTGTGAGTTCTGAGCAACTGTCATTGAGATTTAATATTATATAGTATAATATGATATGATATGATATATAATATAATATATAACATAATATAATATAATATAATATAATATAATATAATATAATATAATGTAATATAATATAATATAATATAATATAATATAATATAATATAATATAATATAATATAATATAATATAATAATTTGAGGAAATCCTGCACCTGCTGAGCCACTGTCATTGATATTTAATACAATATATAATATAATATAATATAATATAATATAATATAATATAATATAATATAATATAATATAATATAATATAATATAATATAATATAATATAATATAATATATTATAAATACTTTGAGGAAATGCTGCGCCTGCCTAGCAACTGTCATTGAGATGAATGTGAAAGCTTCTGGATATATGCTTTCTCTGGGTACTATAGACCACCTTTGGACAAAATGATTAATGGATTTGACCAAAACATTGGGGAGGTAGCAATGCGAGCTTAAATGGTATTCCTCCTGCCATTAAATGAGCAATTGTTCACATCTTCAGGGGGAGATTAGTGTAAGTATCCATTCAGAATATCTGCTGGGAAACAGAATGTGTGCGCATGTAAAATGAATGCATCTGGGGCCCAAGCAAATCTCCAATACATCTATTCACATCTGTTTGAGTGGGACCCTCCTCTCACATCAGCAGTTTCAAAACTGCATTAGCACACAACCCTGGGTAATACAGACCCAACGATAAATGTACGCGATGATAGAAAGAATAAAAGCAAAGTTCTACGTGCAGTGCGATAATAGCGAACCATTGCTTGGAAAATGGGCCCTCAGCCTGATTCATTCTCACCCTTGGGTGATATTTGCAAGGAAGACAGGCGCTAGAACGGCCAGATCCATCCTCGCTCGCTCGCCTCACTCTGCTTTCAATTTACACGAGGCTGTGAGATAGCGATTGATGTGAAATGGTGGACAAATTGGCCCTCTGAAAGTAGATGCTCTCAGGCTACATTTGTGATTGATTTTGCTCTTACCTTCACAAAAGATCTATTAAGATCTGAAGTTTGATAATTAGCCAGCACCGGATATTGCTCCATTTGAAGGTTGTTTCTGATGGAACTGTGCATCGCTAATAAGAAGAGGCTCATGGGAATGATGAAGCTCAGCACAGAAAAAGATTAGCTATCCTTATCACCTTTGGGACGACACGCTTCTGCATGCAAACAACCTGGAGTTGGCTTTATCTGTGGAAGAGATATAATAAATCACATTTTAAATCATTTATAAAGGTCACAGAGAGAGTTTGAGATTTTTCAAACGTGTGTCTGATACACAATGGTTTTTTAACTAATGGGAACTTATTATACAAGATTACTAATTGTTGTTACTAATTCTTTTAATTTATTGCAGATAATTATCAAGTATACATTCAAGGTGAATGTCACACATCAAATAATGTCAAAATAAATGTCAATGTCAGATAAAAAATAATAAGTCTTTTATCCTTGTGAAATATTATTACAATTTAATATTGTATTATTACAATTTAATACCGCTTGGATGGTCTTTAAAAAGTCATCATTATGAGATTAAAAAGTAATTATGCCTTTCAAATTATGACTTAAATTGTAATAAATAAATAAAAATTATGACATAAAAAGTGGAAATTATGACTTTAAAAATTATAATTACAAGATCAATCAAAATTATGACTTTAAAAGTCTTAATTTTGAGATAAAATAACAAAAAATATCACTTAATTATGAGATAAGTCAAAATTATGACAAAGTTAATATTATGAGTAAAAAGTTGTAAAAAAAAAGATAAATCGAAATTATGACTTTCAAAATCAGAATTATGACTTAGTCAAAATTGACTTTAAAGGTCTTAATTATGAGATAAAAAGTTGAAATTATCACTTTAAAAGTTGTAATTATGAGATAAATTGAAAAGATTACTTACAAAATCAAAAGTATGACTAATAAAGTCAAAATTGACTTTAAGTCTTAATTATGAAATAAAAAGTTGAAATTATCACTTTAAAGTTGTAATTATGAGATAAATTGAAATTATGACTTACAAAATCAAAATTATGACTTACAAAGTCAAAATGGACTTTAAGTCTTAATTATGAAATAAAAAGTTGAAATTATCACTTTAAAGTTGTAATTATGAGATAAATTGAAAAGATTACTTACAAAATCAAAATTATGACTTACAAAGTCAAAATTATGACTTACAAAGTCAAAATTATGACTTACAAAGTCAAAATTATGACTTACAAAGTCAAAATGGACTTTAAGTCTTAATTATGAAATAAAAAGTTGAAATTATCACTTTAAAGTTGTAATTATGACATAAATTAAAATTATGACTTACAAAATCAAAATTATGACTTACAAAGACAAAATTATGCCTTTAAGTTTTAATTATGAGATAAAAAGTTGAAATTATCACTTTAAAGTTGTAATTATGAGATAAATTGAAATTGACTTACAAAATCAAAATTATGACTAATAAAGTCAAAATGGACTTTAAGTTTTAATTATGAGATAAAAAGTTGAAATTATCACTTTAAAGTCGTAATTATGAGATAAATTGAAAATTGATGATTTACAAATTCAAAATCATGCCTTTAAATGTTGAAATTCTGACTTTAAAATTTGTAATTATGAGATAAAAAGTCAAAATTATGGCTTTAAAAGTTGTAATTATGAGGTAAATCAGAATTATGATTAAAATATGCCTTTAAATGTTGAAATTATGACTTTAAAAATTTTAATTATGAGATAAAAAGTTATAATTATGACTTTAAAAGTTGTAATTAAGAGATAAAAATGAGAAATTATGCATTTAAATGTTGAAATTCTTACTTTAAATGTTGTAATTATGAGATAAAAAGTCAAAATTATGGCTTTAAAAATAATCATGAGTTAAGTCAGAATTATGACTTAAAAATGTGAAATTATGACTTTAAAAGTAATAATTATGAGATAAAGAGTAGAAATTATGACTTTAAATGTTGAAATTATTACTTTCAAAATTGTAATTTTGATATAAAAAGTCAAAATTATGACTTACAGAGTTGAAATTATGAGGTAAGTCAGAATTATGACTTAAAAAATCAAAATTATGACTTTAAAAGTAATAATTATGAGATAAAGAGTAGAAATTATGCCTTTAAATGTTGAAATTATGACTTTAAAATTTTTAATTATGAGATAAAAAGTCAAAACTATGACTTACTGAGTTGAAATTATGAGGTAAATCAGAATTATGATTTAAACATTCGAAATTATGCCTTTAAATGTTGAAATTATGACTTTAAAAATTTTAATTATGAGATAAAAAGTCAAAACTATGACTTACTGAGTTGAAATTATGAGGTAAATCAGAATTATGATTTAAACATTCGAAATTATGACTTTAAAAGTCATAATTATGACTAATTTCAGTCAGAGTTATGACTTAAAGTCGAAATTATGACATACTAAATTTAAATGATGAGATTAAAATGTCAAAATTATGAATTTCAAAGTTGAATTATATGGAAGCCCATTTCCTCCACATATAAGAAAAAAAATCATGCGTTAAAAAGTTGAAATTATTTAACAATATTACTGTTTCTACTGTATTTTTCAAATAAATGCAGCCTTATTGAGGATGAGAGACTTATTTTAAAAACAGCTGAATCACATTGAAAACACATTATAAAAACAATACAAAACTGTTTTCTCAAAAAAACAAACTCCTATGAAAACAGGAAAAGCCACACACCCAGCACACAATCATATAATTTCAAAACATACACTCCACAGCTGATAAGAGCTCTTAAAAACAAAAACCCCAGAGATATGAAGCTGTTTTCTGATTCAGAGCAATCCACCATTATGCTGCCAAAATATTCCTGTCACCCCATTTCAGCTAAGCACCTGTCCTCTCACAGGATGAATTGAGAATATACGATCATTATTAATAAGCCAAGGGAGTCTTGATTTTCTCCCAGAAGGACTGTGCAAACCCAAAGCTCAGGTAGTAAGTGTTTATGAAGCATGCTCAGAGACATGGAAACTAGAATTTCTCAGAGGTCTAAACTTTGGCAAAAGGGATTAAAAGAGCAGAAAACCTGCTAAATCACAACACGTTTGGGAGTCCGTAGACACGGAGCAGGCTCTGCACTCTAGCCCAGAGAACTGTCAGGGGACATTAGATTTAATTAACTCCAGCCCACTGCCATCACCAATCAATACATCTGAGGTTCTTCTAAAGATACGTGCAAAATTAGATCTGCTGCAGTGCCAAAAACATGCTCAGAATCCTGTATTGTGCAATATTATGTTTGAACTGTAAGACAAGTTGAGGATGCAAATAAATTAACCAATACGTGAAGTCATAATAATGTTTAATTAGTAAAATTACATTTTTTCGTAATTGCTCAATGGAAAAATATAGCAAGATTTGGCTGAAAATGCACAATTCTATTTCACCTTAGAAACTTAATACATTTTTTTTAACCTTATTAAATTAAACCTCATAAAACAGGTTTTATTACTGCATATTTCTTAAATAAAATATAAAAAGCTTGAAGATTATTGCAACATTTTATTTCACACTTTTTCCTTACAATTCGGTTTATAATCTCACAATTCAGACTTTTTTCTTGCAGTTATGAGAGAAAAAAGCCAGAATTGCAAGTTAAAATGTTAGAACTGTGAGATATAAATGCACAATTACAAGATTTTTTTTTTTCCATGATGGGGGAAAAATTGAATTCTGAAATGTAAACTCAGAATTAGGAAAAAAGAATTTATGTAACACAATTACACTTACTTTTTTCTCAGAATTGAAAAAGAAGGAGATACTTTTTACTTTTTAGGAGTTACTTTTTAATTTTTATCCTGTGTTGGAAACAGGTTTCCATAATAAAATAGAAAAGAAAGAAAGAAATAAGTATCAAATGTGATGTAATATTTGTGAATAAATAAATTAATATACTTTTAAAGTTGTAATCATGACTTTAGAAGTTGTAATTATTAGAGAAAAAGTCAAAAATATTACTTTAAAAGTCAAAATTATGATTTACATTCATAATTATAACAAAAAAGTCAAAATTATGACTTTAAAAGTTGTAATTATGAATTATGAAGTTGAAATTATGAGATAAAAAGTCAGAATTACGACAGTTTTATTTAGGGGATAAAAAGTAAATTATGACTTTAAAAGTTGTATTTGCGAGATTAAAAAAATTTAAAAATGACTTTATAAAGTTTTAATTATGAGATAAAAAGTCATAATTATGACTTTAAAACTTGTAATAATGAGATAAAAAGTTGGAATTTTGACTTGAAAAGTTTTAATTATGACAAAAAAAGTGAAAATTTTGACCTACAAAGTCGAAATTATGAATTATGAAGTCAAAATTATGAGATAAAAAGTCAATGATGACAGTTTTAATTATTAGGGGATAAAAAACATTATGACTAAAAGTTGTATTTACGAGATAAAAAGTTGTAATTATGACAAAAAAAGTCAACATTATGTCAAAATTTTGACAAAGTTTTAATTAGGGATGAAAAAAATTAATTACGACTTAAGTTGTATTTACGAGATAAAAAAAGTTGGAATTATGATTAAAAAAAAGTCATAATTATGATAAAAAAGTCAAAATGATGACTTTAAAAGTTGTAATAATGAGGTAAAAAGTTGGAATTTTGACTTGAAAAGTTTTAATTATGACAAAAAAGTCAAAATTTTGACCTACAAAGTTGAAATTATGAATTATGAAGTCAAAATTATGAGATAAAAAGTCAATGATGACAGTTTTAGTTATTAGGGGATAAAAAAAATTATGACTAAAAGTTGTATTTACGAGATAAAAAGTTGTAATTATGACAAAAAAGTCAACATTATGTCAAAATTTTGACAAAGTTTTAATTAGGGGATGAAAAAAATTAAATTATGACTTAAGTTGTATTTACGAGATAAAAAAAGTTGTAATTATGATTTTAAAAAATCATAATTATGATAAAAAGTCAAAATTATGACTTTAAAAGTTGTAATAATGAGATAAAAAGTCAAAATTTTGACTTTAAGAGTTTTATTTATGAAATAAAAAGTCAAAATTTTGACTAAATGTTGTAATTATGAGATAAAAAGTCAAAATTATGACAGTTTTAAAGTACAATTGTGAGATTAAAAAAATCTAAAATAAAATGTTTCATCCTTGGTGGTAACGGGCTTCCATATAAAATAAAAGATAAATAAATAAATGACAAATGTGATGTAATGTTTGTAAATAAATATGTTTTTTAAAATAAAATAAAAACTAAATAATTACAAATAATAAATTCTAAAAAAAAAAACAGGTAAAAGCAAAATTATTAGTAGTAATATTGCAAGTAATTTGTTAAGTTGTTTTAAAGACTCAAATAAACATTTAAAATAATTTCTAAACGTCACAAAACTAAAAGCAATGCGTTTGGGATTGCCTTCTCAGTGAACTGCGTGATTTTAGCACGTGTTAATCTTTTCTTTCATGTCACTGATTTTTGTCTTGATGGTTATAGACTCAATTCAGACAGAACAGAGATCCTCCACCATTAAAAGAATAAAATAACAGGCATTATGTGGCTTTGACATAGTCTGTAATCTTGCTATGGTTATTGTAGCGAAATACAGCTCTAAAAAGAAAAACAGGCAATTTTGTTAGACTGCGTCAGCAGTGCTAAGAATACCTTTCTAGTGTGAATCATAAATGACCTCAAAGTAAAGATGTAAACATGTTTTTGCACAACTCCCTTCTCATTTTTACTTTAATAATAAAGGTGTCCCAATTTATAATTCATGGCAAACGGATATCCACAACGACCCCGTTTTTCACCCAAAGTGTTTTAAAAGGCCAAAGGAAAAGTACAATTCAAGAAGAATAATCTCAAGTAAAACCCTGTGAATTATCGTCACTACTACTTTCATAATTTACGAAGGGCCAGAGGGTTTGGTTAGACGAGCTCAGCTCTTAACTACAATCACTACAGATGATAAATGATCTCTTGCGAAGAGAATTTCAAAGCTTTTTTACTTAGGAGCTTTAAATTTAGACACTTTACGTATCAGAGTTATAGATTATTTGAGATATTTCACTTCAGTCATGTCTAAGTGACTTTGACAACAATGTGATATCATCAAGACAACCGTTTTACTACTTATCACTAAATTATTGTGCATTGTTGTAATTGTAACCGATTACATAAGTCAAATGTGTCATCTCTGGCATTGATGTATTACACATCTGCAGAAAATCAGATGTAACAGTGAAGCACATATCTGTTTCATTCTTTTCAGCTCTGTCATAGCCATGTCTAACCTCTACTGTAACACTGTGGTTTCCCTGCCATATGTTTTGAGTAATTCTGTGGTCGTATCATTTTAACACTATGGCAACCTTCTTGTATCACCGTAATAAAACAACAGAAGACTCTTGTTACGTCAATAGGTAGTTAGTGTTAAATTTCTCATACTGTACCTCTAGGGTGACAACGAGTCAATGGCAGCTCTGTTGTGGTAATAGTGGAAAAAATCTTTAGGACTTTCAATTTTGCAGGGCATCAATACTTTAACTCTGTTCTTTAACTCACTGATATATGTCTTAGCTTTCTACAACAGCTGGAGATTTTTTCATGACTCTTTTTTGCAGGTTACATTGTTACACAAGGTGGTGACTAGTGACTGTGTTTAGGAGCGAGTGAGTCGAGGCATTCATTCAAAGTTAATTACTGTTTTTTGGAGTGAATTAATATAACACTTACTCAAACGATTCGTTAGAAACACTGATGAGTGATTCTCTTTATGAGCTAGTTACTAAATCATTCACTTAAATGATTTATTCTTGTTCAGTGGCACACTACGTTATTTTGTATGCAGCTTTTGGAATTAATTTTTGTTGGCAGATCAAATTTAAACAAAATAACTCACAATATTGTGACTAAAATGCGCACTCTAAAAATGCTGGGTTAAAAACAACCATTGCTGGTTTATTTGGCAACCCAGCATTGGGGAATATTGGACAGGACACATGCTGGGTTATTTTGTACGGTGCCCACCAGGGGACACCTTCGGTTCACTTATGTTTGTCGTGGCCACGACATATAAACTCGTGGGAACATGATATTATGTTGTGGCCACGAGATATTTATTCGTGGGAACGTCATATTAACTCGTGGGAACGTGATATTATGTCGTGGCCACGACAAACATAAGTGATCCGAAGGTGTCCCCTGGCGGGCACCGTAATTTTGACTTAGCTGGTTGGGTTAAATGTTTTAGACAAAAATATTAGACAGGTTTAATTAATTTGGGTGAATGCAGCATAGTTTACAAAATGACATACATTTAACTTAATTTAAAGTAAGTTAAGTATTTAGAATGAAGTATTTTCGAAAAGAAAATGCATTGTGTAAAGTATCAGTTACAGCACAGCAAAGACTATAAATGAAATAAAATGTATTTAAACCTTTATTTTGCAGAAGAAGAGCACCAACTAGGCCGCACTGAGAACCGCTCTCTCCTGTAGAGGACGCAAAGAGCCTGCGCTCTGACTGTAACTCAACAGCTGGGTCAGCATTGCCAGGTTTTCATAACAAATCCCACCCAATTGCTACTCAAAACTAGCTCATTTCTAGCCTACTCGCATCTTGAAGGGGGTCCCCCGGTAAAAATCATGTTCTAGAGGGTAAAATACACTATTTTAATGGAGTTTCCCTGGTAAAATTCACATTCTGGGCTAAATATCACGTTATTGGGGTTCCTTCAACCTTCGGACATAAAAAACAACTCACAGCAACAGTTTTAAACTAGCCAAATTCTATGGGAAAATGGCAAACTTGGCAACAAAGAGCGCACACTCTCACTGTAAATTAACAGCTGAGTCAGGGTTGCCAGGTTTCCACAACAAAACCCACCCAATTGCTACTCAAAACAATCCCAAATCACCTAGTATAAATCATGTTTTGGGGTTAAAATACTTTTTTTTTTTTGACAAGGTTTCCCTGGTAAAATTTGCATTCCGGAGGCTAAATAGCACATTATTAGGGTCGCTTCAACCGTTTACAGTTATGCATGGCAAAAGGCGTTTCCATAAAACGACCACTGTTGATGCATTTTGCTGATGCATTTAGCTGACTGACATCCCATTCTTGTATGTTGCATTGCATAAAATAATATCATTTACAGGATGCAAAGAGCCCACGCTCTTACTATCACTTAACAGCTGGGTCAGGGTTGCCAGGTTTTCACAACAAAACCCACCCAATTGCTACTCACTTCAACAGTTTACGTTATGCAAGGCAAAAGGCGTTTCCATGAAAACAATATAATTTACAGTACAGTAAATACAGATTAAATAAAACGTACATAAATCTTTATTTCGCTGAAGAAGTGCAACAATGGGTCAGCGTTGCCATGTTTTCACAACAAATCCCACCCAATTGCTTCTCATAACTGTATTTCAGTTTTTTGAAAGGGTTTTCTTGGTAAAATTTGCATTCGAGTGGCTAAATACCACGTCATTGGGGTCGCTTTAACATAAAAAACAACCCATAGCAACAGTGTTAAAGTAGCCCAATTCCACAGGAAAACTGCAAACTTGGCAACACTGAGCTGGGTTGAAGTAACCCCATGCCTAACACAACTACATCGCATTTCACTCGTAGAAAGTTGCAAAAAGGGCAAAAAGCCTGCGCTCTGACTGTAACTCAACAGCTCGGTCAGGATTGCCAGGGTTTACACAGCAAAACCCACCCAATTGCTACTCAAAACTAACCTAATCGTGCCCGTGCATGTGCCCGTGCCCGTGCCTGTGCCCATGCCCGCTTCAACCTGTGGACATAAAAAATGTTCACAAACTTGGCAACACTGAACTGGGTTGTTTCTTCAGAGGGAGGGGGAAGGGTATTTAATTTCAGCTGTCAGTGAGATTGACCCAGCCACTAACCCAATGGCTGGGTAACACAAAAACTACCAAGCACTGAAAAAAATAACCCAGCATATGTCCCTGTTGTATACTATCAATATATTGCTAAATTAAAGGAATAGCTCACCCAAAAATTAACAATCGCTAAAAATGTTCTCACGCTCAGGCCATCCAAACTGTATATGCATTTGTTTCTTCATTGGAACAGTTTTGGAGAAATTTAGCATTACATCCCTTGCTCACCAACGTATCCTCTGCAGGGAATGAGATAAAAATATCACAATAATCCACAACCTCTTGTGAAATGAAAGCTGCATGTTTGTAAGAAACAAATCCATCAAGAGATTTTTATCTTCAAACGGTTTCATTGTTGGGTGAACTATTACTTAAAAAATAAACTGATGAGATTTTAACCTTGATTGATGCACAAACACTGAATCATTAAGTTTATGGGAAATGTCAAAAACGTTTTGGGGTCACTGTGTAATATGTAGACTGGGTTCTGCAGGATCTGTCAAAAGACTCCGACTGCGTTTTCAATCATGAAAGACTCCATAAGGATAGCATTACATGACTTCAAATAAGTGGCATGGCGTCCCTGCCATAATCAGCTAAAGCTAACTTAACTCCACTTAAACCACAAACAATGCAGTCTGTCTTTTCTAAAACCTCACCAAATTTGCAACCCCAAAGCTTCATTGGCTCATCTTTCACCATGTCAAAATATGCAAATGAACACAAAAGCCTTACCGTGCAGATGGCGAATTATGAACTTCCATGATGTCTGCTCAGATTTCCCTCACTGGAGCTTGCTTGCGTGTCTGTCATCAAGACAATCTAACTAGTATGAAAGCTGTGTTGACTAGAGGGATAGAAATATGGAAACAGACATTTCAGTTCTATGTAACATAAGTTCACTTTTTAAAAGGTCATATGGGCATTAAAGAACATTTGCAGACTAGTACCGCTGAGAATCAAGCTGTTTTTCTATGCTATGTTGTAATGACCATTTAATAGTTTCTAAACTTCAACCACTAACCACCGATGGTTTGTTCCACTTATATTTTATATATGTAAACATCAGTGGCGATTTCTTTAAGACTGCAAGGGAAGCTCAGCTTCCCCTATAATGTCACAAAATTAATGGTCAAATTACGTACTATTGTATTAACATTTTATTGACTAAAAATGCGTTAGAAAACGTTCATCTCAAAGACGAATTCGTTCAGAATCAGTTAGATATAGCAGGTCGGCTGACTTGATTTTCTTCTCATACATTCCCGTAGCGTCACAGTGCATTTCCCCATTGAAGCCCAGCGTCCATTGACTTCAATGGGGCTGCTTTGAACGGTTTTTTTCAGTGCTTTGAAACTAGACGGTCATTGGATAAACGCTGCGATTATGTCCCGCCCACGGACGCTCAGCGTCTCTGGGGGTGAATGAGGAGTGGGCTGGCCTGGACGCTGAGCTTCTGCGTGATGATTGGAGGGTCTGTCGAAAGATTGCATGTCCTTTTGACTGACAGCGATTTTGTCCTATAAGGAATCGCTGAAGCTATTCGTTCGCGCTCTCTGCGGCCGCTCAGTCCCATCGTGGATTTCTCAAGTTCAGTCGAAATAAAAACTGCTGCAACCTATTTCTTTATATTTGCTTGGCGAAATTGCTTGATTTTCATCATACATTTCACACAATTATACACCACATTCCTTGTTTCACTTTTACAGAGTTTAATATTTTTTTTTAGATCATTCATTCATATGAAACTGCACACGAAAAGTCACTGGAAAAGACGCCTAGTTGGTACGACAGGGTCACAGACCATTTTCTTGAAAAGGAACATAGGGCAGAATTTACTTTTAAATAAATAGACAATTTTATGATGTAGACCGAAAATGAGCTTCCCCTATTTGACAGACCAGTAGCCGCCACTGGTAAACATATATACATTGCCTACACAAGAGTAACACAGACTCACTAGAACTAGAGAACTTGGTCACTGAGAAATTGAATCCATCATGATTTCCACTTTAATGAATGTGACTGAGATAAGAGACCAGCAAAGAGAAAATTACCCAAACAATGCTTTATCTTCTTTGTCAGGCAGACTTTACACAGAAACCCAACAAACGGCAACAAATACGCAATGTATAAATTTGATCCATTGAAAACAGCTCCAGAGTAAGCTCTCTGTTAGATGTTAGGTTTGTGGGATGTGTGAAGCTTTAGGGTTTTTTCAACCAGCATCACTGAAATAAATTGACTGACATGCCACATGTATTCAAGTGTTCATATGCGAATACTTTATTCAACCTGGTGTTCTAAGGTGAAAGGCAGACACTTGTAATTATAGGAGAAATTAAAGACACATCAGGTTGTGTGTCTGTGGCTTAAATATGTGAAACCGCACATCTGTGCTGCATATGTTTAGGAAAAGGGGAGGCTCTGTCACATAGGACATGTACTGGTCATATAGAAATGCTGAATGTTTGTGTACAATTGCAATGAAATGTATTTGGACAAATAACATTTGGATTTTATGAATGTCACTGCATTAGAAAAAAGTGACAAAGTCATTTATAATGTTACAAAAGATTTATATTTTAAATAAATACTGTTTATTTAAACTTTCTATTCATCAAGAAATCCTAAAAAAAAGTTTTATGCAGCAAAACGTTTTTTAATCATCAAATCAGCATATTAGAATGATTTCTGAAGACACTAATGACTGGAGTAATGATGCTGAAAATTAAGCTTTGCCATCACAAGAATAAATGACATTTTAAAATATATTAATATACAAAACAGTTATTCCAAATTGTAATAATATTTCACAATATTACTGTTTTTACTGTTTTTTTGTTTTTTGTTTTTTGTTTTTTGATGAAATAGATGCCATGTTGAGCATAAAAGACTTTTTTTCAAAAACATAAAAATTATTACTGACCACAAACTTTTGAATGCCACTGCACATTTTTTTAAATCCTAAAACATTTCTGTGTATATTTCAAATGTTAATACATTTCAGTATTAGAATAAAATCAGTGTTCAGTATCAAATCAGTATTAGAATGATTTCTGAAGGATCATGTGACACTGAGGTCTGGAGTAATGATGCTGAAAATGTAGATTTTCCATCACAGGAATAAATGAATCATTATAGAAAACAGTTATCCTAAATTTTAATCATATTTAACAATATTACCATTTTTACTGTTTTTTTATGAAATAGATGCCTTGGTGAACATAAACTTTTTTCAAAAACATAATCTATATTAATAACAATAATTATTGTTAATATTGTATTATTATATTTTAATTTATTTTTTGTCTTTACAAGAATAAATGACATTTTAAAATATATCTATATAGAAAACTGTTATTATAAATTGTAATAATATTTCACAATATTACAATTTTTAGTTTAGTTTTTTTTTGGATAAAATACATGTACAGTCATAGCCAAAAGTTTTGAGAATTACATAAATATTGGAAATTGGAAAAGTTGCTGCTTAAGTTTTTGTAATAGCAATTTGCATATATTCCAGAATGCTATGAAGAGTGGTCAGATGAATTGCATAGTCCTTCTTTGCCATGAAAATTAACTTAATCCCGAAAAAAACTTTCCACTGCATTTCATTGCTGTCATTAAAGGACCTGCTGAGATCATTTCAGTAATCGTCTTGTTAACTCAGGTGAGAATGTTGACGAGCACAAGGCTGGAGATCATTATGTCAGGCTGATTGGGTTAGAATGGCAGACTTGACATGTTAAAAGGAGGGTGATGCTTGAAATCATTATTCTTCCATTGTTAACCATGGTGACCTGCAAAGAAACGCGTGCAGCCATCATTGCGTTGCATAACAATGGCTTCACAGGCAAGGATATTGTGGCTACTAAGATTGCACCTAAATCAACAATTTATAGGATCATCAAGAACTTCAAGGAAAGAGGTTCAATTCTTGTTAAGAAGGCTTCAGGGCATCCAAGAAAGTCCAGGAAGCGCCAGGATCATCTCCTAAAGAGGATTCAGCTGCGGGATCGGAGTGCCACCAGTGCAGAGCTTGCTCAGGAATGGCAGCAGGCAGGTGTGAGCGCATCTGAACGCACAGTGAGGCCAAGACTTTTGGAAGATGGCCTGGTGTCAAGAAGGACAGCAAAGAAGCCACTTCTCTCCCAAAAAAAAACATCAGGGACAGATTGATCTTCTGCAAAAAGTATGGCGAATAGACTGCTGAGGACTGGGGCAAAGTCATATTCTCAGATGAAGCCTCTTTCCGATTGTTTGGGGCATCTGGAAAAAGGCTTGTCCGGAGAAGAAAAGGTGAGCGCTACCATCAGTCCTGTGTCATGCCAACAGTAAAGCATCCTGAGACCATTCATGTGTGGGGATGCTTCTCATCCAAGGGAGTGGGCTCACTCACAATTTTGCCCAAAAAGACAGCTATGAATAAAGAAAGGTACCAAAACACCCTCCAACAGCAACTTCTTCCAACAATCCAACAACAGTTCGGTGAAAAACAATGCATTTTCCAGCACGATGGAGGACCGTGCCATAAGGCAAAAGTGATAACTAAGTGGCTCGGGGACCAAAACGTTGAAATTTTGGGTCCATGGCCTGGAAACTCCCCAGATCTTAATCCCATTGAGAACTTGTGATCAATCCTCAAGAAGCGGGTGGACAAACAAAAACCCACTAATTCTGACAAACTCCAAGAAGTGATTATGAAAGAATGGGTTGCTATCAGTCAGGATTTGGCCCAGAAGTTGATTGAGAGCATGCCTAGTCGAATTGCAGAGGTCCTGAAAAAGAAGGGCCAACACTGCAAATACTGACTCTTTGCATAAATGTCATGTAATTGTCGATAAAAGCCTTTGAAACGTATGAAGTGCTTGTAATTATATTTCAGTACATCACAGAAACAACTGAAACAAAGATCTAAAAGCAGTTTAGCAGCAAACTTTGTGAAAACTAATATTTTTGTCATTCTCAAAACTTTTGGCCACAACTGTAGATGCCTTGGTGAGCATAAGAAACTTTTTTCAAAAACATAACAAAATCCATAATAATAATACTAATACTACTTCTACTACTACTACTACTACTACTAATAATAATACTTGTTATTATTATTTAATTATTTTTTTATTTTTTTATTTTTATTTTTTGTCCACAACCAAGTTTTCCACTTGATTTCCCCAGAGAGGAATAACATTTATACATTTTAATGTGTGGCCTAAATACTTTTTGGGTTCACTGTATGGTTTTATAAATTGCTCAAAGCTTCAAAAGTATGAAAATATAAAACACTTTTTATAAAATAGCTAAAATTGTGGTCTAGAAAAAAAAAAAACAATAAAAAAGCAGCTCAAGTGTCAGTGGAACTTCAAGGTTGTAAAAAAAAAATATATATATATATATATATATATATATATATATATAAATTCTTGAGCAGCAAATTAGCATATTAGAATGATAAAATGATGAGATTTCACAATATTACAGTTTTTACTGTATTTTTGGTGAGCAAGTAACTTTTTTCAAAAACATAAAAAATTTTATAATAATAATAATTATTATTACTATAATTATTATTATATATTTTTTATTTTTATTTTTTTTTATTGTCCACAACAGTGGACTTCTCAAGATTTCTCAAGAGTGGAAAGACATATCATAGTAGACATTTTGAAGCGCTGCTTCAATAGTGCTCAATAGTGGAATGACATTTATACATTTTAAAGTGTGGTCTAAATCTCCAAATGCTTTGAGTCAACTGTATGGTTTCATAAATTGCTCAAAGCTTCAGAAGTATGAAAATATAAAGCACTTTTAAAATGGCTAAGATTGTGGTCTAGATAAAAACAATAAAAAAGCAGCTCAAGTGTCAGAGGAACCTCAAGGTTGTAAAATTGGACCTGCACTAAAATTGCACAAAACCAACTACGGCTAGAATTGCACTAAAATAATATGGGTGATGAAAAAGAAAAGAATCTGACTTAAACATGGGCAAAACATTAAACATACTGTTGCATTCTGTCATTAAAAAATAGTGCCCTTAAAATTAAAGGCACAGTTCACCCAAAAATGAATGCCAGGTTAATGACAGAATTTTCATTTTTAAGTGAACCATCCCTTAAAACTTTTGTCATTATTTACTTGCCTCAAGTCTTTCCAAACTTTGTCAAGAAGATGCCCTTTCTGGTCACTCTAGGCTTTTCTTATATGGAAGAAAGAAAGTCACAACATGGGCAAAACATTAAACATACAGTTGCCTTCTGTCATTAAAAAATAGTTTTCTCAAAATTAAAGGGACAGTTCACCCAAAGATGAATGCACATATATGGTGGTACTCTCGATAATAGTGGAGGACTGTTCTGGGAGAGAAGAAATCATTAAATAAAGTTGCTATTTTTGTTTTCTTTGTGCACAAAAAGTATTCTATAGCTTCATAAAATTAAGGTTGAACTACTGATGTCACAAAGACTATTTTAACAATGTCTTACTGCCTTTCTGGGACTTGAATGTGTCAGTTGCATTGTTGACTATTTCATCAAAAAATGTGTTTGTGGTTTGAAGATGAACAATGGACTTACGGGTTTGGAATGATATGAGGGTGACCAATTAATGACAGAATTTTAATTTTTAAGTGAACCATCTCTTTAAACTTTTGTCATTACTTACTAATCTCAAGTTTTTCCAAACTTTGTCAAGACGATGCCTTTTCTGGTCATTCTAGGCTTTTCTTATATGAACAATAGCATTGTGCATGCTGCAAAATTCATCATTTTGTGTTCCATGGAATAAAGAAAGTCACAACATGGGCAAAACATTAAACATACTGTTGCCTTCTGTCATTAAAAAAAAAAGTTCCCTCAAAATTAAAGGGACAGTTCACCCAAAAATGAATGCACATATATGGTGGTACTCTCAAAAAGGCAGAGGATTGTTCTGGGAGAGAAGAAATCATTAAATAAATTAGCTATTTTTGTTTTCTTTGTGCACAAAAAGTATTCTATAGCTTCGTAAAATTAAGGTTGAACCACTGATGTCACAAAGACTATTTTAACAATTTCTTACTGCCTTTCTGGGACTTGAATGTGTCAGTTGCATTGTTGACTATTTCATCAAAAAATTAGATAAACGAAGGTCTTACAGGTTTGGAACGATATGAGGGTGACCAATTAATGACAGAATTTTCTTTTTAAGTGAACCATCCCTTTAAACTTCAGTCATTATTTACTAACCCCAAGTCCTTCCAAACTTTGTCAAGAAGATGCCCTTTCTGGTCACTCTAGGCTTTTTTTATATGAAAAATAGCATTGTGCATGCTGCAAAATTCATCATTTTATGTTCCATGGAAGAAAGAAAGTCACACAGGTTTGGAAGGACATGAGAGTGAGGAAATGATGACAGCATTTTCATTTTCTTCTCAATCAAAAAGGATACATGATGATATATGATGACTACGCCAAACTGTTTCCTAAATCATCCGATACAAATGCATAGATTTGTCTCTTTTTCCAGTTACACCACTTCCCAGCATGCACTCTTGACAGTCTATAAATGAGCGTGTGGAAAAGCACGTCAGTAGTAAATAAATCAGAGGACAGATCATAGAGTATTTACATTGCGGCCCGAGCGTGTGTGTCAAACGGACATGGCTTGATGTTGACTGATTCAAATCTGTGACTCCGGTGTACACGAGTGTTTATGTGACTCAGTGTCCGTTTCTACGCATTCATCCACTCTGGCATTGCCTGCCTGTCTATATGAAGCAAACATGCCTGGGAAGTGGAAGGAGCAGCTGAGAAATCTCTGCCACAGGATTAAAGCCTGTGAAGGAAACACGGTGGTTTTCCAAATGTTCCATGCTGATGTAAAATGGATCGATCCTTCATGTTAATCCCAGTATTTACCCAACACACTCCAGTAACTATAAACACTGGCCGGCACACACAGCGAAACGGATATGTGTGATCAATCAGTGCACAACTGTGGGGAAAAAACAGGTTCGTTGATAGGTAAGGCAAAAAACGGCGATTCTAAAGAGCTTCATATGGTAGTGGACTTGAATGAGGCTTGTCTTGCCAAATCAGTATTATCACCTGATCCATCTCGTTCTCAAATGCTGTGATGGTTTCTTGGTAATGCCTGACAGATTTGCATTACAGAATTTTAAGTAGGAATATATCTTACATGGAGAAATATACCAAATGTTTATTTAATAAATCAAGAA
>NC_133371.1:36964200-37029599 GCF_049309525.1 Garra rufa
CTGTTGTTTGTGGTGGTCTGTTTCCGTGCATGCCACCTGCTTATACTTGAGCATTTTAGGGATTGTATACTGGATGTTTAATATTCTTCTGAAGTGTAAGTTAAGGTATGAACAAATCAATGCATTTTCACTATGACACAAATAGAAAGTTCCTCTAGTTAAGAATGTAACTTTAAATATGAAATAAAAAGACCTGGTATACAAAATAGTGTTAAATTAGTAATAGATAGATAGATAGATAGATAGATTTAGATATGGATAGATAGTAGATGGATAGATAGAATTTATATAGCCTTACATTATATATTTTTTAAAAAATGTGATAAATAAATACAATTATATATTTATTATTTTTATGTGTGTTAAATAGATTTTATTTAAAAATTAAATATATATAAATATATATGAAAAAAACGAATTTACATACATATATATATATATATATATATATATATATGTATATATATATATATATATATATATATATAAATTCGTTTTTTTTATTTTTACAAAAAATAATAAAATGATATTTATTAAATTAAAATTTATAGATGTGTGTGTTAAATAGATTTTATTTAAAAATTAAATATATAAATTCGTTTTTTTCATTTTTATAAAAAATAATAAAATGATATTTATTAAATTAAAATTTATAGATGTGTGTGTTAAATAGATTTTATTTAAAAATTAAAAAAAAAAAAAATATATATATATATATATATATATATAAATTCGTTTTTTTTTTCATTTTTATAAAAAATAATAAAATGATATTTATTAAATAAAAATTTATAGATGTGTGTGTTAAATAGATTTTATTTAAAAATTAAATATATATATATATATATATATATATATATATATATATATATATAAATTCGTTTTTTTTCATTTTTATAAAAAATAATAAAATGATATTTATTAAATTAAAATTTATAGATGTGTGTGTTAAATAGATTTTATTTAAAAATTAAATATATATATATATATATATATACATATATATATATATATATATATATATATATATGTATAAATATATATATATATATATATAAAAATTCGTTTTTTTCATTTTTATAAAAAATAATAAAATGATATTTATTAAATAAAAATTTATAGATGTGTGTGTTAAATAGATTTTATTTAAAAATTAAATATATATATATATATATATATATATATATATATATATATATATATAAATTCGTTTTTTTTCATTTTTATAAAAAATAATAAAATGATATTTATTAAATTAAAATTTATAGATGTGTGTGTTAAATAGATTTTATTTAAAAATTAAATATATATATGTATAAATATATATATATATATATATATATATATATATAAAAATTCGTTTTTTTCATTTTTATAAAAAATAATAAAATGATATTTATTAAATTAAAATTTATAGATGTGTGTGTTAAATAATATAATATGTAAATTATAATATATTAATATGTAAAGTAGTTTACAGATTACATGTTACATTATTTTTATTAAGAAAACTTGAAAATACAAGCATGTTTCCCCCCATTTTCCATTTCATTTTTTTAATCATTTAATTTACGTTTTTCAATTGATTGTGTATCTACTTTTTAGGCAGTTAATCATTTTGTATGTAATTATAGCCTTACATTTATATTTTCATTTAAAATGTGAAAATTAAAACGGTAAAATAAAATTATATTAATTAAAATAATTCTATAATATTTATATTTTTTATATGTGTGTTTAATAGATTTTATTTTGAAAGAAAAGCAAAACAATATGCATTATGTACAACTATAGAATTTATTAATTACTTTTAATTTTTGGAAAAAATCTATACATTATGTATTTATATAGACTTGCATTAATTTATTTGTTTTTTTTTATTTGGAAATAAAAACTGTAAAATAAATTATATTAATGAAATTAAATTATAGTATTTATATTACATTTAATGTGTGTGTATTACAAAAAAAGTATACATTATGTAAAATTATATATGTAAATGGGTTTTAATTTCATTTTTAGGGAAATCTATAAATTTGTTTGTATTTATATAGCTTTACATTATATTTTTATTTCAAATATGGAAATAGAAACAGTACAATAAAAAGGTAAAATAAAAAATTAAATGAGTAAGTTAGTTTTAATTTCATTTTTAGAAATAAATTATACATTTGTATGTATTTATATACCTTTATATTTTTATTTAAATTTTGAAAATAAAATAAGTAAAATAATTATATTAATTAAATTAAATTCTATAATATTTATATTAGTTTTTATGTGTGTGTTAAACAGATTTTATTTTTCAAAAAGTAAAAAAAATACATGTAAAACAATATAAAATTATATAAATATAATTATTGAGAAATTCGCCTTTAAAGTTGTCCAAATGAAGTTCTTAGCAATGCATGTTACTAATCAAAAATTAATTTTAGATATTTACAGTAAGAAAATGTACAAAATATATCTTCATGGAACATGATCTCTACTTAACATCCTAATGATTTTTGGCATAAAAGAAAAATCGATCATTTTGACCCATACAGTGTATTTTTGGCTATTGCTACAAATACACTTGCGCGACTTACGACTGGTTTTGTGGTCCGGGAACGCATATGAAACGTATCTTTTTAAAATTGTTGCACTTATAGTAAGCAGAGCATGTGATTCAGTTGAGCTACTGTAAATCTCAGTAAAATGGAAATCATTTTACTAAGACTTTCAGCAATCCGACAAGCATTCCCTCTTTTTTTCTTTTTTTCAGATGTTTAAATATTTGCGCAAACCTTATAATGCATTTATGCAAAGTCAACAAATGATGTTGTCTTTGGCTCAGACTCAGTAAAGCTTTCATTTCTCTAAGGGTTCAGTTCCACAGTCCTCTCTCTACACTGATCTTATCATTGCGATTACCTTTGATTCAGCAATCCTGTGGCCGGCTTTGCAAGCCAGAGATGACTTTGCCAACCTCATGTAAGCAAACTAGGGCATGTGAGCCGTCTGCTTTCCATATCTGACATCATGCCAGATGGGCAGTGCCCGTTTGGTTTCTTACAGAGATCAAGGGGATAGAAGGATTAGATTCGGGTATTTAGTAATAAAGGTTTTAGGAATGATCTAAAGTCTGAATGGTATGATTAACACAGACATGTCTTTATGTACTGGCAACCTAGTTTCCATTATCTCTTGGAAATGGGTGTTTTGTTTATTATAATATAATAATTTGTATTCGAGTATCCTTTAAAAGGATAATTGTGACCCTTTTTGAAATTGAGATTTATACATCATCTGAAAGCTGAATAATCTTTCTATTGATGTATGGTTTGTTAGGATAGGACAATATTTGGCCAAAATACTAGAATCTGAGGGTGCAAAAAAATCAAAATATTTAAAATCACCTTTAAAGTTGTCCAAATGAAGTTCTTAGCAATGCATATTACTAATCAAAAATTAAGTTTGGATATATGTATGGTAGGAAATTTACAAAGTATTTTAATGGAACATGAACTTTACTTTATCCTAATGATTTTTGGCATAAAAAGAAAAATCGATCATTTTGACTATGCATTTATATGTATATTTATATACCCGTGCTACTTAAGACTGGTTTTGTGCTCCTGGATCACTATTCACCCTTAAAATAAAATATTATCATCATTGCCCATCCTCTGCTTTTTTCCATGGTAAAAAAGTTTTGTCATAAATGTTTAGCTGTTCTTTTGGTTACTGAAGAACAATAAAAGCATGATGAAAGTGTCCACATGTCATCTAAATCCATATGATAGCTTTGTGTGAAGAAAAGACTGAAATGTAATTTATTTTCCCATATGTCACTGTTCTCAAATCTCATTTAACTTGCATTGAGTTCAAATTTACCATGACGGTCATGAGACATGCGAGAACCTGTGAAGCTTGACGTCACTGACGAATGATATTTGAGAACTATGGTAGAAGAGATTAAGTGAGTAAGTCATGTCTAAATAAGCATTTCATTAGTAAATTAGTCTTTCAAAGCACTATTTAAAGGGATAGTTCATCTGAAAATGAACATTTTGTCATTTACTCACACTTATATTCACTTGCTCTCAAACCCAACCTATTATGCCGCTTTTTACACAATGTAATAAAAGGTGTTCCCAGAATGTGTCTGTGAGGTTTCAATTCAAAATAGCCCACAGATCATTCATTATATCACTGTAAGGGGCAGCCGTGGCCTAATGGTGAGAGAGTTGGGCTAGTAACCCAAAGGTTGCCGGTTTGATTCCCACACCGGTGGGGATTGTGAATGAACAGTGCTCTTTCCACCTTCAATACCATGACTGAAGTGCCCTTGAGCAAGGCACTGAACCCCCAGTTGCTCCCTGGGCGCTGGAGCAATGGCTGCCCACTGCTCCGGTGTGTGTTAACAGTGTGTGTGTGTGCGTGTGTTTGTTCACTTCTCACTGCTGTGTGTGTGCACTTGGATGGGTTAAATGCAGAGGGCCAATTTCGAGTATGGGTCACCATACTTGACAATACATCATGACTTTAAAACTTTAAAAACACCTATTTTGAGCCAAAGCAGAAACACGCTCAATTTTGTGCATATCTCTTTAAATGCAAATGAGCTGCTGATCCCCGCCCCCTTTTCCAGAATAGGGCTATGCCTTTACAGCTCATACCTCAGATACTCTGATAAAAAACATCTGTTTGGTTTTGATTATCACGTCTATCGCAGTAAAATCATGCGTTTTAAAGCCATGTCAGTTTTAAATTCTAATATAGGTTTTTCTAAACGTGCACATCCGAAGCACGTGCACAGAAAGCGGCATGTGAGTACTAAACTAAGTTCACTTTCATGTCTTACTGCGCTTAAACGTTAAATACACACAAGTTTATGTTAAAAACACACTTGAGTGACAAAAACTGTCAGATATGTCTGGGAAGGTAAACGGCTGGGAAAGAAATCGCAACTTTAGAAGGAGTAAATGATGACAGTTTTCATTTGAGTAAACTATCACTATAATTTGTATACCTAAAGTTTTTTTAAGAAATGTCTGTAAGATTGAATAACCAGTGACAAACCAGGTTTAGAGCGTAATATATAGAGATAAATTTGTGTACCCTCATGCTGGCTGTCTGCATGTGTCTTCTCTCAGCCTGGCACCGAAAAGTTGTTAATTGGCCCCATGGAGGACACATCTGAACGTCTAAAGCAACACTTGCTGTTTGACATCAGTTTTCCGTCTTTCAACATCTAGCAGACATCAAACTTCTTTTTTCAGTCTGTGATCTGTGATAGCAATATCAGTCTCTGAGGAGACCAAGACAGCCTGCACGGAGATGTCTGTTCTTTTTTTAGTTTTGTTAAGTTTTTGGTAGAAATGAGAGTCGAAGGGGAGCAAATCAAATCCAGCAGCTGTCACGGAGGCTTTCTTTGGCTGTGAGTGATCGCAAAGAACATCTTGGAGGTTGAGTCATTGCTTTTGGAACAGCCCTCATGTTGTCCTACTTCCAAGTTATCTCTTCTGTCATCACTGTAATGCATACAAACATATCTAACTCTGACATCAACAGCAATATGGCAGGGAAGAGCATTTGTAGGCTGGTTTATGGGACAGGCTGGATTAAGGTTGTCAGAACATTGTAATTTTAGTAGTCCACACCAATACTAGTGAAATTACACATCTCTAAACCAATTTTAGATGAAATGGCTAAATAATCAAACCGTATCTTTTATAGAGGAGTGTTAAAATGCTTCAAATGGTCCTTCAGAAATCTTCTAATATGCTGATTTGGTGTTCAAAAAACATTATTATCTTCTTTATTATTATCAATGTTAAAAATAGTTGTGAAAAACCGTAATACAATTTTAAAGGATTCTTTGATCAATAGAAAGTTCAAAAGAATTGCATTTACAGTTGAGGTCAAAAGTTTACATACACCTCGCAAAATCTGCAAAATGTTAATTATTTAAACAAAATAAGAGGGATCAGACAGTCCCTTGTTTGTCCTGTACAGTTAAACTGCCCGCTGTTCTTCAGAAAAAGCCTTCAGGTTCCACAAATTCTTTGGTTTTCCAGCAATTTTTGTGTATTTGAACCCTTTCCAACAATGACTGGATGATTTTGAGATCCATCTTTTCACACTGAGGACAACTGAGAGACTCATATGCAAATATTAAAGGTTCAAATGCTCACTGATGCTTCAGAAGGAAAAACGGTGCATTATAGTCATTGTTGGAAAGGGTTCAAATACACAGAAATGCTGAAAAACCAAAGAATTTGTGGGACCTAAAGGATTTTTCTGAAGAATAGCAGGCAGTTTAACTGTTCAGGACAAAAAAGGGACTCATGAACAATTATCACAAAAAAAAGCTAGTGGATAATTCAGGTAACAGCACAGTATTAAGAATCAAGTGTATGTAAACTTTTGAACATGGTCATTTTTACAAATTCAACTATTATTTTCTATCATGGACTATATGAAAAATCTTATTTATGTCAGTACTAAATAAAAACTAACATGCATTTTGTATGGTCCCTCCTATTTTGTTAAAATAATTAAATTAAAAGGTGTATGTAAACTTTTGACTTCAACAGTTTTTTATATAGGACTTTTTTGTAACAATGTAAAAATTAATCAAATTTCTAAAAAGTATTAATTAAAATCTTACAGACACCAAACTTTGAACAAAAATCTTACTCTAACCCTAAACATTAGATTTAGCCTTTAATTATAACTCATTAAAGGTTTCTTGTGTTTCAGATTTTTAAGGAAACAGTCATCAATACAATAAAGATCAAAGAAACAAATAGCAAGAATTATAACAAGGTAAACAATAGATCAAAGATTGAAAAATTATGTAAACAGTGATTGAAGTCTTTGAGCCCTTCCTGGGGATTACCGTAATATCCGTTATGAACACGCACCATTATTTGCATTGTGGTTGGCTTGACCGTACATATTCAAACCAAGACAAGCTTAACCATTGATCATTACATTTTTATTATTTTAGTGTTGACTTACCGTTCCCTATCGGACACTATACCAACATCTACTGTTTGCCCTGAACCCTGAATAAAAGGCCTTTATTAGGTTCAGCCTGCCAATTTTCACACTTCTCACCCTTCGAATTAGTTCTAATACCAGTCATAAAACCGAATGGAAAGTTGTCGTGTTTTATATCCACAATCTTTCACTGTGAAAAGATGGCCAGTCAGACATTCCTGCAGATAAAGAACCGCTTTTGTGTATTGTGTTATGTTGCAGGGCATTGATCTCGAGTAAACGGAACTACGGGAAGTTTTCCCTCGCTCTTGAACTCACACACTGTTTAGTTTGCCCAGTGGGAAGTCAGGCAGAGTGGGGTCTTCCTTTCCTGGATGGGGGAGTTCGTGAAGGTTTATTTTTGGGTCTCAAAGGAAATTTAGCCTTTGAGAGAATACATGTGTCTTTTTGACAGGTTGGCTACAGATCCTGCCTCACTATTAAATGTAATTCAACGTTCTTGCTTCTGCTGAACATTTGAGATTAATGTCGTTTTATTAGCCAATGACTCTAAAAGTGTGTTTAGATTGAGTGTCTAAAGAATAACAAACTAAGCACTGAAGAAACGTCCTTGATGACTTGTTTGGAATCTTTACATAATCAATAAGTAGGTCCTCATAAGGAATCTGGACCACCAGATGTAGCCCCACCGGCTTCTCTGCCAACATGTTGAGAATGTCAACATATTTAATTAAAACCATTTTAAATGATGCGGACCCTCGTCAGCTTATCGAAAGTGTTTGCTTTTGCGTGATTGACTGCTATAAAAGTTTGAGGCCCATGTCAATGGTTCTCATCAGAGAGACAAACACAAGAACTTCAAAGTTTCCATCTTCTCATCAAGGGCTTCAATAAAGGAACTGTTTGGAAACTCTCAGTTGTGCTGGCCTGTCACTGTTTGTGATTGATTTTGTTGAACCTTGTGGTGAGGTTCAACATTACACAAGTGTTTTTGAGTAATTCCCCATGATCCTCCTCTGTAAACAATGTAAATGTTTTAGTATGAAGACTTAACCCGTCGTGTTGGTCACTGCTTTGTATATCTAATCAGTATTTTATTTTAAATATTTTACTGTTCAGAAGTTTGGGATCAGTCTCTTATGCTCGTCAAGGCTGCATTTGTTTGATCAAAAATACAGAAAAAAAACAGTAATATTGTGAAATATTCTTACAATTTAAAATATATTTTTTCTATTTGAATGTACTTTAAAATATAATTTATTCCTGTGATGCAAAGCTAGTTTTTATTTTAAATTGTTTGTGTTATTACTCCAGTCTTCAGTGTCATATTATCCTTCAGAAATCACTCTAATATGCTGATTTATTATCAATGTTGGAAACCATTGTGCTGCTTAATATTTTTTTTGGAACCTGTGATACTTTTTTCAGTTTTTTAAAAAGAATATAGTTATGCTGCTTTACTTTTGTGAAAACTGTCATAACATAAGTCAAAAATGTCAAAAGTTTACATACACCTTGCGGGATCTGCAAAATGTTAATTATTTTAGCAAAATAAGAGGGATCATACAAAATGCATGTTATTTTTTTTATTTAGTACTGACCTGAATAAGATATTTCACATAAAAGACATTTACATATAGTCTACAAGAAAAAATAATAATAGTTGAATTTATAAAAATGACCCCGTTTAAAAGTTTACCTACACTTGATTCTTAATACTTTGTTATTATCTGAATGATCCAATTATTTTTTTTACTATAAACTTTTTATAATAAAAAGTTAAAAAGAACGGCATTCATTCAAAATGGAAATCCTTTTTCTAAGTATTAATTTCTTTTAAAAAAGAAAAAAAAAATACTGACCCCACAGTTTTTAACTTTTAGATTTTTTAATAAATGCTGTTCTTCTTAACTATTAATTCATCAAAGAATCCTGAAAAAGTATCACAGGTTCCAAAAAAAATAAATAAAACTGTTTCAACATTGCTAATAAATTAGCATATTGTACTAATTTCATAAGGATCATTTGACAACAACAAAGACTAGAATAATGATGCTAAAAAAAGCTTTGCATAAAAAAAAATCTATTACATTTTAAAGTATATTAAAATAGAAAACCATTATTTTAAATTCTGCTAATATTTAATAATACCGTTTTTTTCCCCTGTATTCTTGTTCATTTAAATGCAGCCTTTTTTGGCTACATTCATTTATGCAAGTAGAAAGAGTACAGGAAACGATGATAAGAAGTAACCGGAAGGTGGTCAGGAAGTTTTGAGATCAGGATCTGAGCTTGTGTCACCAGGCTCTTGCTTGCTTATGTTTCTAAAGGTCAGGAAGTACATCATCCAAACATCTAATGCAGTAATGGAAGTCACTCTGTCAAGATGAGATGTTGCTTCCTGGTAATGCAGTTTGTCTGTTATGAACAGAAATGGATTTTACTTGAGTCTCAAATCACATCTTAAAGCATTTTGTGTCATATTACAGCATAATGAGTTCATAGCATGGACTGTCGAAACCCTTCTTACATTTATTACAAAAACCACTGATGAAGAGCTTGGCAGATGTCGATTTTGATGCTTGTATTGTTTGCAGATTGCCATAAAGTGACATCATCTGTTGCTTGTAGCATCTACTTTCCAGCCCTGGATGACACATCAACGTAATGTGTCTGGGAAAGGCATCTTTCCCGCGCACTGTGTCTGGGGAACGGTTTGTGTTTGTGTATGCATGTGGGTGTGTTAATTGTCTCTGTGATTAATACTGCTTGTCTGTAGTAAGATGAATTGGCAGGCTCCTGCCCTCAAATGTTTGCTGGCGAAATCTATCTTTAATTGCACGGTAATGGCTTGACATGAGAAAAAACAGAGATCTGTGTTAATCACGAGCTTAGATTGAAATGTAATCACATCGTGCTCCTAGCTTCAAAAGGCAATTAGCCAAAAAACTAGATTTGTTAAGAAAAGAAAGACCAGTTTGGTCTCACAAGCCCAAGAGGACGTGTTTCCATTGGGCGTTGCTTAGTGATGCCCATGCTCAAGTGGAGCTTAAGAACTGGGTGGTTTCTTTCCAACCACATTTGCACTGACCTTGAATTCTTCAGTATATCCCAGTTGCATCCTCGGTGTCTTCTGCTGATGTCATCAAGTGTGTTTTTTGGAGTGGAACTAGGGCTGGGAGTCGATCCCAAACAAAATTGATTCTAAATTGTTGTCAGCTTCACTGAAGGGCTTAACATCTCCGGGTGTGATTGCGTTTATTACTACATCAATTTTTCAACCTAGTCCCAGAAGAGCATTAAATAGGGGATTTTATTCATTGCTTTGACTTGAATCTTTTCAAGGCACCAAAATGACTGTTCATTTTGTTTGGCAATTCATTCTGTGACTCTTTTTGTAGGTTATACTAGCTGCCGGTGATGAGCAAGGATCTTTTTAAGTATTATGAGTGAGCTTTCACTCAGTTGCTCAAGACTAGGAATGTGCGACACTGACAAAAAAATATTATCTTGATTTTTTTTTTCTTGGATTTTGTCAATAACGATAATTAGATGATGATCCCTTTCAGAACAAGAATATACAGATAATGTACTCACCCCCTTGTCATCCAAGATGTTCATGTCTTTCTTTCTTCAGTCGAACATTTCAGGATTTCTCTCCATATAATGGACTTCTAAGGTGCCCCCGAGTTTGAACTTCCAAAATGCAGTTTAAATGCAGCTTCAATGCAGCTTCAATTTAATCTCAAATGCTCGTCTTGCCGAGCTAGACAAGACAAGCATTTGAGGTTAAAATGAATAAAAATAGTCTATTTATTTATTTATTTTTAGACAATAACCCATCATTTTGCTAGATAAGACCCTATTTTCCTTGGCTGAGAAGGTTTAGAGCCCTTTGAAGCTGCATTTTGGAAGTTCAAACTCGGGGGCAGCATAGAAGTCCATTATATGGAGAGAAATCCAAATGTTTTACTCAAAAAACATAATTTCCTTACAACTGAAGAAAGAAAGACATGAACATCCAGAATGACAAGGGGGTGAGGACATTATCTGTAAATGTTTGTTCTGAAAGTGAACTACTCCTTTGAGGACTACCATCCTTAAGTCCTAAAGTTTTTGATATTCTTCATATTCTGTGTGGCCAGTTCACAGCAGTGATTTTCCAAAAAGTTTAAATTGATTTTTACCTTTTATGGGCGTTTTTATTAGAACCTTTTGAGCATTTTTTTTTAAACCTGTGCATCATCTTTTAAGTCAAATTCTTACATTTAATCAGTCAATTAATAATAATACATTTAGGCTGTTACCAAACTAATTAAATCAGTATCAACAAAATACATTTTTGCAGAAGTTGCATATGAAGTGGCATTTAGATGTATTTTCACGTTAATGCCGCTATATTTGAAATCATTTTAAAAGTCAAAATATATTTTGAATGTGAAATTAAAACCGCCAATAGGCGGCATCAAGTCGCTATTAATAAGTAAGTCATTGCGACTGAACCAAATCATTTAAACGGTTGATTCATTCAAGAACGAAACACCATCATGTTGCTCAGAGAAGCAAAACAGTGCTGTGGCTGTGTTTGGAATGATTTTTGGTTGGCGAAATTGGGCAAAAACAGGAATTATGCTGTCTATAACATAAGTCTTTTAATATTAACTTCTTGTTTATTGAACTGTTGCATAAAATCAATATCACATTTGTAGTCATGCTGATTTTTGAAGGAAAAAACAGCACTCCTAATGTGATATTGATTAACTGTATGAAATTATATAAATATATACATTTTCTGCCGCCATATATTGAATTATGTGATCATTCTAAATTAATTTTAGACTGAATCATGCAGTGAAACAACGCACTCTAAATGCGTACTGTACTAACTAGACTTCATCAGGTGATGTAAGGTTATGCAGTGCGTGCACTCTGTAGGTATTTTGTTTGTTTTTTGCAATATACTCGATAATGTCAAATCGCACATCGTTAAAACAACAATTACGATATTATCGCAGACGATCTATATCACACACCCCTACTCAAGACCAAAACAAGATATTAAGCTTGAAAAATTACAAAGCGGGCTTGAATTTATCCTTTAGAAATGAAAAGGATAGTTCACCCAAAAATTAAAACTTCGAGGAAGTTTGTTCCTTTTCGGAACACAAATTGAGATTTTGATCAAATCCGAGAGCTTTCTAGATCCTACACTGTAAAAAGTTTTCACCAGTTTCAACTTAAAAACTTTAGCGTAGCAGCTGCCTTAAAATTTTAAGTTAAATCAACTTAAATAATTTCAACTCACAAGTTAAATCAACTAATTTTTATTGTAATAAGTTAAAATGACTTGAAGTTTTAAGCTGATTTAACTTAAAATTTTAAGGCAGCTGCTGAACTTTAGGTTTTTAAGTTGAATCTGGTGAAAACTTTTTACAGTGTACATAGACATGTTCAAGGCCCAGAAACGTAGTAAGAACATAGTTAAAATACATCAGTGGTTTAACCGTAATGTTATCAAGCTTTGAGAATACTTTTTGTGTGCAAAGAAAACTAAAATACTGACTTTATTCAACAGTTTCTTCTCTTCCGTGTCAACTTATTTTACCCGTGCCAGACAGAGATTGAGACTGCACTATGCCAAGCATGTCATATTTGCCATATCTCTCTTGCCAGGCACTCGACTTGAGTTTTGAAATTTGAATCTGGTTTTGAGGTGTAGTCAGAGTTTGAAAACTCTTAATCCTAAAATTGCAATGTCTTTCACACATTCAGACATGATCCAGGCTTTTTACGTTTGTTATTTTAAGCTACCTTATTTCAAGCCTTGTCAGTCAATATCTTCAACTATAATTATTACATAATCTTGCCTTCTTGGGTGGAGCATTCATTTCAAAGCTAATGTTAAAATTAATCATCCACAGCTGCTACACATTGTCTAGAAGCACTTTATCAGCTCCATTATAAATGAATCCTACTAATTATCTCTCAGTGCTGCTTTCAGACTTCCATTGTATTTGAATGATTAAATATGATCTCATCTGGAAGCCAGGATATTTACGTTTCAACGAACAATACCAATCCTGTGTGTTATGCTGCCGGAGTCACGCTGATGGCTTGACCGGCGCTGGCTGCAGATTTTTCCATTCCTGCCTTCACCCAAGCGGGCACGTTCGAGTCGACGTTCCAGTCACTTTGAAGTATCTCAAGTTAAATTGGATGGTGTCTGTGCAGCATAAAGAGCACTGAAGAGTTATTTGTCTTACTTAGACCGTATCTGATTTATAGCGGAAAGATCCATTTGAAATAGCAGCTCCCTCCGAAATCTATAACCTCAGAACCCACAGAGGCGCATGGCTTTTCACAGGGTTTGGTTTCAGCTCTTGTAACGCTTGTCTTTGGTTAATATTAAATTTAAGCTCTGTTTAAATGCTTTAATCATCCATTGGCCCGGATTGTCTTTCTTTTAGGTCTGGTCTTGATGGAGCTGCTTGACTTGGCTTTGCTGTACTTTCACATTATGCCCTATCAATTGCGTTTAACCAAAGGGATTCACTCGTTATATAATGGAAACTATACTTAAACATGTATGCTAATCAGCATAAGTGAGTTTTTAGAAAAAAATAAGCTGTGTTTACTCTCTTATTTGGCTATGTTTAATATGCAGTAGCACCCACTGAATGAACGTGCCATGGCAGCTGTTATGGTCTCAGGCTTTTACGATAAACTAGATTAAATCCCCGTAGTGACACCCTGTCTGGGACTGAGAGAAAACTTTCAATCTCTCTCGCGTTTTTTACTTTCGCACACCGCGGAGGGCTTACTTTTCGTAATTTGTGTTTACAACAGAAGAAAAACAACACGAGAAACATCTTGATTATCATTGCCACGGGGTTCTGCCTGTTGGAACAGGCCGAACTATAACTGAAACCTGTTGTGTAATGTCGTTATGTTCACAGGAGAATGTTACTTGGAAACATATTTGTTGAAAGTAAATCTCCTTGTTGAGCTTGAAAGCCTACATCAAGATGATGGCTTGAGATAAAGTTCAGTTGTTGAGAAGAGACAGCACACTATAGATTAAACTCTGTTATCTCTAAAGTTATTTGTTTATCTCTAAATGTAATTTGGGTTGTCACAATAATAAAATGTCATTTTGAAAACAGTTTCAAAGAATTTCCAGAAATTAGCATTGACTATAGAAAGGCTAAATTCCTTTTTCCTTTCTTGCTTTTTTGTGGCAGGTACATCTTTACATACAAGCCTTTTTTTAAAAGGGTTAATGTTATTTTTTTTTAGTTGTTTTAATTTTAGAGTTTATATATACAGTATTTATATGAGAAATATCACACAGTTAGCAACTTTATACAGTACTTTGCCCTCAGCCAAAACTGTTTGCACTGGAACAAATAATAGATTAATGAGACCAAAGATTGCCTGCTAGATTTACCCAAAATGAATTATATTCATTTTCGATATTTCATGTTTTACCACTATAGAAACATCAGACCCAGCGGCAAATCCCAGAAGAACTGACTGAGGTAAGGCTGCTCTCAGTGGGTTCATGAGCGCTGAATGGCTGCTGGAACTCATATCTCCAAATTTTCAAATAGATGTTATCTTTATTAACCATAACGCATATTTGATCTTCAAATTCCAAAAGTTTTCACCCCCAGCTCTTAATGCATGGTTTTTCTTTCTAAAGCATCAGTGAGAGTTTAAACCTTCTGTAATAGTAGTTTGACTTCAACTGTATTTGTAGTATCCTTATGAATACCAAAGTACTGCTACATTGCTACAAAACATTGCTTTTTTGACATCCATGTTATGGGTCAGTCTGTGATTTATAAACTGTAGCTTCAGTGAGAAAAACGAAACATTAGTACAGTTCTTGCAAAGTCCAATGCTGACTTTCTCCAGGGTTAAATTGAGATCAGCTATTGAATTTATTTAGAGCACCACAAGCATTTCCAGCTGTGAGGGATGAATGTGAACTTGACAAGCCCCTTCCATGAAAGTCCTACGTCTTACCGTGAAATTCCCTGGTCACTATTTGAGTTTTTCACCCACAATTCTTAACTTTCTTTTGTTTCTCTTTCACTGTCACGGTTTAAAGTCACTCAGAGTTTGTTTACTAAAAGTACAAGGGATCATATGCATAACTTGAAGTACTTCAAACATTTGGCACACTAAGAAGGCTCTTCTAGAGTGATCTAGATTAGATAGTAGGTGGCTACAGGCATGATGTCTGCATTTTGCATTTATAGTCCTACTGAGGAAAATAAGAGGAGGACGATGTAGCTGTTGATTGATGGTGCTTGACTTTGGCTGACTTTTGAAAATGACATCTTCACTCTTTTGGTTACTTTGTGACTAGGGATGGGAGTTATAAAGAATTTAATGACTTTAGTTCTGATTGCAGTTCCACTTGAGTATTCTGGTCTTTAACGATTCCATTAAGTTACAATTTATTGTTATTAAGGAAGAAAGAATGGACATACACTCTTAAAAATAAAAGTTCTTTATTAGCATTGGTTCCATGAAGAACCTTAAACATCCATGGAAACTTTGAAAGGGATAGTTCACCCAAAAATCTGCTTACCCCCAGGGTATCCAAGATATAGGTGACTCAATTTATCGTCACAAGCCACAGGGTTTAATTTGGGTTTTGTCTGTGTCTGTTTTTTTTTTTTTTTTTTTTTACTCTCAAAGCAGTGGAGCCCATTGGCTGTCATTATATGACTGACAGACTGCAATGGTTTGAGTTAAAAATCTTTGTGTTCTACTGAAGAAACAAAGTCACCTACATCTAGGATGCCCTGGGGGTAATCAGATAAACATCCAATTTTAATTTTTGGGTGAACTATCCCTAAAGAAAGAATGGACATACCCATGAAGAGTTCCATGAAAAGCCTTGAACATCCATGGAAACTTTTAAATGTAGAAGAGGTTCTTTATAGTGGAAAAAAGATTCTTTAGGTTTTTAAAATGTTCACTGAAAGGTTCTTAGGGGGATCAAAAATGGTTCTTTTATGGCACAGCAAAAGCATGACTTTGGAGTCCCCCTTTTTTATATGTGCTATAACATATTGGATAAAAAGTTTTTTTTTATAGCATTTTCGTTTGATCTGACCTAAACCCTTTTTTCAAATTTGTTACGTCTGTGAACAGTATGATATATTTGGATTGCATAAATGTATTTAGAAGGGAAAAAGTAACATAACACAAGCTCAGCAAAGCCACAAGGGCTCATATATCCAAAATTACATGGAAATCATTGAAATCCTTTGATTCAATTTAAAAAAAAAAACATTTCTGACTTGGCTTTTTAGACTACTGCCATCCTACCATTAGAAAGATGCTATAACTGCCAAATGATCTCTGTCTCCAGATGTATTTTTTTTTCATATAGCTCTGCATTTGAGAGCGTTTTTGTGGTATGTCACTATTGTGTTAAGATAGTATTTTGTCTAGGGAATTACTGGGTTTGGCAATCCTGTCATGTTGATAATAGGTAGTTGTGGGGAAAAAAAATATATTTTTGACACCATCTTTCAGCTCTCCTTTGCTATTACTCCTTCAACTCAGATTTATGGGTATTCACAGTCTGTGGTTCCACAAGTGTAATATAAGCCAGTTATTGTCATTTCTAAAAAGCAGTGATAAACGTCTTGAGCATCCGACAAAGAAGCATGCCAAGTCTTGATTCTGCATGCTTATTTATGGTTTGGCGAGGCATTTTTAATTGTATGTTCAGCCATTGTGTAGTTGAAAAGTAAGGATTGTTGTACCCATCAGGATGTGTTTGTGGTGTTAGCTTGGGATGAAACATTGATGAATCAACCAACCAACCAATAAAACCAACGCTTTTTGTCTCGGCATTGATTCCCAACTTCAAACCAGTTATAAACCACAAAATGTCCTCATTTTGTAGTCCCTAGATTGTGTTTTTTATTGGCTGGGGTTTATTTTGACTCTAATCACTATGTTGAGACAAACCACAAGTGTCCATCCGGTGCGTTCACATCTGCTGCGAGAATTCGAAAGACTGTTTATTTTGGTTGGTTCAAAGCTGTTTAGCTGTCATTTTATTGGGAAACTGGGAAAAAAGTCTATTGTTGCTTCTAAGTATGTGCTTTTCTAGAAATAATTCATGTGGTCGAATAGTGCTTTTTGGCTGCCGCTAGGTCATTGCTGAGGAAAAGTATGTCCATTAGTTGCTGACTTGGATGTTGGCCAGCGCTGAACGGTCCTTTAGGCCTTTGCACTCTATATTGATCAAAGGAGGTCATCGCCATCGCTGTTCTCAATAAATGCTTGGACTCGGGCGTTCTATCCATTGTCCTCCATTATCTAATTGGAAAGGATGAATCAATGGCAGCGGGGCTGAAATCGGCCAGATTAGTTCCTATCCGTTCTGCCGGTATTGGCTCTGATTGTGCGTGAGGTGACGGTTGCAGAGGCCATCAATGCGGTGGAATAATTAAGGCACTGTCTGTGTTCTAACCCACTTTAACTGTGATTGGCCTGCCTGGGGCGAACCATCTCCTGGCCGGCCTTCAGAGAGACTGCTCCTCAAAGACACAAAAACACTTTCAAATGAATGTTGAAGGACAACAGCCCTGTTTGTCCAACAGGCTGACAGCAAAGCTGAGGACAGCGCTGGTAATTAGGAAGGATCGCTGTAGTGGATCCAGCTGAGCTTTTAATGGCAGCTAAATGCCATATCCGCTTTGTTTTTGCATGTTTAGGATTCGGGACAGATTTGGGTCATTTTAGGTTCTTAATTTAGTAATTATTAAGAACTAAGACAAAAAGTAGAGTCTGTGTTTAATTAATTGTTAAAATACACTACCAGTCAAAAGTTTTTGAACAGTAAGATTTGTAATGTTTTTTTAAAGAAAGTCACTTCTTCTGACCAAGCCATTTATTTGATCAGCAAAAACGGTAATATTGTGAATTATTTTTACTATTTAAAATAACTGCTCTCTATTTGGATATATTTTAAAATGTAATTTATTCCTGTGATTAAAGCTGACATTTCAGCATCATTACTCTAGTCTTCAGTGTCACATGATCCTTCAGAAATCATTCTAATATGCTGTTTTGCTGTTCAAGAAACATTTATTATCAATGTTTAAAACAGTTGAGTACATGTTTTTTTCAGGATTCTTTAATGAAAAGAAAGATCCAAAGATCAGCATTTTTCTAAAATAAAAAGCTTTTTTAACATTATACACTATACCATTCTAAAGCTTGGAGTTATAATTCTGTGAAATAAATTATATAAATGATTACTTCTGTTTAGAAAGGATGCTTTAAATTGATCAAAAGTAATAATAAAGACATTTATAATGTTACAAAAGATTTCTATTTCAGATTTTCTTCTGTACGTTCTATTCAAAAACATTCGACTCGGCTGTTTTCAACGTAGTAGTAGTAATAATAATAATAAATGTTTTTTAGCAGCAAATCAGAATATTAGAATGGACTGGAGTACTGGAGTAATGATGCTAATAATTCATCTTTGAAATCACTGGAATAAATTTAATTAAAAAATATATTCAAATAGAAAACAGTTATTTTAAATAGTAAAAATATTGCAAAATTGTACCGTTTTTGCTGTACTTTGAATCAAATAAATGCAGGCTTTGTGAGCAGAAAATTCTTAAAATCTAAAAATTTGTACTGTTCAAAAACTTGACTGGTAGTTTATATATAATTTGCTATTTACTAAAAAATGACTTCTAAAATTGCTAAAGCTAACTTTTTTAGTAGTAGTAATAGTAGTTTAGTAGTTTAGCACAAAAACATGTATCATGAAACACATGCTTGTAATGTTCTTGCGACATATCTCGTCTTAATTGAAAGTTTTTATATTTGTTCATCATTTTGCATAAAAACTGTACTTGGAGAGTGTTTAAAAAAATAAACAAAACAAAATAGAGTAAAGCCCTTGGAAAGGGCCACAGTTTGTTTCTCTATTCATCACAAATGCAAACCCAACTGAATGTAGTTCATCCTTTTTATCCTTTCTGCAAATGAAGGCTTATGATGTTTGCTGCTTTAATGAGGTATAATACCATCAGGCCTACGGCAAACAGTAGTGGTCCCTGAAAGCCTAGCTTGTGTTTCATAAGTAATATGATGGTTGCTGAAAACTGTTAGTATTGAAAAGAGATCTGAAACTGGTAAGGATAATGGGGTTTGGCACGGTGGCCAGTGTAACAACTGGAGAGTTCAGTTTCTGCACAGCCAATTTGCATTTTATAACCAGATGCCGGATTGAATGATGTTTGTGACCAGTGTACTTTTTAATGTTTTTTTTTTTTTTGCTTTTGGTGGTTGTTTGAGCAACACAGAATGTTTTCTGAAGTATTCTGGCTGAAAAAGTTGAAGATGGAAACATAGCATGCTTTTTGTCAAAGCAAGTAGCCGGTTTTTCAGGAGACGAGTCTATAACAGTCACGATGGTCGTCAAGTGTGAGGTATTTCAGAGTGTTTAAGGCTTTTTTATTCCTCTGTAGACTTCAATAAGGAACTGTTAAAGCAGCTGCTTTCTTGGAACACAACCGATCCAAATCCTGTGTTTTCATGCGCTGAGCCTTACCATACCTGGCACCGTTCGCCTTCCAGCAATAACACTCACAGCCAAAGCAGGGTTTGGTCAATTGCACCTACACTTTTCAAATCATAAAATCTCTATATGTGTATTATTCTTTGGGTTTAAGAAGCCCTGAGCCAGGGAAAGGGAGGAGAGGGGATGAGGAAGTCGAAATAATACTCCGCTTTGCACCTCATAAAGAACGGAGCTTGCATGTGAAGTAGGGTTATCCGCAATCCAAGCTCACTCGTCTTTTCCGAGTGTTGTTTGAAGTGATAAAGACTTGCAAGAGGAGCGCAAATCTTCTACATGCTTGCGGCTCTTCTCCACCTTGTGCATTAAAGTAGAAACACCTGTTTGTTGGTAAGGATGCCCATTGGGGTGTTAAAAGGGAACTTTCATGGAAACCATTAATGTACTATGCAGACATAGCATGAGCGAAAGAGTTTTCAGTTAAATATGATTGAATAAAAAGACAAAATAATGTCATTAATTACTCATCCTCATGTCAATCCAAACCTGTAAAACCTTCGCTCATCTTAGAACACAAATTAAGATATTTGATTAAATCTAACAGCTTTCTGACTCTGCATAGACAGCAATGCAAATGCCACGTTCAAGGCCCAGAAAGGTAGTAAGGATATTGTTAAAATAGTCCATGTGACATCAGTGGTTCAACCATAATTTTATGAAGCTATGAGAATACTTTTTGTGCTCTCAGAAGTCTTCAACATGCGTTAACGAGAGTACCACAACGTTCTGACGTATCAATCTGATTTTGACTTAAGCGCCATCTTTTAACAGTTCTTTTACGGTTGTAGAGTGAATACAGAGGGTTTTGGACATATTTTACCTCTGCTGTTTCCATAGCCCAGATTTTGGCAGGAAAACCGAGCGATGCAGGACATTGTGTGCCGAGATTAGCTGCATTCGGCCACAAATCCCAAATGCTTGTGGCCACTGAGCAGAACTGAATGTGCGTACTGTGTGAGGTTTTAACCCACTTTGCGTGACTTGAATATTTAATAAGAGTTAAGCTCTAGGAATGCACACACTCCGTCAACCTCCTCTGGTCCCTCTTCTGTCTTCTCTTTCTCTCTCCCCTCACTCATTTAATTATTCTACAGAAGCTGGAGGGAAACCCCCCCAGATGCTGAAGTGCTGATTTAATTCATTCAGCGCATTAATCGAATGGAATACATGGGCGGCAACAGATGTCATGTGTTTGAGAGGGACTGTCTATGCGCCATACATGTCTTAATCTAAACTTGTTTGCGTTTGCAGTATGGGTGGAGTATAGTTAGACTACGAAAGCTACTCCTTTGACCAAAAGGCAAAGATACAGTGGTGGCCAAAATTATTAGAACACTAGTATTTTTAATAGCTAAAAAATTATTTTAAGTAAGTTATTTCTATCTTTTGTTATAGTGTGTCAGTAGGAAATGTCAGTTTACATTTCCAAAAATTCATTTTGCCATTAATTGTAATAATCCAGTGAGATTTTTGTTTGCACAATGAGTCTGACAGCCATCCAGTCTGTCTAGAATGACATGAAGAAACAAAACAAACTGAGACTAAATCCAGAAGAACTGTGGCAATGTTTTCAAGATGCTTCAAGAGACCTACCTGCAAAGCTACCTGAAAAACTATGTGCAAGTGCACCTAGGGCAAAAGCTGCTTTAAAAGGAAAGGATGGTCACACTTGATGTTGATTTTAGTTAATAGAAGTTAATTGATAAAGAAAAAAACAGCATCCTCATTTTACAGTAGTTTTGCCTACAGTGCCTACAACTTTTAACAGTACTGTAGTTTTGCAGGTAGGTTTCTTGAAGCATCTTAGGGTGTGTTCATACTTGTAGTTCGGTTCGTTTTGTTCATTTGGTCCGGACCAAAAAGGAAAATGATACATTTGGTCCTGGTCCGCTTAGCGTTCACACTGGCATTTTTGACAGCGAACCTCAAGATACCGAACCTAAAAGCATAGTGATACGTTCACAACCTGATTGGTTAGGTTGAATGACAAATATTTTGTGACAGAACTCACCGAACACTCCAAACAAAAGGAAAAGGTACGTTTGACTTAAAATGGCGCTGCGGGTGTATGACATCAAAGTACCCATTCACTGATTGGTCTGCTGATCGCCGCTTTAAGTCAAATACACGCAATGCTGTCTGCTGGACTAAGAGTGCTCATTGTTGCATGCATATGATTTGATATTCACAACATGCAAACTCACAAAGAGCTCATAAAAAGGCACTTTACCTCCTTGTTGCTTCACGTTTGCCCTCTGCTCATTTTCTTTTTTCATTTAGAAGCGGACCAAGACCCATATTTGTAGTGGTCTCGGTCCGCTTGTTTAGTGTGCACCGCGGTTTGGATGGCAGCGTTCACACTTACTCCAATGAATCACACTAACAGAGCAATCGCACCCGAGTTCGTTTTAATCGAACCAAACATGACAAGTGTGAACACACCCTTAGAGATGTTGCCACAGTTCTTCTGGATTTAGTTTGTCTCAGTTTGTTTTGTTTCTTCATATCATTCCAGACAGACAAACAAAAATATCACTGGATTATAACAATTAAAGGGGTCATCAGATGCCCATTTTCCACAAGTTGATATGATTCTTTAGGGTCTTAATGAGAAGTCTATAACATACGTTGGTTAAAATTTCTCAATGGTAGTGTTACCTTGTCAAGATCAGCCCTTTTTAGAGCGAGCTACTCTGTTGCATGTTCTTTTAAATGCTAATGAGCTCTGCTTGCCCCGCCCCTCTCTGCCGTGGGATGACAAGCTGTAATGTTAACTTTAGCTGCATTTAGCCGCGTTTAGCTGCGAAACTTGCTAACTAGCACATCTTTAAGAAAGGCTATTTGCAAAGATGCATAAAAACCCCTTATACTCACTTTTGCTGTGGGTGAAGCTGCATCACGAATGATTTGCTCGAACATAGAAGCATATGTAGATCGGGATCGGCACTTTCCTTTCAAAAACGAAAGTAACGTTAATCCTCTGCGTCTCAGATGTCGGGAGTAAATGATGACTGCTATGTTCATTATTACATCCAAAAACAGAACACCTCAATCGCTCAATCTGAGACATTCTTGTCTTCCCCTGCACCTGAGTCGACAGTTGGACACCTGAGTCGACAGCGATCAGAGTTGGACTGTTTCAGCTCGGTGAGGATCGGTCTAAGTTACGGCGCTCATGTCTATCGTGGGAGTGGCCTCTGTCGATATGTTATCACGCCGACAAGAAGCTGAGAGTGAGCTAAAACAAACATTAATGATCAAACAACATGTAAAAGTGAGTTTTGCATCTGATGACCCCTTTAATGGCAAAGTGAATGTTTGGAAATGTAAACTGATATTTCCTAATGACACACTACAGCAAAAGATAGAAATAATTGACTTAAAACCATTTTTTAGCTGGTAAAAATACTAGTGTTATAATAATTTTGGCCACGTCAATGTTTCCTCAGCTGTATCTGTGATCATTCTTGATCACAAAACGGGAATGGGATTATCCGATTAACCTGACCGAGCGTTGTGGACGGCGCTGAAGTGCCTCCACACATCCTGCTGAGAGAGGCTTAACCTCTGTACAGAGAGAGAAAGTGGCATTAGGTGATCTGCACATAGATCAAGACTCATTGTTAAGCTGTGTGATGTATCTACGTAAAGACAGTTGACACTGCACTAGCAAATCTCTTTGCCTGTCGCTCGGACTCGATGACGTGCTATAGTTGCCACCGGATTGTCTGTGTTCCGTTTCATCTTTTAGGATGAGTTTTTGGTGCCGAGTCTGTTTGACGTCAAGAGTTTGATTCATGAAACCTAGGTTTGGATCTTTTAGTTCAGTCTGTTTTGCTCATTTGAACTTTTAAGTTGACCTTCAACTTTCCATTCAAGTTTTGAGTGATCTAGAAGGAAGAGGCAATCAGAAACACTGGGTTCAAGCTTAAGCCTTTTCTCTTTTACTTTTTTCTAACACCTTTTAACTTTGATTTTATTTGATTATTTGATTTCTGTTTTGTCCATACTGGTACTTTTACAAACTTGATGGAGCAGTCATTCTTTCCATTTCTTCTCTAATTAACCTTGATAAGTCCGATTGAGAGGGTTTTCTTTGACACCTGAGCTTAACCTCGCAAAGCGGATCACAATGAGCAATAATAAACACTGATCCGGTCACATTGACCTCACCGGATTGATTGACACACAGAAAATTATGCTTGACATGCTCTACTTTGCAGTGCCTACATTCAAACATCACCGTCCTCCAAATATCTCTGACACGTTAGTCCTTCGAATGTCTATTTCTTGTATACAGCTATACGCTGGAAAAGCTTTTAGGAAGAAGCAGCGCCAACGTTAGGTTAGCTTAATATTTAATAATGTTTTGTCTGCTTCTGGGCTGAATATACAACAGAAGTCTTCTCAACAGAAAGAAAATGCACTGAAGCAAATTTGCTAGAGCTCTGGAAATTGGTTTCTTGGTTTGGAAGTCAACATTTTTATATACATAAATCTTAGTCTGTATTGTCATATTAGTTGTGACCCTGGACCACAAAACCAGTCTTACAATACCAGCCAAAAGTACATTGTATGGGTCAAAAGGATTTGCATCCTCTAATTCCAGATTTTCAAATAGTTGTCAATTAAAAAAAAAAAAAAAAGTACCCTTATGACTGGTTTTGTGGTCCAGGGTCATGTATTAGTGCTTGCTCACTTCCTCCTATTTTTACATTTTAATACTTTTTAAATACAGAGTTTGGAACTCGAAGTAAATAAATAAAAAACACAAGTTTATTTAATTTAATGTATTTTTTGTGTTTTTAATGTATTTATTTTAATGTCGGTCATTGGGGCATATGAAATCTGTTTTATTTTTCCCAAAATTATTTATTTTTCTGCATTCAGTTTTCTTTCCATTTTTTTTTTATTCTAGACTCAGTTTTAATGGTACATTTAAAAAAATATTAATCAAAAAGTATGTCTAATTAATTAAAAACATGAAACACAATTTAACAGGAATTTAATAAAAGTTAGAGGCTCTTTGAAATGTTTGATTTTTACCATATTCTGTGTTTTCCATTAATTTTTTGGATTCAATTTTAATGGTTTCATTAAATTTTAATAATCAAAAGCATCTCTAATTAATTGACTTAAAAAAAACTTTCCAGAAATACTGTGTTTTTAAATTTTTCCGGTGAATAAATTCTGGTAAATATTTTCTTCTGCTAAATATTCTGTAAAAACTAAGATTCTAGTAATTATTTTGTTAGTAGTGGTACTATCATTACATTTAGTATTTTTTTTTCTGTCACCATTTCTTCAAGTAAAACAACTTTTATTTTGACAGGTTGCTGTGAAGACCTTTAAGTTTTGTTTATACGTGATATGAAGATAGTATTTCTTAATATGCTCAGTAAAAAGACACTCAGAGCAGTTCTAAAGATGATGTTTGTGTTCATGTACTCATATAGTGAGTTGGCAGAGGCTGAAAATGCCAGCATTACGCACATTTCAGTATGTGTGTATTAAACAAAACTTCACACGGTAAGTTAATTCACACAGAGATTTTAAGAACATGCAAGATTCATATTTAAATAGTATGTTTGTGGCTTAATATTCACAGACACTAGTCCATATCGTGTTTTGATTTAATTGTGCTGACCTACTTGAAATTCATTCATCTAAAATTGGGCAAATTCCGTGACATTCTAAGTTATACAGTAAATTCCATTTTTATGACTGGATTCTGTGATTCTGTCTGTGTTTTCCGCATTGCGCAACATAAGTAATTATAGCTTATCAATATCAGCCAGAATTTTAATGTCAGTGCATTCATAACTCAGGTGCATTAAAGGTGATGCAAGCTAATGCAATATACTGGGCAGGGATGTTGTGTTCTGGTCTACCTTGCTTGCCCAGATAAAAGCACAGGAGTGTTGTGTTGAATGCAAGGACAAGCCCGGCAGGTTGAAGGTCTTATCCTGTGTCCCTAATGAGAGGAAGTTGTGAGTAATTATCATTGGCAGTGACGGAAATGTGCAGAGGAGCTCCAGAAAGGCTTTGATGCTGTAACCTGCAGAAGATTACTCGCAGCCGCTATCTGTTTCCCAGGCTCGCAAGCAACGTGTGCCTATAAAACAGATTTCCACCCGAACCGACATGGCTGTGCAGTGTTATTGTTCTATAAAAATAGCTCGACCCAAAACCAAACTAGACACAGAACTTGTGATGTGTTGTATTCATTCTGATGAGAAAGTGCCTTTGTGGTGACATGACGGCTAGCTTTGTGCTGAAGGCAAACAATGAACGCACAAACAAACAAAAACACATCTTTAAATCACGTTGTTTTTTTGGTCACGCAAGTTGAACACGTCAGTCATATGGTAGTTTTTTTTCTGGGAGGTTTGTTTGCTTTTTTTCTGCGTTTGGGAAGCCACCCCGCCGTGTAGTTTATGTCCTTATTTTATGAGCTGGCATCTGTAATGTCCCGGAGAGAATTTACTGTGACAGGGCGAACAGGCCTGGTTCCCAGCCATTGTCCCAGACCTCCCAGTCCCTGTTTAACAGGGCTGCTTCATACAGGTGGTCTGGAAGTCACAAACTTAAACGTTTTTGTTGTGTAAAATTCCTCTTCTGCTATTTATTTTAAATGTTCATCCAAAAATGAACATTTGCTGAAGATGCACTTTACTAAAAGTTAATTTAAAATATATGTTGATCCGGTTGTTTCCTAATCAGAACAGATTTGGAGAAATATAGCTTTACATCACGTGCTCACCAATAGATCCTATGCAGTGAATGGTTGCCATCAGATTGAGGGTCCAAACAGCTGAAAGTTCACATACACCTTGCAGAATCTGCAAAATGTTAATTATTTTGCCAAAGTAAGAGGGATCATACAAAATGCATGTTATTTTTTATTTAGTGACTTAAATAAGATATTTCACACAAAAGATATCTACATCTAGTCCACACGAGAAAATAATAGTTGAATTTATAAAAATGGCCTCGTTCAAAAGTTTACATACACTTGATTCTTAATACTGTGTTACCTGAATAACCCACAGATGTGTTTTGTTGTTTAGTGATAGTTCATAAGTCTCTTGTTTGTCCTGAATAGTTAAATTGTCCGCTGTTCTTCAGAAAAGTCCTTCATTTGAACCCATTCCAATAATGACTGTATGATTTTGAGATCCTTTTCACACAGAGGACAACTGAGGACCTCATTTGCAACTATTACAAAAGCTTCAACCGCTCACTGATACTTCAGTATAAAAAAACGATGCAGTAAGAGCTATTTTTAATTGGAAGATTAGGGTAAAATGAACTTATTTTGTCTTCTGGGAAACATGTTAATATCTTCTGTAGCCTCTGAAAGGCAGTACTAAATGAAAAAATGTGATATTTAGGCAAAATAAGAAAAATTTGCACATTTTCATTCTGTTCAAAAGTTTTCACCCCTGGCTCTTAATGCATGCTTTTTTGCTTTTTCCGTTTGGAGCATTAGCGAGTGTTTGAACCTTCTGTAATAGTTGCATATGAATTCCTCAGTTATCCTCAGTGTGAAAACATGGATCTCAAAATCATACAGTCATTGTTGGAAAGGGTTCAAATACACACAAATGCTGAAAAACAAAATAATTTCTGGGAAAGAACAGTTCATGACATAGGTACAGTATTACGGGTTTGGAATGGCATGAGGGTGAGTAATTAATGATAGAATTTTCATTTTTGGGTGCACTATTACTTTAATGCTTTGACTCAAGCTTCAGAAGTGCTTCCTGATATACAATTATAGTACTATATGCTTCAGTTAGGTGCAAGGTGTTTTAAATTGCGTCTTTTGTTTTTACACAAGGCTCTCATGTACAGTACAGCTGGAAGACGGACATCCATAAAAACAATTGCTTCCAGTAGCTGGCTGTGCAGCTTTCACAGGCTTGGCGTACAGCGCTCATGCCATCTTGCAGTGAAATAATGTCTGGTATGAGGTGTAGCATGTTTTTCTCATACATACTTTGAAATGGTGAAAGAAAAAACGACTTGGCGTATACCAATAATATTACGCAAGAAATACTTCATAAATCTTCATATAGTGGTTTTCAGTGGTGTTTTTGAGCATCAAATCCTTATCAGTTTTTGTTTGTAGGAAGAAAAAAGATGTTTTGTGAATGAGTCAAGTGAATTGTAAGGAAGTGACAGACACTTTTCCATCAGAAAAGGAGTCTGGTGTACGTTTGTGCCTTGATGTGGTTCCAGCACTTCAGCAGCAAGAAATTCTTGTGCTCTTTGCTCTTTAAAATGTGCCCCCTCATGTCATTTTGATTTAAAATGTGGTAAACGTATCCACATGAAAGCACCGCTTGGTTGCAGTTAATTGTCAGAAACTTTGCGATAAGTCACTCTTTCAACGCAATGCCAGTTATTTTTAAAATGTTGCATTTTGCTCATTATGTTTTATTTTCTGGAATCCATTGCATTCAGCTCACATAGCTCTTCCAAACCCAAGGTGGTTGCTTGTTGAAAAACCCTTAGCCCTATTTTAAGTATGCAATATAGTGAAGCTCGTCTTAGCAATTTAGTTTTACTATCATGCTGTCCTTTTAAAAATTTTATTTTATTTTATTTTTTTGGGGAGTAGGTTAGTTTAATTAGCGTAATGGCATTTATTGAGGAATTTTGACTAGCTTGCTTCTTTGTCTGTCTCTCCTCCTCATAAAATAATTACGGCCGTATGATGTCACTTCTCTGATGTAGTGCTTCTTTAACAGGCCTGCGCATGTGGCACCCTGGAAAGCCTTTTACCGCTGAGAGCGCCTGATTTGTTTGTGGTGGAGTTTTCTAGGTCACTGTGTCATTTGTTCTTGCACTCCTGTGTTTTTTTTTAGACACAGAGGGTTAACCTAAAGGGGGATGGGCAGAATGATCCAATGGGGGTTTTCTTGTCTAGTTGGCCAAGCCCACTCCACCCCCCAAAAACAGGTGTTGATTTCTGTAGCTTGACCCAGATATACACCTCTTGGTTGCTAAGGAATTAGAATCCACAATGAACAATTAGCTTGGATTAATGAGCATTTAGGAACATGCTGTTAATGACTGGCATTATGCTTGTAGGCTGGACAATATAGATATAAATAATTTTACAAAATGTGACCCTGGACCACAAAACCTTAAAGGAACCGTATGTAGAAATGTTGAATATTGTCAAAAATTGTGTACACAGTACCATATATATAATATGCATTTTTAACATTTTTATATTACATTTTATATTATATATGAACAATACCTTTTTGTTAGCATTTTAATGAGTTAAAAAAAATATAGATTTCTAGATTTTATTTGATTTACATTTTTATGCAACAATATCGATTCTTAAATCCCAAAAATTGATTAGTCTAGTTTTCAGTTAATAAATGGAACATTGTGTGGCTCATATCCAATAAATCGCAATAAGCTTTGTGCTTTTTTTTTACTTGTGATATGAAACAAAGTCTCAGATTTCAAATTCGGTTTATTGTATTACATTATTCAATAAATAAAAGCCCTTTTGGCGTTGTTTAATGTGTAGTAACAGATCGCTGAAGCACCTCAGTTAAAGGGAAGTGGCACATGAACTGATCATCTTCTGTTTTAAAACCAGTTTTAGTATGTAATAAACATGAATGAACATCTAAAGGTATGTTTTAAGAGTTCAATTTATCAAAATCCTTTTTTGTCTCACATAATCGCTCAAGCAATTTGTAAAAAATGTCACAATCAAATTTACCTCAGAAAAACATATTCCGTGACAAACTTGTTAGTCAGCTAGAAAAATGAACTCTATAGAAGAGCATTTTGATAAATATATGCACATATAACATATTCATTATAATCAGTGTTTAATTTATGTTTGAATAAATTCGTCAAGGTTTTATGACAGCAACCATTTAAACGTTTATATTTCAAAAAACTAATTAGAGTAGAAATGTAATTATGTAATTGTAACTTTATTATTATACAAACTTAATTGAGGGTAATTTAGGATAAATATGACTGTACTGTACCTGATGTATATTCAAAATAATTAATATAAAATTGAATTGAATCAAATCAAATCTTGAAAGTTGTGTCAAAAACCAGCTGTAATTTGTCTATTTCCCTTGGCTCTAGTTTGGATCAATTCCTGATTCCTGAGCTTTAGCTTTTCAGCTTTTTACATTAGTTTTGTGAACTCCTTGATTTATTTTCATCCTACCTATTTTTATTAACTGATATAAACTGAGTTTATACTGTTTGAATAATATGACCTTTCTCCCACAAGGTCTAAGTACAGAAATATACTATCTAACATTTTTTCCTGAGATATAAAGAATCATTTTCTGTGACCTTTTACTTGACGTGTACAGAACGCATTTATCAGCTTTTAGATAACTTTTCACAGAGCACATCTTGGAATGATGTTCTCCAATCGCAGTCCTCCTTGTACCAAGATGTTCTTGAATTCCTTGATCAGAGCCTCGTTTCTGCAGGTTATCTTCATTCTCTACTAAAGAAAATTCCTGCTGAAGTTATAAAGTGTGGGGAAGATTAAATGAGCCTTTCTTATCCAAACGCTTTTTAAGCGCGGTAATAAGAAGAGGTAATGTTTCATGATGTTTCGCTGTAGCTTGGCTCGGCTCAAACGTTTCTTTGCCTGTGCTGTCTGATAAGATAATCTAATGTTTAGACAGCTTAAGCAATAGATTGTGCAGTGGTTAGATGTGGCTGTCAACACTAATTGTCTTCGTGCTGAACATTTGTATCCCTGAAGTGATAAATCTGGTTAAGTTGAGAATTCCTTTTTGGTTTCTTTACAGTTTCCTTTGAATTTCAGGCAAGTTTTACTTTTTTTTTATTACTCATACCTATGATTAGAGCTTTAGAACATACTCCTCACCTTAGATAAAGGCATAGATAGATGGATGGATAGATGGGTAGATGGATAGATAGATGATTTAAAAGCAAATAATTTACAATCTGTTGACAAATTAACACTACTGCTTCCATATTTTTCTCACCGTTTTATTGCAGAATGGGCTGCTTGTGTTTCCCACAATTCAGCACAAATGTCCTCGAGCTACTCTTCATGCTAGTAAACACCCTGGACACATGGTCTTCTGTCAAGTGGCTGTAACAGGCTGATGACATCTGAATGTGTCTGTTTATGTTCACAGCAGAGCCTGTCGCACGTATAACAGACTGCGAACGGCGTTCAAGAGGAAGTGTAAGGCTGTTATCTCAGAGTTAGTTTAGTCACCATCCTTCACACCTTCCTTCCTGACACGTACACGCACTAACACTTTGACCCTAATTCTTCAAGAGGAGGTTTCCTGAGTTGTGCCTTGTGACCCTGTTCTGCGCATGGCCAGGATGGGAAAAGCAGCAACAGATTGGCGTACATCGATGCAGCTGTTTGAAACGTGTTTGAAGATGTTTGATCTGAGCCAATTGAGAGCCCATCTGTTTTGTTTTGCTGGTTGTGACTTGAGTAAAGACACGGCACTTTAACAAAATGTCAACTGTGTTCGTCAGAAACTGTTTCTGACTTGGGTTTGCGCTTTTTGAACCTCTCCAAGCCCAAAATAATATTTTATTTAATTCACGAAGTTTTGGCAGAAGTAGCCGTTGGGCAGCCACAAAGTCAGAGACCTCAAACATCGTAGCACTAGAAGGTTAATGTGTTTGAGCAGTTAATTTCATATAATTTAGGTTGTTTGGATTTCTTGTAAGTAAAAAAAAAAAGAAAATGTTTTCCATTACCTTGATCAGAAAGGAACATATTTTTAGATTCTGGTTTACTTTCAATGCAGCTTCAAAGGGCAACTTGAAAATCGCCTGACATCGTTGTTTTACTTTCTTTGTAAAGTGTGTTTGACTTTCTTTGGTCGTTTGCTTTCATGCATGAAGTCAAGCTAGTGCAAGATGAGCATTTGTGGTTAAAATTATATAAATTTCTATTTTTTATTTTTTTTAAATGGCTGATCGTTTTGCTAGCCCCTTGAAGCTGCATTGAAATTGCAATTTTCATCTGAACCCATTGGCTCTCACTAAAGTCCACTATGTGGAGAAAAATCCTGGAATGTTTTCCTCAAAAGCCTTGATTTCTTTTTGACTGAAGAAAGAAAAGACATCTTGGATGGCATGGGGATGAGTAAATTATTAGGAAACTTTAATTCTGGAAGTGAATTAATCCTTTTTAAGGCTTTATCAAGCAAACATTCAAAGTCTCCATATAGTGGCTTCAGTGGTGCCCAACAGTTTCAGTACAGCTTCAAAGGGCTCTACATAATCCCATTTGAGGAATAAGTGTCTTATCTAGTGAAACAATTGGTCATTTTCTAAAAAAAAAAAAAAAAAATATGTATATACTTTTTAACTACAAATGCTCATCTTCCTCTAGCTCTGCAATGCGCGTCTAGAACTTCACGCATTAAGTAATCACATTGGAAAGGTCACGTGTGGTTAGTTCTTCATCTGTGTACTTCGTTTCGTAAAAGGTAGGGTAGGGCGAAAAAGCTCATTTATTCTCCAACTTCAAAATCGCCCAACATGGTTTTTACTTTCTTTGTAAAAGTGTGTTTGACTTTCTTTGGTCGTTTGCTTTCATGCGTGCAGTCAAGCTAGTGCAAGATGAGCATTTGTGGTTAAAAAGAACATTAATTTCTTTTTAATTTTGAAAATGGCTGATCGTTTTGCTAGATAAGACCCTTATTCCTCGAATGGGATTGTGTAGAGCCCTTTGAAGCTACATTGAAACTGCAATTTTGACCTTTAACCCATTGGCTCCCATTGAAGTCCACTATATGGAGAAAAATCCTAGAATGTTTTCCTCAAAAGCCTTGATTTCTTTTCGACTGAAGATAGAAAAACATGAACATCTTGGGTGGCATAGGGATAAGTAAATTATCAGGAAACTTTAATTCTGGAAGTGAACTAATCCTTTAAGGCTTTATCAAGCAAACATTCGAAGTCTCCATATAGTGGGCTTCAGTAGTGCCCAACAGGTTGAAGGTCCAAATTGCAGCTTCAAAGGGCTCTATTCGAGGAATAAGGGTCTTATCTAGCTAAATGATTGGTCATTTTCTAAAAAAATAAATAATTTTTCATACTTTTTAACCACAAATTCTCATTTTGCTCTAGCTCTGCAATGCGCGTCTAGGACTTCACGCATTAAGTAATCACATTGGAAAGGTCATGCATGGTTAGCTCTTCGTCTGTGTACTTCGTTTCGTAAAAGGTAGGGTAGGGCGAAAAACTCCAGCTCAACTCCAGTCAACGTGTTTGACTTTCTTTGGTCGTTTGCTTTCATGCGTGGAGCCAAGCTAGTGCAAGATGAGCATTTTTGGTTAAAAAGTATATACATTTCTATTGTTTTTTTAAAATATCCAATTGTTTTGCTAGATAAGACCCTTATTCCTTGAATGGGATCATGTAGAGCCCTTTGAAGCTCCACTGAAACTGCAGTTTTGACCTTTAACCCATTGGCTCTCATTGAAGTCCACTATATGGAGAAAAATCCTGGAATGTTTTCCTCAAAAATCTATCTAAATTTGACTTGCATCCTGTTATCTCAATTCAATTTTGAAATGTATTTACAATTCACGTCTGAAAGACGAGCAACCCTGATGTTTACGTGTCATTTATGTAAGGTAAACACTGACTCTGGACTCTGGTTTCTGGAAGACTATAATCGACTAGTAAAACTACATAGTTTTACAAGCCCTGAAATAGAGGCACAACACTATTCCTTTTTTCTTTCTCTGTTCTCGAAGTTGCCACCTGGCACAGCTTGCATCTTCCCTGAAGTATTTTGAAGTGCCTGCATATTGCAAACCATTCAATAGCCTCCCCAATGACGATGAATGGGCTTAACTATTGTTTCTCTGGGCTTTTCTTAGCTATCGGGCCTATTTACCCACCGAGGGAGCTTCCGTTGTCTCGTAGGCATGGGGAATAGTCAAGCTGTTACTCGTTGAGTAATGGACCACACATGATCGAAGCTCACACTGTTCCTCTATTGCCGTGCCTTCAAGTGTGGGCAGAGGAGCACCTCTCGTTCTCCGCCTCTCCCTCGTTCTCACTCTCCGAGAGGCTCAGTTGTTTCTTTGTGTCATCCATTCATAGGGTTGGTGTATTGGGCAGAGCTGAAACTGGTTCTTTGTCCTCAGCGTTGGGAGTACCCTCCCTCAACCCCCTCCCCTAATCTTTCTCCTCTCCATCTACAACCCAACAATAGAGCACTAGCAAGCATCTCAGACATGCCATGAATGTTAGTTCCCTTTTGTTGGTTTTCGTTTGCCCTGATAGAGCAGTGAAAAGGAGGCATTTCAATTTTAGACACTGACACTCAAGGTATTGTCTGATATCCTGAAGTTGTCTGCTGTCTGAGATGAGCATTTTATCTTCGTTGTCCTTCTCCTTGTACAGTCTAGACATGTAGGTGCTTCAAAACATGTGGTATAACTATCCTTTCCTCGATTCCAATTTGATTCCAAAATAGTGAAATTACAATGGGAAGATCATAATATATTTACCTTACATATTCTTCAATGCAAAAGTAAGCCTATGGACAAGACTCCCGGTTCATTAGCCGCTGTAGGGAAGAGAAGATTAACAACGTGCAATAAACAGTAAAACTATTTGCACTACAAACTAGTGTGTTCATAATTAAGATATTACGGTAAAATAATATGGTAAGACATGCCAATTTTCAGTATCAAGCAGTAAAACAAGCTAATTTTTGCAGCCAAAAATATCTGGACACTGATGAAACCGGAAGCCAGACCCACTCTTACAGGAAAAATTAGAATATATGAAAGAAATCTCCTCTACCTTGCTTTGGCAGTTTGTTAAATGAGTAAATTATTGAAACTGAGAGCTTGTCTTTTTGAACTATCCATTGATGGAATCTTCTCAAAAGATTTATTTTGTTTTAAAAATCAGGCTTGCACTGGTTATGTTTTATGTTTTGATTCAATAAAAAAGAACCAGCTCATAAGACTTATGTAGGGCCCTATGAAATACATATTATTTTCCCCAAATTCTGTTCTGTTTTTCTGTACTCTGTTTTAATGGTTAAATTTAAGTATTAATCAAAAAGCATGTCTAATTATTTGAAATCATTAAACGTACACAATTTAACAACAGTTTCAATTTTATAATATTAATCAAAAACCATGTCAAATTAAATTATGAAATGTACACAATTTAACAGCAATTCATTAAATGTTAAACAAAAGTAAACTCTTTAAAGCCCTATGAAACACATTTGAATTTTTTCTCAAATTCAGTTATCAAATTCTGTTTTTCATTAATTTAATGGTCTCTAATGAATTGATTTAATGAAAAATATATTTATTGTTATTATTATTTTATTTTTTTCTAGAAATACTGTGTTTTGTGTGTGTGTATATATATTTTATACACATCATTACATCAATGTATGTCACATTTTCTGTCACAATTTCTTCAAGTTAAACCAAACTTTTATTTTGAGGGGTTGCTGTGAAGACCTTTAAATTTCTGTTTATATATGATGTGACGATAGTTTTTCTCAAAAGAAACGGTAAAATGCTCATGAAGTGATTCTCAGAGCAGTTCTAGAGATTGTTTATGTGGTCTTGTACTCGTATATAGAGACAGCAGAGGCTTTTTTCATCATTCATTTTTTATTAATAGCTTATTATTCACAGACACTAGTCCATATCGTTTTTTGATTTAAGTGTACTGACCTACCTTTGATTTATTCATTAAAAATTTGGCAAATTCCATGACATTCCGCGTTATACAGTAAAATCCATTTTTATGACTGGATTCTGTGATTCCGTCCACGTTTTTCACAGTGCGCGAATCATAGGGCCCTAGGTATGTACATGAATCAGACTACGCTGGTTGTGCTATATGTTTGTGTTTGCTTTCTGATTGATAGGAAAACTCCATAGAATGCTTCTTGCAAGATGCTTGTTTTTTATTTTGCAGTCTCTTCCAGTACACAATTTAGTAAAATGTGATTTCGCTGTGGCGTCAAAGAGTCGGCCGTGGGTGGCATTTATGCCACAGGGGAGAACATTTTCCCAATTCTCAATGTCAGTTGACTACAGAAGTGGATAATGATGCATCTAGTGTAGATCAGGACCTGGAGCTATATATGTGAAGTGCTATATGGAATGAAAGGAGCCAGACCTCTTTCAGATGGTTGGCATAATCACATCTGCTGTTCTGCAACATAATATACACCACTTAGTTTTATGTTTTTCCATGGGTTGTGTTTCAATCGTAAATTCTCGTACATGTGAAAGTCCTTTTCTGGTTTAAACAAAGAACCGTTTGATGTGTCACCCACATGTTGGCAAATTCCCTCGTTCGTCTTGCGTTGTTGGGGTCTGTAGTAATGTCTTAACTACTACTGCCATCCTAGGCGCTTTTCCCCATCTGTAAAATTCACACAAGTCACATTTTTAGAAATTTCATGCAAACTTAATAACAACTGACTTGAATTAATCCATAGTCTAGTAAACAGGCAGTTTTTATTAGTTCAAATGTTTTATTACTTGTTCACTAGCCTGCATTGGCGGAAATATTAACAAAAGATTTCTGGAATTCTAAAAGTCATCCATTTGCAGGTCAATTTCTCTCAAAAGTGTAAACAGATGCTTGTGATGATTTAAAAAAATTCCCATCTAGCAACATTGAGTCATTCAATGTCGTGAGGCTAACTGTTTGCGTGAAAAACGGCGAACAGGTGTGGAAACTTATTTCACGTTGCGATTCCATTTGGTGCCACTAGTGGCAGAGAAATTACAAGCTGTCACTTTAATTCGGATTGAGTGTAAACAATCGCTGATTAGGATGTTTATGAAGGACTCTTGCATGAACTTTATCAAAGAAAGTTCAAGCTTAAACAACACCGCAAACCTCATTTTCTCAGGGACAAGGCTGTTGCTAATCAGGAAATACATTTTGTTTGAAGACTTCAAAGACACACGCTTGACAATTGGAAATGGCCTCCTCCTGACAAATGTTTGTGCTGCTTTCCAGAGGAAATGAAAACACCTCTGGAACGCGCTTTCAGCTTTAGGTTCGTGTTCGTACGTCCTGATGTCCTGTCATCGGGAGGAATGTGGTAAGCGATTTGTCAAGAAGGCTTCATCTGAAGTGCTGACTTCCCTAATACCTCAGTTTTATTTCAAACAAATGGTTTCTGTCATCATAATTTTAGCGAAGTCAATCACGTGCATTTTTATCCGTACCTCCTCGTGGGTCAGAAATGTATTTTTTCCACATTAAAGCCGGGGAAATGCGATTATAATGACGAGTGCGTGGTGTGCCACTGGCCTCGTTCAAGGTGAGGTTATTTTTTATGGCCTGACTGTTTGGATTTGACTCCAGAAGACGGTTGAGATTTGGCTCAGAATGGTATTGAGCGATGATAGTGTGCCGAGTATTCCTCTTTTTCTTCGTCTCAGGCAGTGAGGAGGAGAAAAAGGGCTGGGCGCATGAAATTGTAGCTTTTTTCTGATGGGTTTTGCCCCACGGTCAGCTGCAGTCGTGCACTGAAGATCTCTCGGGTTTTGATTCATTGAAACCATATGATGAACCAAAGACATCCCACGAAGCGAAATCTGCTTGCTATTTTTGAGATGATTTAGAATTGATCAGTTTTGGGTGGTAATTGGTAACTTGAGCTTGAATGTTAGCGATGCTCAAAGAACTGATGTCTTATGGTCCCGCTAGTCAATTGCGAAATCAAAAAGTTGTAAAAAAAGGATTGCTCACCAGGATGGTGGTGTGGTTTGTGTGATTCTGTGACTATAAAGTCTAAAATGCGTAAATGAGCTCCTTTGCAAAATGCAAATTGACACCATGTGGAAGACAAAGCATTTAAAAACAGTTAAGTGGCTGGTTGGGTTCCTTTTAAGAATGTTTACGGGATTACCAGCCGCTTTCGTCTCACGCAATAGCACCGCTAAATATATTTTGGTAACTTTCGAATTAATGTCACGCCTTAAGGGGAAAGATTTAGTTGTATTTCGTTTTATTGCAAACCTTTTCCCCCTCTCATTTTCCTTCCAGCCACTAATTTAAGAAAATCCTTAGTTTGCTTAAGAAGTCAAAGGCCAGTCCGCACTGAATGAAGTGATTTGGGTTGTTTTCCGGAAGCTATATCAGGGCTTTTTACTTTTCACTCTTGTGTTAGAAAAAAAAATTATAATAATTAAATATGTAATTATTGATATTATTTGTTTGTTTTTTTCACACACAAATATATAGATATTTTTTTCTCTAGATTTATTATGTTTTTTTTGTTTTTTTTTTACTTTTGTGTAGAAATATTAATGGTGATATTTTAACTTTTCATAATATGTTTTATACAATATATTATAATCAATGCTGGAATGAACAGTGATCACCTAATAAATAAATAATTTATTTATTTAAGGTGAAATATGTAATTGTTTTAAGAATATTTCAGCTTAAATATAATTTAATTGTCTTATATGAACTTTTTATATTTCTAACTTTTCATAATATGTATACAATATATTATCAATATCTGAGTGAAAAGTGATCACCTGATAAATTGTATTTTTTTAATATTTTAAATACATTAATTAAAATATATTTATTTATTAAAGATGATGTGTGTCTTTTTTATATTTCAGCTTAAATATAATTTATATACATTATATTTATATATCTTGAGTGCATTTTTTCACTCTTGTGTAGAAAATTATATTTATAATATATAATTAAATAAATAAATAAATATTTATTGTGATATATTGAGCTTTTTTATATTTCCAAATTTTCATGTGTGTTATAAAATTATATTACAATCAATATCTACATGAAGTGATCACCTAATAAAGGATTTTTATTAAAATAAAAAATATATTTATTTATTTAAGGTGAGATGTGTAATTATATCTTGATTTTTTTTTCTTGTATAGTAATATAATTTATTGGTAATATGTTGAGCTTTTTTTATATTTTTAACTTTTCATAATATGTATTATACAATATATTATAATCAATATATAACTGAAAAGTGTTCAACTGATAAATTATATTTTTTTAAATAAATTATATTTTTTATTTTTTTATTTAAGGTGAGATGTGTATTTTTTTTTGTAATATTTCAGCTTAAAAAAAAAAAAAAATATATATATATATATATATATATATATATATATATGAGATATTGTATATATCTAGAGTGATTTATTTAACTAATGTGTAGAAATATAATTTAATGATATGTTGAACTTTTCAAAATATGTATTATACAATATGTTATAATAAATATCTGAGTGAAAAGTGATCACCTAATAAATTATGTATTTTTTAAAAATAAAATAAATTGTATTTAAGGTGAAATATGTACTTTTTTGAATAATATTTCAGCTTAAATATAATTTATATATATATATGATCTTATATATCTTGAGTGATTGATTTTTTTTTTTCACTTTTGTGTAGAAGTATTATAAATGGAGATATGTTTCCTTTTTTTATATTTCCAACTTTTCATAATATGTGTATGCATATATATCAAGGCTTTTTGCTGCAGTCTGCAAAGAGCATTACAGATCCCTCCATGACCGTTGATGATGCCTATGTAGGCAGCGAGGCAGCTTACTAAGTTTTGGAACATAGTTGTTGTGTCTTATGTTTTGCACAGAATGCATTATTGGACACTGAAAGGACGATGTATTTCGGCAGCAGGAAGGGGGCAGAGTCAAAGTCAAGGTCTCATGTATGTGCTGTTGGGGGTCATCTGTGATTTCATTCACAGGACACACACGCACAGGACAGTCAACATATGTACCTTCAATTATGAGCAAGCCCCCTAATGCGCAGCTAATAACGTGTGCGCTTGAACGAGAGGCATCTGTGATAACAGTGTGATTGTGTCTAATGAGATCACACTGTGCACCACCATGAACGATCCTCTGTGATTGTCTATAATTAATGTGGAACATGTGGAATCACACATGGAAGTGTGCTTTGTGCTCCAGTGAGCTCATTAACAAAAGGGAATTGTTGTGGAATAGAAAGAGTTTTGGCGGATTTTGCATTGTAATTATGAAGATTATTCATGACAATATAATAGAGGATGAAGGATTTTGGAAGAACCAAACACTGAAAAGAACAAAGAACATCTTGTGTCTTTTGGAACTAAACTAGAAAAAAAATGTGGTAAGATTTACATTTTGAATGACATTTTACTCAGAAATTGCTTGTAAATTTCATAAATAATTACAAAGAACAACACGACAAGTAGGATGTTAAATTAAACATGAAATTTTGAAGTAGAAAGACTGAAACAGCCTTTTCTTCTAAAACATACTCCAATAATCTTTGTTTTATTTACAACTTTTTATAGGCCCATTAATTTATTTTACACTTGGAAAAATCTATCTGTCTGTCTGTCTGTCTGTCTATCAATACACTCATTTTGAACAATAAGTTTTTTTAATTTATTCTTTTATTTATTTATTATTTAAGTCTCTTCTGCTAGCCAAGTCTCCATTCATTTGATCCAAAGTACAGCAAAAAACGGTAAAATGTTCAATAATATTTTTACTATTTAAAAGAACTGTTTTCTATTTTAATATATTCTATATATATATATTCTAAATGTAATTTATTCCTGTGATCAAAGCTACATTTTAAGCATCATTGCTCCAGTCTTTAGTGTCACATGATCCTTCAGAAATCATTCTAATATGCTGATTTGCTGTTTAAAAAAATAATATTTAAAACAGTTGAGTACATTTTTTTTTCTTCAGGATTCTTTAATTTCTATTAAATGACCAAACCATTTAAAAGCTTGGATAGGCTAATAATAATAATAATAATAATAATAATAATGTTTTAGCAGCAAATAAGAATATCATAATGATTTCTGAAGGATCATATGACTGGAGTAATGATGATACTAAAATTCAGTTTTGAAATCACAGGAATAAATTTATAGTTTAAATAATATTCAAATAGAAAACAGATATTTTAAACAGTAAAAATATTTCAAAATTGTTCTATTTTTGCTGTACTTTGGATCAAATTGGTGAGCAGAAGAGACTTTATTATATTGTGTAACTTTTTATTCCCCATTATTTTACTTTAGATTTGGAAAATACTAAATTCAACAAGACTACAGTAATTCAATTAAGGAAAATATCATATAAGATCATTAGATTAAACTCATCTTTCCTACTTCATCTTTTATGGATGTTGAATATTATTTTGCATACTAGACTTTTTTATTCCCATTTTAGACTTAGTTTAACACTATGATTATTTACAGTATTTTATGGCATGCAATTTAAAACATATTTATTTTTAAATGTGCATGCATTGACATGAATTCAAAAACAATAAGAGCTGTTGCACCAAATTGGAATGACCAGCAAAAGTGGTTTTTTTTTTTTATTACCTTTCTTTTATGCATGAACTACCAATTTTCCAAAAACGTAGTAAAATACCGTTCATTCTTGAGCGTAAAAAATTGTAGTATAAATCATGCACAGCACAGATCACCCTGGAGGTCTTTCAGCCTCCTCTAGATTGATTTGCAATCGTGGCCTCTAGTTGATAGATTACCTGGTGTCTTCAGAAAGGCCGAAGTAATCAGTATCCCTTCCAGCACATCAGACTTAAATTCTTTTGGGGTCAAGATAGAGGAGAAGACCTGGAATAGCCATATGCAGTTGGAAAAAAAAAACTTTATTATGGTCTGAAGGCAGTGGGAGCAGCATGTGGGTGGCAAAGTGTTTTTGGCTGCCAGCGTTTTACTGAAGATGCTCAGATTTGCTTGGTTGAGCCGCTGGCGTTCACGGTCGTTGTGCTGTGCTCTTAACTGTAGTGAGTCTTGGCTAAACCAATAGCGTGCCACGGCCTGGCGCGGCCCGTTTGCTGGTATGCCTCATAAAAGAAGGACTGCATCGCATGCAAGCAGGCACTCCAACCCACAACTGCAGAACATCCGCCACGTGTCCGTAGACCAGGAATCTGTGTGCGCCGGTGGCGGAAAGCAAAGCCAAGTTAAGACGCAAAAGACACTCGGCTGAATTCATTTCATTTCATACCATTCCCAAAGTAGTTCTGATGATTTTTGTCTACAATGCAGATGGTCTTTTTGAAAATGTCAGACATTTGCCAGACTATTGCACATAACTCGCTGGAAAGCCAAGACACCCCGCTGACAAAGCAGCAACTGAGAATGTCGCTGGTGCGCCAGTCCAAAGTGAGGGAAAAAACTAAAATCTAAAGAAGAAAAGGGAAAAGAGTTTTTTTTGTTGTTGCGGATCTCCTCGGGAATACATTCCCATCCCCGTAACACATGTTCCCCTCTGCATTCCTTCAGCTGGTTCTCATCCATCCAATATCATTCTCCTTGTTTTCCTACCCACGTGCTCCTGTGGGTCAACAAGAGCCGCTCAAATGATAAACCATCCCATCGGATGGACCTTGCACGCAAACCCACAACCAGCAGGCCGCCTACTCTCTTTCTCTCTCTCTCTCTTTTTCTCTCTCCATGGGAAGACAAAGAAGCTCCACAAACACACAGGAACAAAGTCCAGCTAATTTATTACACTCCGGCCAGAGGGACTCGAGCCGTGACAAACAGCCTCCTGTTGAGAGGCCTGTGTACCGTGGCCAGAGAGTGGGCTGAGTATTCAGACCTAGGTCAAACTCTGGATAAAACAAAGCCTCTTTCATTTAGAAGAGGATTCACAGAGCATGACACGTTTGGCGGATTAGGCTAATTGATATTGGATGGATGACATTTTGTATCCATTGTAGCAGCTAAGTAGCATTTGACAAAGCTTATCCTCAGGAATTTGTTTATCACTGTTGGCTTGTTACTAAAGCGAACAGTAGTTGATATGTTTTCAAAACCATGGCAGTGTAGCTTTAGTTTATTTTATTTTAAATTCAGTCATTTATTTGTTAATATATTTGACGATTATAGATTACAACTACACAAATTGTGGATTCTAAATATTACATAATGGTAATTTATTTCCTTTTCTTGAAACTGAATGTGCTAAATGTGACAGTTGTGCTATTAAAATTAAAATGAAACAATTGTACATCATTGGCAGCCCTGTAAATAATATAAATTGGAAAAGTATTGATCCATTAAGTGGCTTCAGTGTAGTTTACCCTGTGTTTTGTTAGATACAAGCTGCCTACATTTTCAGAAAAGTGGTTCGACTGGAGTCTAACTGTATGAAATGAGTAGCTTGGCAAATTAATTTTTGAAAGACGTTTTCAAAACACTAGTAGTTTCAGCACTTTTGTTCTTTCTTTGTATTTAAGGTTCAAAAGGGAATCCTGGGTATTAAGACTTGTGTGGCTTAATATAACATAAATGATGTCTATTACTGAAATTTTATTTAGTTTTATACATATTTTGGACTGTGGGGGCACTATTATTTTGATAACGTCAAATGCTTGTACTAGGTGAGCTACTGATGCTACCTGTTGCTATTTTTACCGCAGCACAACTCTGAAAACAAAATACTGATACAACGCCGCTTTTGGTTGTAATTTTCAGTCAAAGGGCAGCAAGAGACTTGTAAGTCTTCACTGCTTTCTTACCAATAAGCAGAAGAGAAAAGAATCTGAAGATGCCTATGGACGAATAAAACTTCCTAAAGACCTGCATCTTTGTTCTCTCCACTTCAGCCCTGATGCCTTTGAGGCTTTTAGTCGACCACAGCTAAGGAAAGAGCTCACAAACGGCAGCGGCAAGAAACGCTAGATGCCATCCTGGAAGGATGTAAACATGCCGACGCTTGTCATGACGCCGCAGCCACTGAAGGAGTTTCTCAGCGTGGATTTCAGTCAATATCCAGGGGCGTATGGTATGGTGTTAAGTTTAAGCCTACGCTTTACTGTATATCCATCGCCACCTGTAAGCTCTTTCAGTAGCTCTGGTCATCATATCAGTATTTTGTTTTCCAAGATGTATTGTGGTAAAATAGGGATAGGGCCAGTAGAGCACAGAGTGCGACCGTTTCATGTCATCGAAATATTGTCGTCTCCCGTAGTCCAAAATATGTATAAAACGTTGCACTGCAGGTCGGCAACATGTGTTTGAGTCTCTCATGCAGCTCAACAGTACATTTGTTTTAACAATCTATGTGATGGCTATTGAGAAAATCCCTGTTCAGCACATTTGTAACTTTTATGCAAGATGTATCATGTGTCAACATTGATGCCAAACAGGTGGCTTAGTTTGCAGTACGAAGCGCTGACTGAATGACGCACTTGCCACTTTATGATCCACAGGAAATTAGCTAAGCTACAAAAATGTTACCTGGTATAATACAAAACATTCACACCTCTGTGAACACCTTTTACCATCTACTACTGTGTATTTGTGTACACTTTCTTTACATTTCTTTACAACTGAAGAAAAACATGAACATCTTGGATGACAAGGGGGTGAGTACATTATCTGTTGTATCTATTTTTTGTTCTGAAAGTGAGCTACTCCTTTAAGTTAATTCAAAATGACCGTAATTGGCACTTTGCAGCACTGATAAAACAAATGCTTCTCAAGTAGCAAATCAGCATACTAGAATGATTTCTTAAGGATCATACAACACTGAAGACTGGCGTAATGATGCTGAAAATTCAGTTTTGCATCACAGGAATAAATTACATTTACAAACATATCAAAATAGAAAAAAGCTATTTTCACTTGTAATAATATTTCATAATATTGCTGTTTTTACAGAATTTTTGAGTAAATAAATGCAGCCTTTGTGGGTATAAGAGACTTCAAAACATGTACACGTTTAAACAGTATTTATGCGTTTTTTATTAGATAAATGTGTATGCATGGCGTTTCTGAAGATCATGATCTTGCACAAGCTCTGGCAGAAATTCTGGCCTTTTTTTTGTCTGTTTTGGTTCTTGTTAATAGTAGTGTAAACATGAGGAGACATTTAGTGGTTTGCCATGTGGGGTTGAAGTCACATTTTTAGCAGTCTGAGAACAGCTTTTTCCTATTTATTGTAATTGAACATTTTCAAATACCCACCATTTTGCCAAAATTCAGAGATGTTCTTTTTGACAGATTGTGATTGCGTGAAAACAAAAAACAGGGGAGGCGAGACGGTAGAGCGTGCTGGTATATTTGTGCTGTGAGGAAGCAGTCTGTCCTAACATATGCCCTCAGATTTACGAGACTCTAAAAAAGTATATGTCTCAGACATGTCTTTCAGTTGCGTTCACGTCGTCTTGTGATAATTGCTCTAAAAAAAACTCTAAAATGCTTTTTCTCCTATAGAGGCCAGACATTTCTTTTGGGATGAAAAGAGTCTCTTTCTACAGTCCTTCTGGAAAGTCTGTTACCATCCATGAAAGCGTTACAGGACAGATGTGTAGGGTGTAACTTACATTTTCTGATCGCTTTTGGCCAAAGCCGCACATGCTTTGTAAAAGCTATAGACTTCTTCTTTTTCTCCTCTGCTTGCTTGTGTTTTTCACTTCTTTTACTTGTCCCTCTCCCTCAATCTCTTTTTTATCTTTCTCTTTTTTTCTTCTCCTTCTCTAGTTTCTTTCATTAATCTTAAATCAAATCTTTCACCATTACACATTTGTTTTTCAACTAAAATTGTAAGCTTAATTTTGACTTGCATGCACTGGTATTTTCTTTTAGGATATGCACATCTAATTAGTTACTGCTGCTAATGAAGATTCAACGTAATTAAGCAATTGGGCTAATAGTAAGTCCTGTAGAAGCTATTTTTCCCAAGAGGGTTGGCATGATATAATGAAAAGCGCTGGTCGCTTTTTCACCACGCTAATTTAGTTGTCAATGTGCTGAGTGGGCTTTTTTTCTTTCTTTCTTTTTGTCAATAAAGCCTAAATGGAAATGGCGCTTTCATTGATTCGCCATTAGTGGACAATTGATTCATTCATGCCTGTAAAAAAGTTAAAATGGATGCTGATGTGTGCATATTATTTTGTGGAAAAGGTTCAAGGATGAGTTTGTGGAAAGTGCCGTAAATCGAATCACGCTTGAATGTATAATATAATACTCTGTCTTATTTGGAAACGTTAAAAACGAGAGAAAAGTCCACACCCATTCTCTTTTTGCTTTGACATGGTTGCAAACTAGATAATGTGGCTATTGTGGCATTTAGATCAACAATGTCCAGCCATGACCATGTTGATTTCATGGTGTCCCGAGATGGTTTGTTCCGACTGCAGAGCCCCCGACCCTTTCAATGTGTGTCTGCTTCACTGTTTGTTGAAGCCCACCGACTGAAAGCCTTTAGTCTCACTCTGTCTGACCCTAATTCAATAATACACCAGCTGACATTTTGACTAACTTGCCAGACTGACATATTGAAAAACATTGACTTAGTTTACCGTGGTATTGATTTTCTATTGTTTAACAACGAATAGTTCAAAGTGTCAAATCTGTTGGTTCATATATTAAGAGAGCTCTTTGTACTTTAGTCATTCTTTGACATTTCTTGAGTGTAAATTGGCGACAAAACACTTTTTCTTGAAATGACTTTGACTTTGAAATGTCAATAGTTATTTTTCTTTCCAGACGCATGAATTGATTTGTAATGCCGGCATTTATAAGATTAGCCTTTTGAAACCTGTTTGCACCTCTGTAATCTGCCATGGATAAATTATTTATTTATGCAAATAGATTTTTATTTCCCCTGTTTCAAAAAAGCTGTGATGCTGAAAGATCTTTTAACATCATTTGCAGCATGACCCAACGCTTTTAATCAGAGGTATTAGGAAGGATTGACTGCAATAGCAGATGTGGTAGCCAGTAGTGACATCTTGGTAATACTTAAACATTATTTCAGGTTCTTATTGATCTTATGTGTCAAGCGCAAGTCCCAAACTCCTCTTTGTTAAATTAATTTAACTAATATGACACATTTAACTAATATGACACTGAATAATACTGAATAATACTAATGAATAATACTGTTTGGTTATTTTTTTGTTTATTATTGAAATTTGGATTTTGCCCCAACTGACATTTATTTTTCAGAAACCATGGTATAATCATGGTACCATTTCCAATAAATGAATGAATGAACCAATCAATCAATTAATGAATCAGTGATTGAATGTAAGAAAATGAATGAATGAATAGAGAATGAATAAATAAATGGAATTAATAAATGAATAGAGAATGTATGAATTAATGAATGAATAGAGAATAAATGAATAAATGAATTCAAGAGAATGACTGAATTAATGCAAGAGAATGACTGAATGATTGAATGAATGCAAGAGAATGAATAATTGAATGAATGCATGAGAATGAATGATTGAATGAATGCAAATGAAAGAAGAAATGAATGAATGCAAGAGAATTAATGAATAAGTGCAAGAGAATGAAGGAATAAATGCAAGATAATGAATCAATGAATGCAAGAGAGTAAATGAATGAATGCAAGCGAACAATCAAATGAATGAATGAATGCATGCAAGCGAATGAATGAATGAATGAATGCAAGAGAATAAATGAATAAATGCAAGCGAACGATCAAATGAACAAATGAATGAATGACTGAATGAATGCAAGAGACTGAATGAATGCAAGAAAATAAGTGAATGACTGAATGGATGCAGGAGAATGAATGAATGCAAGAGAATCAAGAACTTAATGAATGCAAGAGAATAAATGACTGAATGAATGCAAGAGAATAAGTGAATGTAATGAAAAAAACTGATGAACGAGTGAATGAATGAATGTAAGAGAATGAACTAATAAATGCAAGAGAATGAATAAATGAATGCAAGAGAATAAACTAAATGAATGCAAGTGAATGAGTGACCAAATTAATGCAAATGTATGAATGAATGCAAGCGAACGAACAAATGAACGAATTAGTGAATGCAAGAGAATAAACGAATAAATGCAAGAGAATTAATGTATGAATTACTGCAAGAGAATAAACTAAATGAATGCAAGTGAATAAATGACTGAATGAATGCAGGAGAATGAATGAATGAATTAATGAATAGATGCAAGAGAACAAATGAATGAAGAAATTAATGCAAGAGGATAAACAAATTAATGAATACAAGAAAATGAACAAATGAAGGAATGAAAATGAATGAATGAATGAAAATGAACAAATGAAAGCAAATGAGAAGAAATGAATGAATGAAATGAAAAAGTATGAAAGAAAAAAAGAAAAGAAAAGAGTAAAAGATTTTTGGATTGAAGAAAAAGAGGACTGAAGAAAAGAAAGAAACAAAAGAACAACTGGAAGAAAAACAGAGTGAATGAATTAAAGAACAACGGAAAGAAAAAGAGAGTGAATGAATAAAAGAATAACTGAATGAAAGACATTTGTACTTTGAGTGAGCCACTCAGCGTGGAAGGTGTTTCCTCAACAGTCCGGTCCTTTATTCCGACAAATTAATTGATTTTCCTCTTTTACAGCCCGTACAGCTTTGCTTCATGCAACTGCACATTGCACAAAGGAACAAGGCTGTTGTCCCCAAGAGCTCTTCTCGCATAAGCACCACATAAGGGGAAGGTATTCTGTTATTGACCTGCAGGCATTCTCATGGGAAGAAACCATAGACAAAAGCCCAGGCGGGAGAGCAGAGTGGACAGACCGGACGGCCTCTCTGTAGGCACTCTCAAAATATGACTGCGGCCCTTTCAGACACTGAAGCCGGGTGATGACACATACTTGGCAGACCGAAAAACACATCTCCCTGCTGCCTGTGCTTTTTCCCCCCTCTTTTCACTTGCTGGCACAAATAGGAAACAATTGTGCATTGTCTCAAACTTTCAGAAGAATATCTGGAACCATTTTTTGGCATTATCCAAGGGAGCTATGTTTGTTGCGTTAAAACCTATAGACCCTGCTGAGGTTCATGCACTTTGGCAGAAAGAATTTAAGCTGCACGCTAGTGTCAATCCATTGAATATGGTCAATCCATAGTAGGTCACTTGCATTTGATTCCAGTGACCAGACTCTATGCATGGTTTGTTTTGCTTTTGGCTCGAATTCTAAGCCTTTGTTTTGGATGTAGCAAAGCTGTACTTGTCCGAAAACATTGAGGTCGCAGCCTGCTATCGACACCGCAGCATTTAAGCTCCTCTCATGTCCGCAGAGCTAAATCTTGCTCCCAGTCTGAAGGAACTGGGCTCTAGATTACACAGGACTCATTTTGTATTTCATTTCTCATTAGAGCTGCAGTCGGCCAAAACGTAACAACGTGCCAGTCACGGCAGGGTTAGAGCGATAAGCAAACATGCTTTGACAGATGTGGTCACAGTATCCCCGGCACGCTGATTGGACTCTAGATGAAGCAAAGTGGCCAGTTTCGGGATTGCGTGATACCGCCAGTCCCCTGAGAGTTGTCAGGACCAAGAACGCACTCTTGCATGTAAAAAAACTTCTGCTGGACCTCCTTTACAGGCAAGAAGGATCAGCCCATGCCAGAGATTAGCTTTCACATTATTTGTCTCACTAACACCAATTAGAATCATTCTAGGGAGACTTCCTTGGGGTGCTGTCAAGCCAAATTAGGCAGTAGCTCAAGAATTCATGTACTCGTCATGCGAGAGCTTCCACTGTTCTTGATATTCGGTTACAATCCACCACCAGAGCTCCAAGTGGTCCTTTTTGATTCACACTTCACGTGAAAGCCGATCTCGGAAGCCCCTGCCTGCAGGGCCTGGCACAGTCTGTTGTCGTGTCTGGGCTGCTGGATGACGAGTCTTCAGGCAATGGTGTTTGTTTTCTCTGGCTTGCCAAAATATCCGGTAAATTGGCAACTCCTTCTAAATGATTCAGAGGTGTAATTGACCCTCAATAGCTCTCGTGTTATCCTTTTGTTCGGGAGAACGAAGATCTAATTTGACGAATGGCTCGGAGAAAATAAAGAAGGTATACCTGAGGGAGGGAAATGGTGAAATTCAGCCAAGAAAGTGAGTGATGCGAAATCGAGGCAGGGAATTGAAATGTGTCAGATGACGGAGAGCTTTATCTCATGGAGAAATGTAGTTTTCAGAGCATCTGTTTTTCTTGTGGACTTACGAAGCAATCGCTGCAATTTCAACACGTCTTGTTGAAAATCTCCCCCAAGACAACCAAGAAGTTGAAGCATGTCCTGAACCTAGTTCTTTTTGGCAGTTTAGTCTGTAACGTCGTCTCACTTTTTCTAGTTCCATCTGTTCTCATGGGCGTCTGGTAGACAGGCGTTCGCTGCTGGCGATTGTGCGAGTGTGCTAGCAAGTAGCAAATGATTGAACCCTTTGGCTCTACAGCCAAGGATCCATCGCTCTTTTTGCATCATATCTTTGTCGTGTAAACCTTTTGTCTCCATTCTGTTAATTACACGTTCTTGGCGCCATTGGTGTGACGGCTGATTATTCAGTTGCGTTATCGCACTTGTCAAGTATTTCCTGTTGCATGTTTTAATTACAGCTTATGTCATTGCTTGCACTAATTACAATTGACGGTTGAGCACCATCTTCTTGTGCTCAGGCATACATTCACAAGAAGGGTGTTTGTTTCACAGCAAGATACCAGTGCCTTGGGTTTGAATGGCATGGATTTTGGCACGGATGACTGCATATGGAATAACGTAACTGCTTTGTTTACACGTGTTTGTGTTGTTTGCTTGCCTTGGAGGCTCCCTCTGTCTTGTTGGGCGGCGCGACACAAGCGTGGGCACAGTGTGTCTATGGCCTCCAGAGCATATCCCGCCCTGCCTTCTCCTGTTCCCTGTACAACTCTATGCTTTTCTTCAGACATATTTAGAGTCCCAAAGCCTTCTCTCAGGGAGTAAACTGCACATTTCTCCTTCAACTCTCTCTACATTGGCTGTCTTTATGCATTTTTTATTTCACTTAGCTTTCTCTTTTGAGTTTTTTTTTAGGATGGCCAACAGACGGTTTCTGGCACAGTTGGGTTGGTTTGATTGACAGGCATTTGGTACCACTTCGTGCTTGCTTGGGGCTAAATAAAGGTCCCTGTCTTTCATTTGAGCATTTATTTGTTTTTGGTCAAGGGTGCGGTACATGTCCTCACTTTTTAAACTTTGAGGAAAGTCAGAAACAATGTTCCCTCCTCTTTTTTCTTTGTCTAACTCACAGATGTTAAACCTCACAGATAGCACTGTGCAAGGTCGTCTTTGTGTGTGTGAGGAATATTGAGTTTATTATATTAAGTGGCTGTTATTCCTAAGCAAAATATCATGGAAAGATTTTTTTTTTTTTTTTGGACTCTTGCCGAGTCCTGCCATTCATTCTTGTCTATAACACAAATAGTCCAGGAAGAGGTTTGCCAAAGTTTAATATTTAGCGTTTTGAAAAACAATAGAAATTGTAATGCTTGCCTTACTGAATGACTCTGAAAGTCTTTGAGTGTTATGCTTTCACATATGGTCTCATGCCTGTGATGTGTGCTTTAGTCATGCTGTCTCGTGATCTTTTGTCAAGACTGCTGTGTTAGGACTTTAGCAAATGACCAATGTCTGTTGTAACACAACTAGGGCAGCTAGGACCCCATGAAATCCATTTAATATTTTTCCCAAAAAAAATTTTTCTGCTTTAATTTTTCTGGATTCCGTTTTTTCTATTTGAATTATTCTAGACTCTGTTTTAATGGTTAAATAAAAAAACAGTAAATGTCCAGTTAATTGAAATCTTAAAACGTATGCAATTAAACAGCAAATTATTCAAAGTTTAACTAAAATTACTTTTTTAGGGCCCTATAAAATACTATTTATATTTTCCCCTCAAATTGTGCGTTTTACATTTAATTTTCTAGATTCCATTTAAATGATTTCATTAAATTTTAATATTCGAAAGCATCTATTTATTAATAATTTTTTTCAGAAATACTGTGTATTTACATTTTTCTGGTAAATAAATTCTAGTAAGTCTCTTGTAAATATTTCCTAAAAAATAAAACTGTAATTATAATTTTAGTAGTAGTATCATTTAGTAATATATTTCTGTCACAGTTTCTTCAAGTTAAACCATACTTTTATTTTGACGGGTTGCTTTTAAGACCTTTATGATGATAGTTTTTTCTCAAAGGAAATGGTAAAATGCTTATGAAGTGACTTTTAGTGCATTAGAGTTTGTTTGTGTCCATGTATTCATATACTGCAGTGGCTGAAAACACTGCAAGCGAAAGTAAACAAAACCATGTGACTGCCATTACTTCACAAAGACACGTTCAGAACATGCATGATTGATATTTAAATAGTCTTTTTGCAACATCATTTTCAAAAACACTAGTTCATATGGTGTTTTGATTTAACACCTACTTTTGATTTATTGATCCCAACTTTGGCAAATTGCGTGACATTTCACCTTTAACGGTAAATTCCATTTTTATGACAGGATTCCATCTGTGTTTTTGGTATGAGGACTAACCCAACTTTCACTCTTAAAAGCAATATCCTTGTAATTTGAACAATTGTGTAAATGTACTTTTAATCTTAAACTCTTTCTTTTTCTCCACACAGCCGTGCTATCAAGACCAACCAGGACCTTCTCCCTGAAACGCCTTGGATCAACATCTTCTACGATGACTTCTGGGGGACACTTCTCACCCACAGCGGTAGCCACAAGTCCTACCGCCCACTCTGCACGCTCTCCTTTCGACTGAATCACGCCCTGGGTGGCTTAGAACCCTGGGGTTACCACCTGGTCAATGTGGTTCTACACTGCGCCACAACCGCCCTGTTCTCTAGCCTCTCAAGCCTGCTGCTGGGGTCGGGTTGCTGGAGCCTGCTGGCCGGGCTTCTCTTTGCTGCTCACCCCATTCACACTGAGGCCGTGGCAGGCATCGTAGGCAGGGCAGACGTAGGAGCCGCCTTCTTCTTTCTCCTGGCCCTGCGCTGCTACATACACCACTGCTCCCTGAGGACGAGCGGTGCACATGGACGGAGCTGGACGTGGTTCTTGGGCACCTTGGCGTGTGCTTCCTGTAGCATGCTGTGGAAGGAGCAAGGTGTGACGGTGCTGGCCGTGGCTGGCATGTACGACGTGTTTGTCTTCCACAGGCTGAAGCTCCAGCAGGTTCCTGCGCTCTTCCAGAAGGTAAACAGCCTTTATCCTCCATTTGGAAAACCAGCTGTGTTTTTATACGCATGTATCTGATTTCCCAAACTCTTGCAGTGTCTGGAGGAGCTCAGCGATGTGTAGATGGTGGATAATATGTATAAAAGTTCATACTGTGTGTTTGCTTTCCATCAGGATGAAATTTGGAAAACATTTTGGCATGTATGTTCAACTGAGTGAACCGTAACCAACCGTATAGTTTTTTTTTTCTTTATAATGCACTAGAAAAATGCAAGCGCGGAGGGCAATCAAATGAAAATTGGCGTTTATTTGGTGTATTTACAGTGCATACATACATCTGGCCATGGATGTTTGTGTTTTTGCTTGGCAGCTCGCAACGACCTGTAATTGCATGAAAATGTTTCTGCACCACATCAAATTTTCGGCAACCTTATTGGAGCTATGTTCACCTCCTTGATTTGAAGTTTGCTAAAGGCCGGCTCTTTAAATTTAAATGACCCGTTCTGCTTTCTCAAACTACCGTTCATCCGAACCCGTCACGGGTGAAGTCAGTCCCCAGTAAACTCCTGTTTTTAATGAACCCTTTATAATTAGAAAATTTTCGAGTGAGGCCGGGAAGGACTGGCTAACGTTCTGAAATTGTTTTATTAACGGCCAGAGTGCAATTGCAGCGAATGCTCATTTAATGAAGTCTAATGATGTGGATGTATTGTGTTTACATAAGAACAGTAATTAATGTGGTGATCACTCATAAACAGCAGCAGTCAGTGTGTGTAAAACGTGGTATGGTGGAGAACGCAAGACAGGGAAATCAATGTTTTTAGAAGGATTGCACACAGTAGTGCCTTGCTCCTTAGTGTGCAGATCTCTGCTCTTTAAGCACCCAACCATCAGGTCGACTTTTGCTCAACCCTGGCTTGTCAAGAGGATTTACCATCGACCGTCAAAACACACTGACATTCGTAACCATCAGCCAGTCAGCACAAACTAAATTGACGTGTGCACAAATGGGACTGAGAATTACAGACCCATTGAACTCTCATATATAGACCTCTCTCTCTCTCTCTCTCTCTCTCTCTCTCTCTCTCTCTCTCTCTCTCTCTCTCTCTCTCTCTCTCTCTCTCCCTCTCTCTCTCTCTCTCGCTCTCTCTCTCTCGCTCTCTCTCTCTCTCTCTCGCTCTCTGTATATAGGAGCAATATGATGAGTAGACGGGAGATATGGCTGTATATCGGTGTGATTTAGAACATCACAGCATGCCAATATACAGCCATATCTCACATCTACGAGCATGATATTGTGTTTATACAACAGCACAAGTCTGTAAATACATAAGAAACAACAATGGAGTGTCTGCTGAGGAAAGCGTTATCTTTGCCGTAACGTTAAAATCCTTTCATCTGTTAAGGGTGATTTCTGATGACAGAGCTGCACAGTGCATTTGTTAGCTGCGTCAAGCTGTTCTTGAAACTAAAAATAACGTATTTTTTCAATATAAAAGTCTTTACTGTGGACTCGTAAAAAGTCTCTTGTCGCCATCTAATGGCGGAACAATGTAACTAAAGTCCCCATCACAAACACACGCACCGTTTCACAATACTTAGTATTATTATTACATACTACTAGTACTTATATAAAAAAATATTTATTGAGAAGTAATATTTAATAAACAACAACAGCCATCATAAAAGTTTCTAGGCAATTCAGTCGAAAGTACACAGGCAGCGCTCTGATATACAGCATTGAATTTACATAAACATGATGTGATTTTTCCAAAACTTTACCCAAATAGAATTAAATCTCATGTTTAACCACTATAGAGACATAATCAAGAAGATCTGGCCGAAGATGGGTGGGTTCATGAGCACTGAGTGGCTGCTGACATCCTGGAGCTCACATCTCCGAAAACATACTTTATTTACAAACTGCACATTTGAACTACAAACAAGTATGTTCTCGACTGAAACCTCTTAAAAGTACATTCCATGTTCAGCGCTCATGAACCTGTTGAGAGCAGCCTTACCTCAGCCAGATCTTCTGTAATTTGTTTCAGAGCTAATAATTCTGGCTGAGTTCAAAATCGAATCACATTATATTTTATATAACTTAAATGCTGTATGTCAGAGCACTTCCTTTGTACTTTTGACTGAATGGCCTAGCAACTTTTATGATGGTTGCTGTTGTTTATTAAATATTATTATTATTATTATTATTATCAAATAAATAATATATTATATTATATTATATTATATTATATTATATTATAAAAATAACACTAGTATTTAATTATAGAATGTAGTACACACTTGTTCCATCGAACTGTTGTATAAACGTAATATCAAACATGTAACTGTGCTATATGGCTATTGCGTTGCTACTTGTGATATTGCTTAGGTATATAGATCGTGTTTTAAACCAGTATGGCTTCATTTCGCATCACAATAGCCTGTGACATGTTTGAGAGAGGCCGGTCTATGATGCTGTCTGCCTTTGGCTTATTCATAGACTGCAGCAGACAGGCTCTATGATGGCCCATCACTTCATCCTGGGAAGCCTGGCCTGTAGGTGATAAAAGAGCATGATCTCTCATATCTGACAGCTCTCTGCGCTCTGATTGACCATCTCCCCATCAATCATCCGCTCTTCTTTCAGCACCGGCTGTCATTTTAACTATATTAAGCCGTACAGTAGAAATGCTTCGCTCCACAGTGTACCAGAGAGCATTCGTTTGTCCACGAAGCCATGTGCTTCACATATTCTTTCCGCATCGTGGCCCGACTGTGTTTTCACATCGCTGTCATCCGGTTCAACAGTATTAGCACGTTGTCAGAGGCAAATAATTCCAGATTTTCCTCTTTGAGGAGAGACCGTGTCACTCTGACTTATGACAGCTTAGCGTAAAGCAGAGTCGAAGGGGAAGCCAGAAGAACTATGTAAACACACAAGCATCAAGACGTCTACGATCCGCAAGCTCAAGGACAAATACCTCTCATCTGCCAGGCTGCAGTGCGGTGATAATTCCAGAGATGAAAGCTGGATGGGTTTTAGTGAGAAGACAAACTGCTTCCTACATCCAAGGGCCTGAAGACTCATTCGCCGTAATGAGGCGATAAACTAAACGTGGGGGAATAAACTAAAAAACACCAGCGTTTAGATGTTAGAGCGCATCCGTCAATGTGGCTTAATAAACACGTCTATAATTCTCTTTGCACGCCGCTTTGGTGTTGTACTTTTGGTCTGTGGACTTGCTTAATGTATGAGGCACAGAGACATATTAATGGCCGTTCCTCGTCCATCCATATTAAATGTGCAGGCTTGTATGAAAATAGCAGTGTGATCGTAAACTGGGCTGCCTTATCTGATTGTGGTATGCGGTTTATGACATCATCCCATAGCTTTATATCAATGCTAAATCATAATGCTTGCTATAAGTAAATGCTCCCTGAGCAGCTGGTCTGGACTCAGGACTATCTCTTATAGAGATGGATGGTGCATTCAATTCAATTATCTCAAGTTTAAGAGGGTCTGGTCATCGTGAGGCTTCTAGACTGCATTAAAGTGTTTCTTAGAATCTCCTGGTTCACTCAATTTATTTCCAATCTCCTTTTGGATGCCACATGTAATTTGATGCGTGAAAATGAGGCTGTAAGAAATGGAAGTTCAATCTGTGTAATATGTGATATTGTTTGGTGGTTCTTCATCTTAAAATGTCACTTCAGTGCAAAAAAGATTGTGGTTTTTTACAACATAATGTTGTTGTGGACAATTATGTGAAGGACTAACAATATTGGATTGACATTCTCTGGATTGAAGTTCTCAGATTTTTAATTTTGCCAATATTTTTTTTTCTGAAGAAAGATAGATATGTATAGTGATGAAAGCCAAAATATTAAATATCATGGATGAATATTTACTGAGTAATCCACTATTTTGTTGAGGGAGGTCAAAATGTAAATTTTCACCTGAGATTAAGAGCCTCATACGTTCACAGACATTGGTTGGTCTGTTAGTAAAGTCTGTTGACTTTTGCAATCATTGTTGCATTATGTGCCAATGGTGACCTTTCAAAAGTGGAGAAAAAGCACTTTTCTCCAAAGTTTGCATGCCTGTAACTCAAGAACTATTAAAGAATAATCTTAATGCCCTTTTAGATGTTGGTTCTGAACAAACTTTCCTTTTGGCATCTTCGTTTTTAAGGCCCTGTATGGTTTGGTTTCAAAGATACTGGAGTTTCAATATGGCTCAAGGAGTAAATAATTAAATTGTACACATTTTCAGTGGTCAAAAACCAAATGTGGGTCACTTTGCAAAAATATGACACTACTTTTCTTTTAAAGTAGAATGTCTGAAGAACAATTAATGTTGAAACTCGAGATGTATCTTGTTTTCTTCGTCAAAGCAACTGCATTGAACACACCTGTCTGAGTTCCATAAATGTAATTTTTCCAAAGTTTGCGTGCCTATAACTCAAGTAGTATTAAAGATATCACAATATGATTTCAAATTCTAGTTCTTAATAAACTTTTCTTTCAGATTCCTTATTTTATAAGGCCCTTCATCGTTCAGTCCCAGAGATATGGGAATCTCAATTAGGCTCCATGTCAAGATTGTTGAATATTATAGATGGAAGTTGTTATTTTTGTTTTATTTGCGCACAAAAAGTATTGTCGTAGCTTTGTAACATGACGGTTGAACCACTGATGTCACATGGACTATTTTAACCATGTCCTTACTAGTTATCTAGGCCTTAAATGTAGGGCTGCACGATAAATCGAAATGAAATCGTAAAAACATTTTATTATATTGGTATTTTCTTGAATGTGTCAGTTGTGTTACTGTTTATGCAGGGTCAGAAAGCTCTTGGATTTCATCAAAAATATCTTAGTTTGTGTTCCAAAGATGAACGAAGGTCTTACGTCTTTGGAACGACATGAAGGTCATTCAGAATTTTCATTTTTGGGTGAACTATCTCTTTAACTTCTAGTAGCATTTTTTTAATCCCCTAAAATGGTTACCCAGTGTCACAAAGTCCTTTTCCATATCGTGATAAACATTCACAAGCAAACGGTCTTTTGCCTGGATTGGAGTGTAATGGTCTGGCTACACATTCCTCACACCTCTGCTGTCTCACTGCCGTAATGATAGCCAGACAGACATATCTGCTGTGAATTCATAATGAGCTTTTTGCTCTCTTTCCATTAGAGCCGTGATTCCATTACCCCTGCAAACGGTTGTATTTTTCTCTGTTTTTGTGGTTGTATTAAAGCATTGTTGTTGAGAAAAATCACACTTGCATTTAAAGAAGTCTTAGAGGAAATGAAAGGCTTGTCTTGGGAAGCATTTTGCTTATGAACTACTGAAATGTTGGAAGTAATTTAAAGCTGTTTTAAAACCTAATGAGCTGATTAGACTGTCTGCATCCTGACTGTCATAGATTCTCCTAAATGACCAATTTAAGCACTGTCTTAATAGGCAGCCTGGCCGTGCAGGACACAAATAGTGCTCCATGTGGGATATTTGACTCGAATCATTTGATTCCAACAGTAGGATGAGTAAATATAGGAAATATATTTGTCTAAAACAAGAGGCAGCATATAATTAAAACGGCTTGCATTTGGATGACTGATGTCTAAAATGCTGTCTGGGTAGGCAGTTTGCATAAGTGTGCGCATGCGTACGAACATGAGAAGGAGAGAGAATGAGTTAAGTGCATAAGCACATGTTGAGTTAACAGGGAGCTGCGATCTAAGCGCCTTTGGCAGCGTCTCCCTCCAAAGCTCTTGGGGGATTTTTATTGAGAGTCCTGGTAGAGTTCTAGGATGCTTTTGGTCATTGCTCACCCTTTTAAAAAAGCCTCCACGCTCACAGCCAATCAAAGTATGCTCGCTGAGATGTTTCATATTTAATACTCGCATATTGACGCAGGTTTTCAAGCGATCAACTCGTAGTCTAAAACAAACTGAGTTTTTTAAAGCAGGTCGACCCTGCATTACAATGAATGTAGGTTTTTAACATTTAGCACTCGTATATAATGTTGGCACTGGCAGCTATTGCATTTATGGTGTAATCAGTTTATCTTTATGTGGAAAATGCCGTTTTATTAGCTCATTTTCTGGAACAAGTTAATAGGCTCATTTTCAGTAACAGATACTGAAGTTAGATAAAATTAGCGCACCGCGTTTGGCATACGCACCTTTTAGAATGAGATCACAATGTTTATTCATCAGCATTAAGCTGTAAAATGTCTTTCCTGAGGACTTGGCAATTTCGCTGTTTTTCCACAGTGCAAACGGCATTGTTGGTAAGCTAATAAAGTAAACGTGTGTGGAGCATTGTGACAGAATTTTTGCATGGCTTTGTGGAATACAAGGGGAAAGCTGTTGTTTATCTTTTTCAATTTGTGTTTTACTTTATTGAATTGTAGTTTTAGTATGCAAAAGTTGTTATGAGTCAAAACATCCAGTTATAGAGAAATATGAGAAACAATCTTTCCATAGAGCAGTTGTAAGACAACAATGACACATGTATCTAGACTGTAGTAAGTGTTAAGTATATAAATTAAAATATGCAGCATGTGAAATAGTGGAACTCAAAATTCTGAGATACTAAGTTATAATTGTGAGATAAAAAGTTGCAATATGAGTCACGGTATAAAAGTCAAAATTCTAAGATAAGTCAAATATGGCATGAATTGCAATTGAGATACATAGTTATAATTATAATTTAAATCAAAATTGCGATACTAAAACAAAATTATGACATTTAAAGTTGAAAATGAGATACTAAATATCTAAATTTCAACTTGTAAATTTCAATCTTGTAATTCATAAAGCCAATTATGAGATTAAACCATCAAAATAATTAAGTGATTTATGTCAATATTGACGTGAATAAGATTTTAAATTGAAATTGATATGCTAATTAAAACATCACAATTATGATATAATTGAATTATGTAATCATTTTGATGATTTTAGGTTGAAATTGAGACACTTGATTCATAATTATGAAGTTACACATCAAAAGTATGAGATACTTCATGTCATAATTTTGATGTTTTAAGTTTTAGGAATTTAGGTTTAGATTGAGATTTTTCGATTAAAACACTATTGATTTATGTCATCATTTTGACGTTTTAAATTTTAAGATTTTAAAATTGAAATTGAGATATTAAATTGTAATTACGAGATTAAAACATCAAAATGACGAGATAATGTCATAATTTGGATGTTTTAAAATTTTAACTTGAAATTGAGATATTAAAAGGTAATTATAAGATTAAAACATTATGAGATAATTGACTTAACGTCATAATTTTGTTTTAAGTTTTACGATTTTAAATTGAAATGAGATTAAAACATCAAAATTATAAGAATTTACTTGTCATAACTTTTAAATTTTTAATTTAAGATTTTAAATTGAAATTGAGATACTAAATCGTAATTATGATTAAAAAATAATTTTTAATAGTTTTGTAATTAAAATTTTTAAATTTTAAGATTTTAAATTGAAATTGAAAAATTCTAAATCGTAATTATGAGATTAAAACATCAAATTATAACTCATAATTTTGGTGTTTTAAGTTTTAAAGTTGAAATTGAGATACTAATTATGAGTCATAATTATGAGTTTAAATAATCCAAACTCTCTTCATTACATAGTCAATTATGACAAAGTTGATTTGTCTCATAATTTCAGATTATGTCGTAATTTTGCTTTTAATCTCATAATTTTGACTTTTTCTCTCATAATTATAATTTACGAAAGAATAATTTTTTTCTATGTGGCAGAAATTGGCTTTCATAAAACAGTTACATCATAACATTGTTAAAAAAAGAAAAGTGTACTCTCATGTACTAGAGTACATACATTTTATTGAAAAAAAAATCTAAAACTGCTAAGAAAATCAATGAAAGGTCATTTTGACTTCAGTATAGAAAGTAAAGGCAATGGAAATTATGCTTTAATTATGCATGTTTTTTTCATAAATTTCCTATAAGAGCTCTGTGGTATTCAATAAGTCAAGTGGTTTACCGTGTGGGTGGTTCAGTTGGAAGGAAGCCCTGGTATGTCAATGAAGCATGTGTTAAATTGAGCTCTGGGTGTGTGTGGCTGTGTTTAAGGGAACAGGTGTGAATTTATGACATGGCCTTGTGTGTACAAACGGACACGTATGCATACATACACACAGATGGTATGCGTATGCTCTAATGCCTTCTGTCAGAGTATGATGAAGTGGTGCTCTGTAGGCATCATCCCGTACAGGAGCACCTGCCCACCAGGACCACATTTGTATTGCTCTGTATAGCTGCTTTAAGAATCAAAATGGCTGCAAACCAAATTCTTTTGTCTGTTTTTGTCTTGTTTGCTGGTCTCTTCTGACAGCAAATTGGAATTTGAATTAAGGAGGATGCTATGCTTTTTGCATGCATATATCATGAATTAAAAGAATCTGTGTCGTTGAGGTCAGCGTAAGCGGTGACCCTTTTGTGCATTCAAGCACATCACCCTTTGCCCTCACTCTTTCACAGTTCTTTCAAAAGAGCACAGCACTACCCGTGACATTTGAGAGTCAGAGATGAACACAATGTGCGAAAGGACCCAAATTCAAATTGGTGTTTTCAAATATGCAGCAAACATATCAGCATAAAAAAGTGGAATATAGGCTCTCCAGTGCTAGTCTTGTACAGTCGCCACATTGTTTAGACTCATCTGTACAAGAGTTGAAATATCAGCTTAGTTTTATTTTAACAAACATTCATTTATTATTAATTATTCGTTTGAATGAACTTTAATTAATTCTCAGTGAGAAAGTGTTTTGTTCCCTTCCGAAGGGAACTCTCACTGCGTCCTCTAGAGGGCGCTTTTGGGGAACGCTGCAGCGTGCCTCGAGTCTGAAGAATGCATAGAAAAACTACATGAAATGGCCGGCGCCAGCGTATGACGTCACCGCGGCGCGTCAGTCGCTGCCGTTGCGTCACTACCGGGCGACCATAACATAAAGAGGCGCCCGTGCAACACAATACATCTTCGCTGTCTTCAGCTTTCCCGGTTTGGATGTGCATGGGAAGAAACGGTAAGAATCCTTTCTTTGAACTACTATCATGGCAAGCACTAGCAAGTCGTTTAAACGGTGTGTTCATCCGTGTCCGCGTTATTTGACACCTGATGACACACATGATCTTTGCGATATTCTGTTTGGGCTAAGAGCACACACGCGATGTCCTTGAGGGGGCATTGTGTATACATTATGAGCGCTTCTCTATGAAGAAGCTCCGGTCTCGTCTGTCTCTCTTTCTGAGGAAAGATGAGCGTCCACTTGCCCCTCGCGGTTCGGGTCCTGCCGTTGCCGAGGCACGGAGGAAACTGAGCTCGTGGGGCTCGCAAGTGGAACTGGCTGACGATCTTGAGAGGGGTCTCTCTCTCTCGCCAGCCGGAGACGACGACAGGCTCCTAGCTGATGATGGTGCGTTATCGCTGACGTCATCAGATCCAGGAGCAAGTGCTCTTTTGGGTTCCACCCAAGAAGAGCAGGAAATGCTAGAGATGGATGAAGACGCTGAGGCTGAATCCTCTCTACCTTCCTGCCCTGCATACGAAGAGCTGCCAGAGGTTATGGACCGCACCACGGCCAGGCTTGTCCTGCTGTGGAAGCGGGCTAGAAAGATAGCGCCGCGGGGTCGCCTTGACGAGCGATATCTTTTCAGGCCATAACCATCCAGCTCTGGTGAGTCTCCCATTCCTTCCCGATCTTCATACTGAAATCGAGAGGGTCTGGAAAAAGCCGTACGCGGCGCGCATTCATAGTTCGTCCATTGCGAACTATGCTAGTATCGAGGGTTTGCGCGACCACGGCTATGAGAGGACGCCCCTTGTGGAAGAGATGCTATCTCTCCACAGGGCGGGCTTTCTCTCTCAAGACTCCCTCTCTGCCTTCTCCGGCCCTGCTGAACGGCAGAGCGTATGCAGCAGCAGGTCAGGCGGTGGGTGCACTGCACACCATGGCAGTGCTCCAAGCCTACCCAGCCGATCTGCTGAAAAATCCTTTATCCCTCGAAGGTCCAGGTATTAGCCCGAACACCACAGGGGTCCTGCTCCGCCTCCTTCTGAGGAACGGAGGTAGGTGCAGAAGGCTAGTGTTGCATCCCGCGCTCCTCCCCCGCCTGCGAGCAGGTCTAGGAGGCGACGCGGATCGAGAGGTGACAGACAGGATTTCAGGGAAGTCATCCAAGCGAGACAAAATTCTCGCAGGGGTCAGAGTAATACCTCTCCTTCCCTCGGTCCAGTCGGGTCGCCATATTAATTCCCCTGTCTCCATTTAAGCTTCCTGCACTCCCCGGACCCATGATGTCCTTTGGGGGTTCTACCTGTATAGAACCCTAATTTTCGGACGGTCTGGAATCAGGCGGTCTCTGAAAAAAAAAAAAAAAAAACCCCGCCTCTTTCTATGAAACAGGATGCTTTTAAATGGGTGAGTATGATCCATTTTTTACGTGAAGGAACTTCATACTGTCTCAGACCTGTGTATGTTTTTCTCTATTCACAGAAGAAATACGACGAGTCTACGGCAGACGCCCCCTCTGATCCTATGGATTAAGGTTACGGCAGTGTTTGCCCTCTCCACTCCACAGGCTGTGCGGTAAATCAACCCTTACAGCATATATTACACATAGGACCTCTGTCCTCTTCAAGGTAAGCTCCCTAAGTTTTTCTTAGGTTTGCCCTTGGTATGTTTATGCTGTCCTTTGCAGGCCTAGTGTAGACTTATGTCCTGTTGAGACAGGAGCATAACTCCCTAGTTACGCCCCCCTTATGGCTGGATAGGCGTGTTGCCTGCAGGGTTTGGGTTGCGTGTTGTGTTTTTCCCTCAGAAAAGGAATGTGGAAACATCTCAACGGAGCACCCCTCCCTTCCGGTTGTATGGTGGTGTCCGTCTACACAACACTCGTTCCAGCACAATCGGGCTTCTCCCTTCAGTGGTTAAACGAGCAAAAGGAAATTTTTCCTTTCTCCCTAGGTAAGCATCTTAAGATATTTATATTTAAGATTGCACTAGTATGTTTAACTCTGTTGCAGACGGCCTGCGTGCGAGGATCCGCTTCGTGTCCTCTCCTAAATACGGTTTCTATGGAAACTGAGTGTCTACACCTGTTGAGACAGGTGTTCACTTACATAGGAGTACCAGCAGTCCGGAGTGCTCGCTGCGGACTCGGAGCAGGTTTGGTTGCTCCCTTTTCTGCGGAAAAGGCTTTTTATTTGAGCACCACCTGGTGACACGCTTTCCAGCTGGGGTCTTGATTCTCGGTGTGCGCTCCCCTTTCTGAGGAAAGGGGTTTTTATCTGAGCGCTACTTTGAGACTCTCTTCAAGTCGCCTCATTCTAAGCCTGAGGGCTGAAGCAGCACTTGATGTAGGATCTACACCCAGGCTGTCGAATGTCTCCCCTACAGAGGGTTTGAGCATCCTTCGGTGTTTAACACCTTAGAAAGCCGTCACTTTAGGATCGATTCTCGCTCCCCAGGCCTAGTTCCACTTCCCTTTCTGAGGAAAGGTTTACGAAGTGTCTGAACTAGGAAGCTGCCCTTATTCATTTCGGAGCTTCCCAGAAACTTTCAAGGCAAACAGTGCTCCCCTTTCTGAGGAATGGGTTTGTTAAGGTTAAGAGCTCACGTTCCTCCCTGTGCGCAGGATTGCTGGAACGGACCTGAGCTCCCCTAATCCAGGGTTTCCTTCAGAGCAACTTCCCAGGACTGAGTGCTCCCCCTTCTGAGGAATGGGTTTGTTAAGGTTAAGAGCTCACGTTCCTCCCTGTGCGCAGGATTGCTGGAACGGACCTGAGCTCCCCTAATTCAGGGTTTCCTTCAGAGCAACTTCCCAGGACTGAATGCTTCCTCCCTCCTGAGGGTAGGAATCTACCAGGGACAGACCTTTGAGAGTTATGGACCTGCTACAAGGATGTTGGCGTGCCCCCTTTCCAGGGTTCACTTATAAGAGCACCACTCCTTGGTGGCCAAGTTCTCCTCCCTGTTTCCCAGGGTAGGAGCTTGACCTTCATGCTTCAGGTTTCTACTCTCCAGCCTTTATTCTGGATGTATGCTCCCCTCTATGAAGGGTAACAGTGAGAGCATTCGCTCCTGTTCGGTTGTGCAGCTCCCCTTCTGGGAAGGGTCTTCTATGAGCGCCAACCCACCTTCGTGAGATTGCCAGACCTTCATACAGGTCGCGTGGACCGGGCTGTGCACGCTTCCCCTTTTCATTAAGGGTTCCCTAAAAAGACAGCAGTGCCCCCTTCTGGAGAAGCGATTCTCCCTGTGGATCAGGGTCAGGATTTTTGTCCTCCACTGTCGTCCACTATTGCAGGATGGTCTCAGCTCCATGTTCTTCTCTGTTGACAGATAGCTTGCGAGCTTCTGTCCAGGGGAGGGTTAGTGTGGCAATCCCCTCACCTTCAGGGTTATCCCCTTTCCGTCTCTTCAGACGGCATGGAGCTGATAGTGAAACCCTCTGGGAAAACACTCTCCTTAAATCCGATCATGTCGGTAAGCGTCCCACGCTATGCCTGGGCGTCTTCCAGTTAAAACCACAAGTGTGGTAAGTGCACACACACCTGGGGCACTTCTATAAAATCCACGTGTTGGTAGGTTCCCACCAAGTTTGGGTTCCTCTTTTAAATCCCTTTTTGGTATGGGTCACACGTTTTGCCTT
>NC_133371.1:37030099-37071943 GCF_049309525.1 Garra rufa
AATAGCCATCACATAGATTGTTAAAACAAATGTACTGTTGAGCTGCACGAGAGACTCAAACACATGTTGCCAACCTGCAGTGCAACGTTTTATACATATTTTGGACTACGGGAGACAACATTATTTCGATGACATGAAACGGTCGCACTCTGTGCTCTACTGGCCCTATCCGCAGCTATTTTTACCACAGTACATCTTGGAAAACAAAATACTGATATGATGACCAGAGCTACTGAAAGAGCTTACAGGTGGCGATGGATATACAGTAAAGCGTAGGCTTAAACTTAACACCATACCATACGCCCCTGGATATTGACTGAAATCCACGCTGAGAAACTCCTTCAGTGGCTGCGGCGTCATGACAAGCGTCGGCATGTTTACATCCTTCCAGGATGGCATTTAGCGTTTCTTGTCTCTGCCGTTTGTGAGCTCTTTCCTTAGCTGTGGTCGACTAAAAGCCTCAAAGGCATCAGGGCTGAAGTGGAGAGAACAAAGATGCAGGTCTTTAGGAAGTTTTATTCATCCATAGGCATCTTCACATTCTTTTCTCTTCTGCTTATTGGTAAGAAAGCAGTGAAGACTTACACGTCTCTTGCTGCCCTTTGACTGAAAATTACAACCAAAAGCGGCATTGTATCAGTATTTTGTTTTCAGAGTTGTGCTGCTTTAAAAATAGCAACAGGTAGCATCAGTAGCTCACCTAGTACAAGCATTTGACGTTATCAAAATAATAGTGCCCCCACAGTCCAAAATATGTATAAAACTAAATAAAATTTCAGTAATAGACATCATTTATGTTATATTAAGCCATACAAGTCTTAATACCCAGGATTCCTTTTTTGAACCTTAAATACAAAGAAAGAACAAAAGTGCTGAAACTACTAGTGTTTTGCCAAGCTACTCATTTCATACAGTTAGACTCCAGTCGAACCACTTTTCTGAAAATGTAGGCAGCTTGTATCTAACAAAACACAGGGTAAACTACACTGAAGCCACTTAATGGATCAATACTTTTCCAATTTATATTATTTACAGGGCTGCCAATGATGTACAATTGTTTAATTTTAATTTTAATTTTAATAGCACAACTGTCACATTTAGCACATTCAGTTTCAAGAAAAGGAAATAAACTACCATTATGTAATATTTAGAATCCACAATTTGTGTAGTTGTAATCTATAATCGTCAAATATATTAACAAATAAATGACTGAATTTAAAATAAAATAAACTAAAGCTACACTGCCATGGTTTTGAAAACATATCAACTACTGTTCGCTTTAGTAACAAGCCAACAGTGATAAACAAATTCCTGAGGATAAGCTTTGTCAAATGCTACTTAGCTGCTACAATGGATACAAAATGTCATCCATCCAATATCAATTAGCCTAATCAGCCAAACGTGTCATGCTCTGTGAATCCTCTTCTAAATGAAAGAGGCTTTGTTTTATCCAGAGTTTGACCTAGGTCTGAATACTCAGCCCACTCTCTGGCCACGGTACACAGGCCTCTCAACAGGAGGCCGTTTGTCACGGCTCGAGTCCCTCTGGCCGGAGTGTAATAAATTAGCTGGACTTTGTTCCTGTGTGTTTGTGGAGCTTCTTTGTCTTCCCATGGAGAGAGAAAAAGAGAGAGAGAGAGAAAGAGAGTAGGCGGCCTGCTGGTTGTGTGTTTGCGTGCAAGGTCCATCCGATGGGATGGTTTATCATTTGAGCGGCTCTTGTTGACCCACAGGAGCACGTGGGTAGGAAAACAAGGAGAATGATATTGGATGGATGAGAACCAGCTGAAGGAATGCAGAGGGGAACATGTGTTACGGGGATGGGAATGTATTCCCGAGGAGATCCGCAACAACAAAAAAAACTCTTTTCCCTTTTCTTCTTTAGATTTTAGTTTTTTCCCTCACTTTGGACTGGCGCACCAGCGACATTCTCAGTTGCTGCTTTGTCAGCGGGGTGTCTTGGCTTTCCAGCGAGTTATGTGCAATAGTCTGGCAAATGTCTGACATTTTCAAAAAGACCATCTGCATTGTAGACAAAAATCATCAGAACTACTTTGGGAATGGTATGAAATGAAATGAATTCAGCCGAGTGTCTTTTGCGTCTTAACTTGGCTTTGCTTTCCTCCACCGGCGCACACAGATTCCTGGTCTACGGACACGTGGCGGATGTTCTGCAGTTGTGGGTTGGAGTGCCTGCTTGCATGCGATGCAGTCCTTCTTTTATGAGGCATACCAGCAAACGGGCCGCGCCAGGCCGTGGCACGCTATTGGTTTAGCCAAGACTCACTACAGTTAAGAGCACAGCACAACGACCGTGAACGCCAGCGGCTCAACCAAGCAAATCTGAGCATCTTCAGTAAAATGCTGGCAGCCAAAAACACTTTGCCACCCACATGCTGCTCCCATTGCCTTCAGACCATAATAAAGTTTTTTTTTTCCAACTGCATATGGCTATTCCAGGTCTTCTCCTCTATCTTGACCCCAAAAGAATTTAAGTCTGATGTGCTGGAAGGGATACTGATTACTTCGGCCTTTCTGAAGACACCAGGTAATCTATCAACTAGAGGCCACGATTGCAAATCAATCTAGAGGAGGCTGAAAGACCTCCAGGGTGATCTGTGCTGTGCATGATTTATACTACAATTTTTTACGCTCAAGAATGAACGGTATTTTACTATGTTTTTGGAAAATTGGTAGTTCATGCATAAAAGAAAGGTAATAAAAAAAAAAAAAACACTTTTGCTGGTCATTCCAATTTGATGCAACAGCTCTTATTGTTTTTGAATTCATGTCAATGCATGCACATTTAAAAATAAATATTTTTTAAATTGCATGCCATAAAATACTGTAAATAATCATAGTGTTAAACTAAGTCTAAAATGGGAATAAAAAAGTCTAGTATGCAAAATAATATTCAACATCCATAAAAGATGAAGTAGGAAAGATGAGTTTAATCTAATGATCTTATATGATATTTTCCTTAATTGAATTACTGTAGTCTTGTTGAATTTAGTATTTTCCAAATGTAAAGTAAAATAATGGGGAATAAAAAGTTACACAATATAATAAAGTCTCTTCTGCTCACCAATTTGATCCAAAGTACAGCAAAAATAGAACAATTTTGAAATATTTTTACTGTTTAAAATATCTGTTTTCTATTTGAATATTATTTAAAATATAAATTTATTCCTGTGATTTCAAAACTGAATTTTAGTATCATTACTCCAGTCATATGATCCTTCAGAAATCATTATGATATTCTTATTTGCTGCTAAAACATTATTATTATTATTATTATTATTATTATTATTAGCCTATCCAAGCTTTTAAATGGTTTGGTCATTTAATAGAAATGAAAGAATCCTGAAGAAAAAAAAATGTACTCAACTGTTTTAAATATTTTTTTAAACAGCAAATCAGCATATTAGAATGATTTCTGAAGGATCATGTGACACTAAAGACTGGAGCAATGATGCTTAAAAAGTAGCTTTGATCACAGGATTAAATTACATTTAGAATATATATATAGAATATATTAAAATAGAAAACAGTTATTTTAAATAGTAAAAATATTATTGAACATTTTACCGTTTTTTGCTGTACTTTGGATCAAATGAATGGAGACTTGGCTAGCAGAAGAGACTTAAATAATAAATAAATAAAAGAATAAATTAAAAAAAACTTATTGTTCAAAATGAGTGTATTGATAGACAGACAGACAGACAGACAGACAGACAGACAGACAGACAGATAGATTTTTCCAAGTGTAAAATAAATTAATGGGCCTATAAAAAGTTGTAAATAAAACAAAGATTATTGGAGTATGTTTTAGAAGAAAAGGCTGTTTCAGTCTTTCTACTTCAAAATTTCATGTTTAATTTAACATCCTACTTGTCGTGTTGTTCTTTGTAATTATTTATGAAATTTACAAGCAATTTCTGAGTAAAATGTCATTCAAAGTAAATCTTAACACATTTTTTATTCTAGTTTAGTTCCAAAAGACACAAGATGTTCTTTGTTCTTTTCAGTGTTTGGTTCTTCCAAAATCCTTCATCCTCTTCTATTATATTGTCATGAATAATCTTCATAATTACAATGCAAAATCCGCCAAAACTCTTTCTTTTCCACAACAATTCCCTTTTGTTAATGAGCTCACTGGAGCACAAAGCACACTTCCATGTGTGATTCCACATGTTCCACATTAATTATAGACAATCACAGAGGATCGTTCATGGTGGTGCACAGTGTGATCTCATTAGACACAATCACACTGTTATCACAGATGCCTCTCGTTCAAGCGCACACGTTATTAGCTGCGCATTAGGGGGCTTGCTCATAATTGAAGGTACATATGTTGACTGTCCTGTGCGTGTGTGTCCTGTGAATGAAATCACAGATGACCCCCAACAGCACATACATGAGACCTTGACTTTGACTCTGCCCCCTTCCTGCTGCCGAAACACATCGTCCTTTCAGTGTCCAATAATGCATTCTGTGCAAAACATAAGACACAACAACTATGTTCCAAAACTTAGTAAACTGCCTCGCTGCCTACATAGGCATCATCTTAACGGTCATGGAGGGATCTGTAATGCTCTTTCCAGACTGCAGCAAAAAGCCTTGATATATATGCATATACATACTGTATTATGAAAAGTTGGAAATATAAAAAAAGGAAACATATCTCCATTTATTATACTTCTACACAAAAGTGAAAAAAATTAATCACTCAAGATATATAAGATCATATATATAAATTATATTTAAGCTGAAATATTATTCAAAAAAGTACAAATTTCACCTTAAATAAAATTTATTTTATTTTTTAAAAATACACAATTTATTAGGTGATCACTTTTCACTCAGATATTTATTATAACATATTGTATAATACATATTTTGAAAAGTTCAACATATCTTTAAATTATATTTCTACACATTAGTTAAATAAATCACTCTAGATATATACAAGATCTCATATATATATTCAAAAAAAATACACATCTCATCTTAAATAAAAAAATAAAAAATATAATTATTTATTTAAAAAATATATAATTTATCAGTTGAACACTTTTCAGTTATATATATTGATTATAATATATTGTATAATACATATTATGAAAAGTAAAAAATATAAAAAAAGCTCAACATATTACCAATAAATTATATTACTATACAAGAAAAAAAAAATCAAGATATTTAATTATATATATATAATTACACATCTCACCTTAAATAAATAAATATATATTTTTTTTTTTAATAAAAATCCTTTATTAGGTGATCACTTAATTTAGATATTGATTGTAATATAATTTTATAACACACATGACAATTTGGAAATATAAAAAAAGCTCAATATATCACAATAAATATTTATTTATTTATTTATATATTATAAATATAATTTTCTACACAAGAGTGAAAAAATGCACTCAAGATATATAAACATAATGTATATAAATTATATTTAAGCTGAAATATAAAAAAGACATCTCATCTTTAATAAATATATTTTAATTAATGTATTTAAAATATTAAAAAATACAATTTATCAGGTGATCACTTTTCACTCAGATATTGATTATAATATATTGTATACATATTATGAAAAGTTAGAAATATAAAAAAGTTCATCATAAGACAATTAAATTATATTTAAGCTGAAATATTCTTAAAACAATTACATATTTCACCTTAAATAAATAAATTATTTATTTATTAGGTGATCACCGTTCATTCCAGCATTGATTATAATATATTGTATAAAACATATTATGAAAAGTTAAAATATCACCATTAATATTTCTACACAAAAGTAAAAAAAAACAAAAAAACATAATAAATCTAGAGAAAAAAATATCTATATATTTGTGTGTGAAAAAAACAAACAAATAATATCAATAATTACAAATTTAATTATTATAATTTTTTTTTCTAACACAAGAGTGAAAAGTAAAAAGCCCTGATATAGCTTCCGGAAAACAACCCAAATCACTTCATTCAGTGCGGACTGGCCTTTGACTTCTTAAGCAAACTAAGGATTTTCTTAAATTAGTGGCTGGAAGGAAAATGAGAGGGGGAAAAGGTTTGCAATAAAACGAAATACAACTAAATCTTTCCCCTTAAGGCGTGACATTAATTCGAAAGTTACCAAAATATATTTAGCGGTGCTATTGCGTGAGACGAAAGCGGCTGGTAATCCCGTAAACATTCTTAAAAGGAACCCAACCAGCCACTTAACTGTTTTTAAATGCTTTGTCTTCCACATGGTGTCAATTTGCATTTTTGCAAAGGAGCTCATTTACGCATTTTAGACTTTATAGTCACAGAATCACACAAACCACACCACCATCCTGGTAAGCAATCCTTTTTTACAACTTTTTGATTTCGCAATTGACTAGCGGGACCATAAGACATCAGTTCTTTGAGCATCGCTAACATTCAAGCTCAAGTTACCAATTACCACCCAAAACTGATCAATTCTAAATCATCTCAAAAATAGCAAGCAGATTTCGCTTTGTGGGATGTCTTTGGTTCATCATATGGTTTCAATGAATCAAAACCCGAGAGATCTTCAGTGCACGACTGCAGCTGACCGTGGGGCAAAACCCATCAGAAAAAAGCTACAATTTCATGCGCCCAGCCCTTTTTCTCCTCCTCACTGCCTGAGACGAAGAAAAAGAGGAATACTCGGCACACTATCATCGCTCAATACCATTCTGAGCCAAATCTCAACCGTCTTCTGGAGTCAAATCCAAACAGTCAGGCCATAAAAAATAACCTCACCTTGAACGAGGCCAGTGGCACACCACGCACTCGTCATTATAATCGCATTTCCCCGGCTTTAATGTGGAAAAAATACATTTCTGACCCACGAGGAGGTACGGATAAAAATGCACGTGATTGACTTCGCTAAAATTATGATGACAGAAACCATTTGTTTGAAATAAAACTGAGGTATTAGGGAAGTCAGCACTTCAGATGAAGCCTTCTTGACAAATCGCTTACCACATTCCTCCCGATGACAGGACATCAGGACGTACGAACACGAACCTAAAGCTGAAAGCGCGTTCCAGAGGTGTTTTCATTTCCTCTGGAAAGCAGCACAAACATTTGTCAGGAGGAGGCCATTTCCAATTGTCAAGCGTGTGTCTTTGAAGTCTTCAAACAAAATGTATTTCCTGATTAGCAACAGCCTTGTCCCTGAGAAAATGAGGTTTGCGGTGTTGTTTAAGCTTGAACTTTCTTTGATAAAGTTCATGCAAGAGTCTTTCATAAACATCCTAATCAGCGATTGTTTACACTCAATCCGAATTAAAGTGACAGCTTGTAATTTCTCTGCCACTAGTGGCACCAAATGGAATCACAACGTGAAATAAGTTTCCACACCTGTTTGCCGTTTTTCACGCAAACGGTTAGCCTCACGACATTGAATGACTCAATGTTGCTAGATGGGAATTTTTTTAAATCATCACAAGCATCTGTTTACACTTTTGAGGGAAATTGACCTGCAAATGGATGACTTTTAGAATTCCAGAAATCTTTTGTTAATATTTCCGCCAATGCAGGCCAGTGAACAAGTAATAAAACATTTGAACTAATAAAAACTGCCTGTTTACTAGACTATGGATTAATTCAAGTCAGTTGTTATGAAGTTTGCATGAAATTTCTAAAAATGTGACTTGTGTGAATTTTACAGATGGGGAAAAGCGCCTAGGATGGCAGTAGTAGTTAAGACGTTACTACAGACCCCAACAACGCAAGACGAACGAGGGAATTTGCCAACATGTGGGTGACACATCAAACGGTTCTTTGTTTAAACCAGAAAAGGACTTTCACATGTACGAGAATTTACGATTGAAACACAACCCATGGAAAAACATAAAACTAAGTGGTGTATATTATGTTGCAGAACAGCAGATGTGATTATGCCAACCATCTGAAAGAGGTCTGGCTCCTTTCATTCCATATAGCACTTCACATATATAGCTCCAGGTCCTGATCTACACTAGATGCATCATTATCCACTTCTGTAGTCAACTGACATTGAGAATTGGGAAAATGTTCTCCCCTGTGGCATAAATGCCACCCACGGCTGACTCTTTGACGCCACAGCGAAATCACATTTTACTAAATTGTGAATGAGAGTTTGCTGTCTGTACTGGAAGAGACTGCAAAATAAAAAACAAGCATCTTGCAAGAATTATTCTATGGAGTTTTCCTATCAATCAGAAAGCAAACACAAACATATAGCACAACCAGCATAGTCTGATTCATGTACATACGTAGGGCCCTATGATTCGCGCCATGTGAAAAACGTGGACGGAATCACAGAATCCAGTCATAAAAATGGATTTTACTGTATAACGCGGAATGTCATGGAATTTGCCAAATTTTTTATGAATAAATCAAAGGTAGGTCAGTACACTTAAATCAAAAAACGATATGGACTAGTGTCTGTGAATAATAAGCTATTAATAAAAAAATGACTGATGAAAAAAGCCTCTGCTGTCTCTATATACGAGTACAAGACCACATAAACAATCTCTAGAACTGCTCTGAGAATCACTTCATGAGCATTTTACCATTTCTTTTGAGAAAAACTATCGTCACATCATATATAAACAGAAATTTAAAGGTCTTTACAGCAACCCCTCAAAATAAAAGTTCGGTTTAACTTGAAGAAATTGTGACAGAAATATATTACTTAATGTAATGATAGCATACATTGATGTAATGATGTGTATAAAATATATATACACACACACAACACAGTATTTCTAGAAAAAAATAAAATAATAATAACAATAAATATATTTTTCATTAAATCAATTCATTAGAGACCATTAAATGAATGAAAAACAGAATTTGATAACTGAATTTGAGAAAAAATTCAAATGTGTTTCATAGGGCTTTAAAGAGTTTACTTTTGTTTAACATTTAATGAATTGCTGTTAAATTGTGTGCATTTCATAATTTAATTTGACATGGTTTTTGATTAATATTATAAAATTGAAACTGTTGTTAAATTGTGTACGTTTAATGATTTCAAATAATTAGACATGCTTTTTGATTAATACTTAAATTTAACCATTAAAACAGAGTACAGAAAAACAGAACAGAATTTGGGGAAAATAATATGTATTTCATAGGGCCCTACATAAGTCTTATGAGCTGGTTCTTTTTTAGTGAATCAAAACATAAAACATAACCAGTGCAAGCCTGATTTTTAAAACAAAATAAATCTTTTGAGAAGATTCCATCAATGGATAGTTCAAAAAGACAAGCTCTCAGTTTCAATAATTTACTCATTTAACAAACTGCCAAAGCAAGGTAGAGGAGATTTCTTTCATATATTCTAATTTTTCCTGTAAGAGTGGGTCTGGCTTCCGGTTTCATCAGTGTCCAGATATTTTTGGCTGCACAAAACAGCTTGTTTTACTGCTTGATACTGAAAATTGGCATGTCTTAGCATATTATTTTACCGTAATATCTTAATTATGAACACACTAGTTTGTAGTGCAAATAGTTTTACTGTTTATTGCACGTTGTTAATCTTCTCTTCCCTACAGCGGCTAATGAACCGGGAGTCTTGTCCATAGGCTTACTTTTGCATTGAAGAATATGTAAGGTAAATATATTATGATCTTCCCATTGTAATTTCACTATTTTGGAATCAAATTGGAATCGAGGAAAGGATAGTTATACCACATGTTTTGAAGCACCTACATGTCTAGACTGTACAAGGAGAAGGACAACGAAGATAAAATGCTCATCTCAGACAGCAGACAACTTCAGGATATCAGACAATACCTTGAGTGTCAGTGTCTAAAATTGAAATGCCTCCTTTTCACTGCTCTATCAGGGCAAACGAAAACCAACAAAAGGGAACTAACATTCATGGCATGTCTGAGATGCTTGCTAGTGCTCTATTGTTGGGTTGTAGATGGAGAGGAGAAAGATTAGGGGAGGGGGTTGAGGGAGGGTACTCCCAACGCTGAGGACAAAGAACCAGTTTCAGCTCTGCCCAATACACCAACCCTATGAATGGATGACACAAAGAAACAACTGAGCCTCTCGGAGAGTGAGAACGAGGGAGAGGCGGAGAACGAGAGGTGCTCCTCTGCCCACACTTGAAGGCTCGGCAATAGAGGAACAGTGTGAGCTTCGATCATGTGTGGTCCATTACTCAACGAGTAACAGCTTGACTATTCCCCATGCCTACGAGACAACGGAAGCTCCCTCGGTGGGTAAATAGGCCCGATAGCTAAGAAAAGCCCAGAGAAACAATAGTTAAGCCCATTCATCGTCATTGGGGAGGCTATTGAATGGTTTGCAATATGCAGGCACTTCAAAATACTTCAGGGAAGATGCAAGCTGTGCCAGGTGGCAACTTCGAGAACAGAGAAAGAAAAAAGGAATAGTGTTGTGCCTCTATTACAGGGCTTGTAAAACTATGTAGTTTTACTAGTCGATTATAGTCTTCCAGAAACCAGAGTCCAGAGTCAGTGTTTACCTTACATAAATGACACGTAAACATCAGGGTTGCTCGTCTTTCAGACGTGAATTGTAAATACATTTCAAAATTGAATTGAGATAACAGGATGCAAGTCAAATTTAGATAGATTTTTGAGGAAAACATTCCAGGATTTTTCTCCATATAGTGGACTTCAATGAGAGCCAATGGGTTAAAGGTCAAAATTGCAGTTTCAGTGCAGCTTCAAAGGGCTCTACACGATCCCATTCGAGGAATAAGGGTCTTATCTAGCAAAACGATCAGCCATTTTCAAAATTAAAAACAATAGAAATTAATATTCTTTTTAACCACAAATGCTCATCTTGCACTAGCTTGACTTCACGCATGAAAGCAAACGACCAAAGAAAGTCAAACACACTTTTACAAAGAAAGTAAAAACCATGTTGGGCGATTTTGAAGTTGGAGAATAAATGAGCTTTTTCGCCCTACCCTACCTTTTACGAAACGAAGTACACAGATGAAGAACTAACCACACGTGACCTTTCCAATGTGATTACTTAATGCGTGAAGTTCTAGACGCGCATTGCAGAGCTAGAGGAAGATGAGCATTTGTAGTTAAAAAGTATATACATATTTTTTTTTTTTTTTTTAGAAAATGACCAATTGTTTCACTAGATAAGACACTTATTCCTCAGATGGGATTATGTAGAGCCCTTTGAAGCTGTACTGAAACTGTTGGGCACCACTGAAGCCACTATATGGAGACTTTGAATGTTTGCTTGATAAAGCCTTAAAAAGGATTAATTCACTTCCAGAATTAAAGTTTCCTAATAATTTACTCATCCCCATGCCATCCAAGATGTCTTTTGTTTCTTCAGTCAAAAAGAAATCAAGGCTTTTGAGGAAAACATTCCAGGATTTTTCTCCACATAGTGGACTTTAGTGAGAGCCAATGGGTTCAGATGAAAATTGCAATTTCAATGCAGCTTCAAGGGGCTAGCAAAACGATCAGCCATTTAAAAAAAATAAAAAATAGAAATTTATATAATTTTAACCACAAATGCTCATCTTGCACTAGCTTGACTTCATGCATGAAAGCAAACGACCAAAGAAAGTCAAACACACTTTACAAAGAAAGTAAAACAACGATGGCACGCGATTTTCAAGTTGCCCTTTGAAGCTGCATTGAAAGTAAACCAGAATCTAAAAATATGTTCCTTTCTGATCAAGGTAATGGAAAACATTTTCTTTTTTTTTTTTACTTAGAAGAAATCCAAACAACCTAAATTATATGAAATTAACTGCTCAAACACATTAACCTTCTAGTGCTACGATGTTTGAGGTCTCTGACTTTGCGGCTGCCCAACGGCTACTTCTGCCAAAACTTCGTGAATTAAATAAAATATTATTTTGGGCTTGAAGAGGTTCAAAAAGCGCAAACCCAAGTCAGAAACAGTTTCTGACGAACACAGTTGACATTTTGTTAAAGTGCCGTGTCTTTACTCAAGTCACAACCAGCAAAACAAAACAGATGGGCTCTCAATTGGCTCAGATCAAACATCTTCAAACACGTTTCAAACAGCTGCATCGATGTACGCCAATCTGTTGCTGCTTTTCCCATCCTGGCCATGCGCAGAACAGGGTCACAAGGCACAACTCAGGAAACCTCCTCTTGAAGAATTAGGGTCAAAGTGTTAGTGCGTGTACGTGTCAGGAAGGAAGGTGTGAAGGATGGTGACTAAACTAACTCTGAGATAACAGCCTTACACTTCCTCTTGAACGCCGTTCGCAGTCTGTTATACGTGCGACAGGCTCTGCTGTGAACATAAACAGACACATTCAGATGTCATCAGCCTGTTACAGCCACTTGACAGAAGACCATGTGTCCAGGGTGTTTACTAGCATGAAGAGTAGCTCGAGGACATTTGTGCTGAATTGTGGGAAACACAAGCAGCCCATTCTGCAATAAAACGGTGAGAAAAATATGGAAGCAGTAGTGTTAATTTGTCAACAGATTGTAAATTATTTGCTTTTAAATCATCTATCTATCCATCTACCCATCTATCCATCCATCTATCTATGCCTTTATCTAAGGTGAGGAGTATGTTCTAAAGCTCTAATCATAGGTATGAGTAATAAAAGAAAAGTAAAACTTGCCTGAAATTCAAAGGAAACTGTAAAGAAACCAAAAAGGAATTCTCAACTTAACCAGATTCATCACTTCAGGGATACAAATGTTCAGCACGAAGACAATTAGTGTTGACAGCCACATCTAACCACTGCACAATCTATTGCTTAAGCTGTCTAAACATTAGATTATCTTATCAGACAGCACAGGCAAAGAAACGTTTGAGCCGAGCCAAGCTACAGCGAAACATCATGAAACATTACCTCTTCTTATTACCGCGCTTAAAAAGCGTTTGGATAAGAAAGGCTCATTTAATCTTCCCCACACTTTATAACTTCAGCAGGAATTTTCTTTAGTAGAGAATGAAGATAACCTGCAGAAACGAGGCTCTGATCAAGGAATTCAAGAACATCTTGGTACAAGGAGGACTGCGATTGGAGAACATCATTCCAAGATGTGCTCTGTGAAAAGTTATCTAAAAGCTGATAAATGCGTTCTGTACACGTCAAGTAAAAGGTCACAGAAAATGATTCTTTATATCTCAGGAAAAAATGTTAGATAGTATATTTCTGTACTTAGACCTTGTGGGAGAAAGGTCATATTATTCAAACAGTATAAACTCAGTTTATATCAGTTAATAAAAATAGGTAGGATGCAAATAAATCAAGGAGTTCACAAAACTAATGTAAAAAGCTGAAAAGCTAAAGCTCAGGAATCAGGAATTGATCCAAACTAGAGCCAAGGGAAATAGACAAATTACAGCTGGATTTTGACACAACTTTCAAGATTTGATTTGATTCAATTCAATTTAATATCAATTATTTTGAATATACATCAGGTACAGTACAGTCATATTTATCCTAAATTACCCTCAATTAAGTTTGTATAATAATAAAGTTACAATTACATAATTACATTTCTACTCTAATTAGTTTTTTGAAATATAAACGTTTAAATGGTTGCTGTCATAAAACCTTGACAAATTTATTCAAACATAAATTAAACATTGATTATAATATGTTATATGTGCATATATTTATCAAAATGCTCTTCTATAGAGTTCATTTTTCTAGCTGACTAACAAGTTTGTCGTGGAATATGTTTTTCTGAGGTAAATTTGATTGTGACATTTTTTACAAAATGCTTGAGCGATTATGTGAGACAAAAAAGGATTTTGATAAGTTGAACTCTTAAAACATACCTTTAGATGTTCATTCATGTTTATTACATACTAAAACTGGTTTTAAAACAGAAGATGATCAGTTCATGTGCCACTTCCCTTTAACTGAGGTGCTTCAGCGATCTGTTACTACACATTAAACAACGCCAAAAGGGCTTTTATTTATTGAATAATGTAATACAATAAACCAAATTTGAAATCTGAGACTCTGTTTCATATCACAAGTAAAAAAAAAGCACAAAGCTTATTGCGATTTATTGGATATGAGCCACACAATGTTCCATTTATTAACTGAAAACTAGACTAATCAATTTTTGGGATTTAAGAATCGATATTGTTGCATAAAAATGTAAATCAAATAAAATCTAGAAATCTATATTTTTTTTAACTCATTAAAATGCTAACAAAAAGGTATTGTTCATATATAATAAAAAATGTAATGTAAAAATGTTAAAAATGCATATTATATATATATGGTACTGTGTACACAATTTTTGACAATATTCAACATTTCTACATACGGTTCCTTTAAGGTTTTGTGGTCCAGGGTCACATTTTGTAAAATTATTTTTATCTATATTGTCCAGCCTACAAGCATAATGCCAGTCATTAACAGCATGTTCCTAAATGCTCATTAATCCAAGCTAATTGTTCATTGTGGATTCTAATTCCTTAGCAACCAAGAGGTGCATATCTGGGTCAAGCTACAGAAATCAACACCTGTTTTTGGGGGGTGGAGTGGGCTTGGCCAACTAGACAAGAAAACCCCCATTGGATCATTCTGCCCATCCCCCTTTAGGTTAACCCTCTGTGTCTAAAAAAAAAAAAAAAACACAGGAGTGCAAGAACAAATGACACAGTGACCTAGAAAACTCCACCACAAACAAAACAGGCGCTCTCAGCGGTAAAAGGCTTTCCAGGGTGCCACATGCGCAGGCCTGTTAAAGAAGCACTTCATCAGAGAAGTGACATCATACGGCCGTAATTATTTTATGAGGAGGAGAGACAGACAAAGAAGCAAGCTAGTCAAAATTCCTCAATAAATGCCATTACGCTAATTAAACTAACCTACTCCCCAAAAAAATAAAATAAAATAAAATTTTTAAAAGGACAGCATGATAGTAAAACTAAATTGCTAAGACGAGCTTCACTATATTGCATACTTAAAATAGGGCTAAGGGTTTTTCAACAAGCAACCACCTTGGGTTTGGAAGAGCTATGTGAGCTGAATGCAATGGATTCCAGAAAATAAAACATAATGAGCAAAATGCATCATTTTAAAAATAACTGGCATTGCGTTGAAAGAGTGACTTATCGCAAAGTTTCTGACAAGTAACTGCAACCAAGCGGTGCTTTCATGTGGATACGTTTACCACATTTTAAATCAAAATGACATGAGGGGGCACATTTTAAAGAGCAAAGAGCACAAGAATTTCTTGCTGCTGAAGTGCTGGAACCACATCAAGGCACAAACGTACACCAGACTCCTTTTCTGATGGAAACGTGTCTGTCACTTCCTTACAATTCACTTGACTCATTCACAAAACATCTTTTTTTCTTCCTACAAACAAAAACTGATAAGGATTTGATGCTCAGAAACACCACTGAAAACCACTATATGAAGATTTATGAAGTATTTCTTGCGTAATATTATTGGTATACGCCAAGTCGTTTTTTCTTTCACCATTTCAAAGTATGTATGAGAAAAACATGCTACACCTCATACCAGACATTATTTCACTGCAAGATGGCATGAGTGCTGTATGCCGAGCCTGTGAAAGCTGCACAGCCAACTACTGGAAGCAATTAAAAGTGTTTTTATGGATGTCCGTCTTCCAGCTTTACTGTACATGAGAGCCTTGTGTAAAAACAAAACACGCAATTTAAAACACCTTGCACCTAACTGAAGCATATAGTACTGTAATTGTATAGCAGGAAGCACTTCAGAAGCTTGAGTCAAAGCATTAAAGCAATAGTGCACCCAAAAATGAAAATTCTATCATTAATTACTCACCCTCATGCCATTCCAAACCCGTAATACTGTACCTATGTCATGAACTGTTCTTTCCCAGAAATTCTTTTGTTTTTCAGCATTTGTGTGTATTTGAACCCTTTCCAACAATGACTGTATGATTTTGAGATCCATGTTTTCACACTGAGGATAACTGAGGAACTCATATGCAACTATTACAGAAGGTTCAAACACTCGCTCATGCTCCAAACGGAAAAAGCAAAAAAGCATGCATTAAGAGCCAGGGGTGAAAACTTTTGAACAGAATGAAAATGTGCAAATTTTTCTTATTTTGCCTAAATATCATATTTTTTCATTTAGTACTGCCTTTCAGAGGCTACAGAAGATATTAACATGTTTCCCAGAAGACAAAATAAGTTCATTTTACCCTCATCTTCCAATTAAAAATAGCTCTTACAGCATCGTTTTTTATACTGAAGTATCAGTGAGCGGTTGAAGCTTTTGTAATAGTTGCAAATGAGGTCCTCAGTTGTCCTCAGTGTGAAAAGGATCTCAAAATCATACAGTCATTGTTGGAAAGGGTTCAAATGAAGGACTTTTCAGAAGAACAGCGGACAATTTAACTATTCAGGACAAACAAGAGACTTATGAACTATCACTAAACAACAAAACACATCTGTGGGTTATTCAGGTAACACAGTATTAAGAATCAAGTGTATGTAAACTTTTGAACGAGGCCATTTTTATAAATTCAACTATTATTTTCTCGTGTAGATATCTTTTGTATGAAATATCTTATTTAAGTCACTAAATAAAAAATTACATGCATTTTGTATGATCCCTCTTACTTTGGCAAAATAATTAACATTTTGCAGATTCTGCAAGGTGTATGTGAACTTTCAGCTGTTTGGACCCTCAATCTGATGGCAACCATTCACTGCATAGGATCTATTGGTGAGCAGGTGATGTAAAGCTATATTTCTCCAAATCTGTTCTGATTAGGAAACAACCGCATCAACATATATTTTAAATTAACTTTTAGTAAAGTGCATCTTCAGCAAATGTTCATTTTTGGATGAACATTTAAAATAAATAGCAGAAGAGGAATTTTACACAACAAAAACGTTTAAGTTTGTGACTTCCAGACCACCTGTATGAAGCAGCTCTGTTAAACAGGGACTGGGAGGTCTGGGACAATGGCTGGGAACCAGGCCTGTTCGCCCTGTCACAGTAAATTCTCTCCGGGACATTACAGATGCCAGCTCATAAAATAAGGACATAAACTACACGGCGGGGTGGCTTCCCAAACGCAGAAAAAAAGCAAACAAACCTCCCAGAAAAAAACTTCCATATGACTGACGTGTTCAACTTGCGTGACCAAAAAACCAACGTGAATTAAAGATGTGTTTTTGTTTGTTTGTGCGTTCATAGTTTGCCTTCAGCACAGAGCTAGCCGTCATGTCACCACAAAGGCACTTTCTCATCAGAATGAATACAACACATCACAAGTTCTGTGTCTAGTTTGGTTTTGGGTCGAGCTATTTTTATAGAACAATAACACTGCACAGCCATGTCGGTTCGGGTGGAAATCTGTTTTATAGGCACACGTTGCTTGCGAGCCTGGGAAACAGATAGCGGCTGCGAGTAATCTTCTGCAGGTTACAGCATCAAAGCCTTTCTGGAGCTCCTCTGCACATTTCCGTCACTGCCAATGATAATTACTCACAACTTCCTCTCATTAGGGACACAGGATAAGACCTTCAACCTGCCGGGCTTGTCCTTGCATTCAACACCACACTCCTGTGCTTTTATCTGGGCAAGCAAGGTAGACCAGAACACAACATCCCTGCCCAGTATATTGCATTAGCTTGCATCACCTTTAATGCACCCGAGTTATGAATGCACTGACATTAAAATTCTGGCTGATATTGATAAGCTATAATTACTTATGTTCCGCGATGTGGAAAACACAGACAGTATCACAGAATCCAGTCATAAAAATGGAATTTACTGTATAACTTAGAATGTCACGGAATTTGCCCAATTTTAGATGAATGAATTTCAAGTAGGTCAGCACAATTAAATCAAAACACGATATGGACTAGTGTCTGTGAATATTAAGCCACAAACATACTATTTAAATATGAATCTTGCATGTTCTTAAAATCTCTGTGTGAATTAACTTACCGTGTGAAGTTTTGTTTAATACACACATACTGAAATGTGCGTAATGCTGGCATTTTCAGCCTCTGCCAACTCACTATATGAGTACATGAACACAAACATCATCTTTAGAACTGCTCTGAGTGTCTTTTTACTGAGCATATTAAGAAATACTATCTTCATATCACGTATAAACAAAACTTAAAGGTCTTCACAGCAACCTGTCAAAATAAAAGTTGTTTTACTTGAAGAAATGGTGACAGAAAAAAAAATACTAAATGTAATGATAGTACCACTACTAACAAAATAATTACTAGAATCTTAGATTTTACAGAATATTTAGCAGAAGAAAATATTTACCAGAATTTATTCACCGGAAAAATTTAAAAACACAGTATTTCTGGAAAGTTTCAATTAATTAGAGATGCTTTTGATTATTAAAATTTAATGAAACCATTAAAATTGAATCCAAAAAATTAATGGAAAACACAGAATATGGTAAAAATCAAACATTTCAAAGAGCCTCTAACTTTTATTAAATTCCTGTTAAATTGTGTTTCATGTTTTTAATTAATTAGACACACTTTTTGATTAATATTTTTTAATTGTACCATTAAAACTGAGTCTAGAATAGAAAAAAAAAATGGAAAGAAAACTGAATGCAGAAAAATAAATAATTTTGGGAAAAATAAAACAGATTTCATATGCCCCAATTACCGACATTAAAATAAATACATTAAAAACACAAAAAATACATTAAATTAAATAAACTTGTGTTTTTTATTTACTTAATTCGAGTCCCAAACTCTCTATTTAAGAAGTATTAAAATGTAAAAATAGGAGGAAGTGAGCAAGCACTAATACATGACCCTGGACCACAAAACCAGTCATAAGGGTACTTTTTTTTTTTTTTTTTAAATTGACAACTATTTGAAAATCTGGAATTAGAGGGTGCAAATCCTTTTGACCCATACAATGTACTTTTGACTGGTATTTTAAGACAGGTTTTGTGGTCCAGGGTCACAACTAATATGACAATACATACTAAGATTTATGTATATAAAAATGTTGACTTCCAAACCAAGAAACCAATTTCCAGAGCTCTAGCAAATTTGCTTCAGTGCATTTTCTTTCTGTCGAGAAGACTTCTGTTGTATATTCAGCCCAGAAGCAGACAAAACATTATTAAATATTAAGCTAACCTAACGTTGGCGCTGCTTCTTCCTAAAAGCTTTTCCAGCGTATAGCTGTATACAAGAAATAGACATTCGAAGGACTAACGTGTCAGAGATATTTGGAGGACGGTGATGTTTGAATGTAGGCACTGCAAAGTAGAGCATGTCAAGCATAATTTTCTGTATGTCAATCAATCCGGTGAGGTCAATGTGACCGGATCAGTGTTTATTATTGCTCATTGTGATCCGCTTTGCGAGGTTAAGCTCAGGTGTCAAAGAAAACCCTCTCAATCGGACTTATCAAGGTTAATTAGAGAAGAAATGGAAAGAATGACTGCTCCATCAAGTTTGTAAAAGTACCAGTATGGACAAAACAGAAATCATAAAATCAAAGTTAAAGGTGTTAGAAAAAAGTAAAAGAGAAAAGGCTTAAGCTTGAACCCAGTGTTTCTGATTGCCTCTTCCTTCTAGATCACTCAAAACTTGAATGGAAAGTTGAAGGTCAACTTAAAAGTTCAAATGAGCAAAACAGACTGAACTAAAAGATCCAAACCTAGGTTTCATGAATCAAACTCTTGACGTCAAACAGACTCGGCACCAAAACCTGATCCTAAAAGATGAAACGGAACACAGACAATCCATTGCAATTATAGCACACAGACGACATCGAGTCCGAGCGACAGGCAAAGAGATTTGCTAGTGCGGTGTCAACTGTCTTTACGTAGTTACATCACACAGCTTAACAATGAGTCTTGATCTATGTGCAGATCACCTAATGCCACTTTCTCTCTCTGTACAGAGGTTAAGCCTCTCTCAGCAGGATGTGTGGAGGCACTTCAGTGCCGTCCACAACGCTCGGTCAGGTTAATCGGATAATCCCATTCCCATTTTGTGATCAAGAATGATCACAGATACAGCTGAGGAAACATTGACGTGGCCAAAATTATTATAACTAGTATTTTTACCAGCTAAAAAATGGTTTTATTATTTCTATCTTTTGCTGTAGTGTGTCATTAGGAAATATCAGTTTACATTTCCAAACATTCACTTTGCCATTAAAGGGGTCATCAGATGCCGTAACTTAGACCCATCCTCACCGAGCTGAAACAGTCCAACTCTGATCGCTGTCGACTCAGGTGCAGGGGAAGACAAGAATGTCTCAGATTGAGCGATTGAGGTGTTCTGTTTTTGGATGTAATAATGAACATAGCAGTCATCATTTACTCCCGACATCTGAGACGCAGAGGATTAACGTTACTTTCGTTTTTGAAAGGAAAGCGCCGATCCCGATCTACATATGCTTCTATGTTCGTGTGAATCATTCGTCATGCAGCTTCACCCACAGCAAAAGTGAGTATAAGGGGTTTTTATGCATCTTTGCAAATAGCCTTTCTTAATGATGTGCTAGTTAGCAAGTTTCGTAGCTAAACGCGGCTAAATGCAGCTAAAGTTAACATTACAGCTTGTCATCCCACGGCAGAGAGGGGCGGGGCAAGCAGAGCTCATTAGCATTTAAAAATACATGCAACAGAACAGCTCGCTCTAAAAAGGGCTGATCTTGACAAGGTAAAAAGAGTGTTTTTAACACTACCATTGAGAAATTTTAACCAACGTATGTTATAGACCCTCATAAGACCCTAAAGAATCATATCAACTTGTGGAAAATGGGCATCTGATGACCCCTTTAATTGTTATAATCCAGTGATATTTTTGTTTGTCTGTCTGGAATGATATGAAGAAACAAAACAAACTGAGTCAAACTAAATCCAGAAGAACTGTGGCAACATCTCTAAGGGTGTGTTCACACTTGTCATGTTTGGTTCGATTAAAACGAGCTTGGGTGAGATTGCTCTGTTAGTGTGATTCATTGGAGTAAGTGTGAACGCTGCCATCCAAACCGCGGTGCACACTAAACAAGCGGACCGAGACCACTACAAATATGGGTCTTGGTCCGCTTCTAAATGAAAAAAGAAAATGAGCAGAGGGCAAAAGTGAAGCAACAAGGAGGTAAAGTGCCTTTTTATGAGCTCTTTGTGAGTTTGCATGTTGTGAATATCAAATCATATGCATGCAACAATGAGCACTCTTAGTCCAGCAGACAGCATTGCGTGTATTTGACTTAAAGCGGCGATCAGCAGACCAATCAGTGAATGGGTACTTTGATGTCATACACCTGCAGCGCCATTTTAAGTCAAACGTACCTTTTCATTTTGTTTGGAGTGTTCGGTGAGTTCTGTCACAAAATATTTGTCATTCAACCTGACCAATCAGGTTGTGAACGTATCACTATGCTTTTAGGTTCGGTATCTTGAGGTTCGCTATCAAAAATGCCAGTGTGAACGCTAAGTGGACCAGGACCAAATATATCATTTTCCTTTTTGGTCCGGACCAAATGAACAAAACGAACCGAACTACAAGTATGAACACACCCTAAGATGCTTCAAGAAACCTACCTGCAAAACTACAGTACTGTTAAAAGTTGTAGGCACTGTAGGCAAAACTACTGTAAAATGAGGATGCTGTTTTTTTCTTTATCAATTAACTTCTATCAATCAACATTAAGTGTGACCATCCTGTCCTTTTTAAAGCAGCTTTTGTCCTAGGTGCACTTGCACATAGTTTTTCAGGTAGCTTTGCAGGTAGGTCTCTTGAAGCATCTTGAAAACATTGCCACAGTTCTTCTGGATTTAGTCTCAGTTTGTTTTGTTTCTTCATGTCATTCTAGACAGACTGGATGGCTGTCAGACTCATTGTGCAAACAAAAATCTCACTGGATTATTACAATTAATGGCAAAATGAATTTTTGGAAATGTAAACTGACATTTCCTACTGACACACTATAACAAAAGATAGAAATAACTTACTTAAAATAATTTTTTAGCTATTAAAAATACTAGTGTTCTAATAATTTTGGCCACCACTGTATCTTTGCGTTTTGGTCAAAGGAGTAGCTTTCGTAGTCTAACTATACTCCACCCATACTGCAAACGCAAACAAGTTTAGATTAAGACATGTATGGCGCATAGACAGTCCCTCTCAAACACATGACATCTGTTGCCGCCCATGTATTCCATTCGATTAATGCGCTGAATGAATTAAATCAGCACTTCAGCATCTGGGGGGGTTTCCCTCCAGCTTCTGTAGAATAATTAAATGAGTGAGGGGAGAGAGAAAGAGAAGACAGAAGAGGGACCAGAGGAGGTTGACGGAGTGTGTGCATTCCTAGAGCTTAACTCTTATTAAATATTCAAGTCACGCAAAGTGGGTTAAAACCTCACACAGTACGCACATTCAGTTCTGCTCAGTGGCCACAAGCATTTGGGATTTGTGGCCGAATGCAGCTAATCTCGGCACACAATGTCCTGCATCGCTCGGTTTTCCTGCCAAAATCTGGGCTATGGAAACAGCAGAGGTAAAATATGTCCAAAACCCTCTGTATTCACTCTACAACCGTAAAAGAACTGTTAAAAGATGGCGCTTAAGTCAAAATCAGATTGATACGTCAGAACGTTGTGGTACTCTCGTTAATGCATGTTGAAGACTTCTGAGAGCACAAAAAGTATTCTCATAGCTTCATAAAATTATGGTTGAACCACTGATGTCACATGGACTATTTTAACAATATCCTTACTACCTTTCTGGGCCTTGAACGTGGCATTTGCATTGCTGTCTATGCAGAGTCATAAAGCTGTTAGATTTAATCAAATATCTTAATTTGTGTTCTAAGATGAGCGAAGGTTTTACAGGTTTGGATTGACATGAGGATGAGTAATTAATGACATTATTTTGTCTTTTTATTCAATCATATTTAACTGAAAACTCTTTCGCTCATGCTATGTCTGCATAGTACATTAATGGTTTCCATGAAAGTTCCCTTTTAACACCCCAATGGGCATCCTTACCAACAAACAGGTGTTTCTACTTTAATGCACAAGGTGGCGAAGAGCCGCAAGCATGTAGAAGATTTGCGCTCCTCTTGCAAGTCTTTATCACTTCAAACAACACTCGGAAAAGACGAGTGAGCTTGGATTGCGGATAACCCTACTTCACATGCAAGCTCCGTTCTTTATGAGGTGCAAAGCGGAGTATTATTTCGACTTCCTCATCCCCTCTCCTCCCTTTCCCTGGCTCAGGGCTTCTTAAACCCAAAGAATAATACACATATAGAGATTTTATGATTTGAAAAGTGTAGGTGCAATTGACCAAACCCTGCTTTGGCTGTGAGTGTTATTGCTGGAAGGCGAACGGTGCCAGGTATGGTAAGGCTCAGCGCATGAAAACACAGGATTTGGATCGGTTGTGTTCCAAGAAAGCAGCTGCTTTAACAGTTCCTTATTGAAGTCTACAGAGGAATAAAAAAGCCTTAAACACTCTGAAATACCTCACACTTGACGACCATCGTGACTGTTATAGACTCGTCTCCTGAAAAACCGGCTACTTGCTTTGACAAAAAGCATGCTATTTTTCCATCTTCAACTTTTTCAGCCAGAATACTTCAGAAAACATTCTGTGTTGCTCAAACAACCACCAAAAGCAAAAAAAAAAAAAAAAAAAAACATTAAAAAGTACACTGGTCACAAACATCATTCAATCCGGCATCTGGTTATAAAATGCAAATTGGCTGTGCAGAAACTGAACTCTCCAGTTGTTACACTGGCCACCGTGCCAAACCCCATTATCCTTACCAGTTTCAGATCTCTTTTCAATACTAACAGTTTTCAGCAACCATCATATTACTTATGAAACACAAGCTAGGCTTTCAGGGACCACTACTGTTTGCCGTAGGCCTGATGGTATTATACCTCATTAAAGCAGCAAACATCATAAGCCTTCATTTGCAGAAAGGATAAAAAGGATGAACTACATTCAGTTGGGTTTGGGTTTGCATTTGTGATGAATAGAGAAACAAACTGTGGCCCTTTCCAAGGGCTTTACTCTATTTTGTTTTGTTTATTTTTTTAAACACTCTCCAAGTACAGTTTTTATGCAAAATGATGAACAAATATAAAAACTTTCAATTAAGACGAGATATGTCGCAAGAACATTACAAGCATGTGTTTCATGATACATGTTTTTGTGCTAAACTACTAAACTACTATTACTACTACTAAAAAAGTTAGCTTTAGCAATTTTAGAAGTCATTTTTTAGTAAATAGCAATTATATATAAACTACCAGTCAAGTTTTTGAACAGTAAAATTTTTTATATTTTAAGAATTTTCTGCTCACAAAGCCTGCATTTATTTGATTCAAAGTACAGCAAAAACCGTACAATTTTGCAATATTTTTACTATTTAAAATAACTGTTTTCTATTTGAATATATTTTTTAATTAAATTTATTCCAGTGATTTCAAAGATGAATTATTAGCATCATTACTCCAGTACTCCAGTCCATTCTAATATTCTGATTTGCTGCTAAAAAACATTTATTATTATTATTACTACTACTACGTTGAAAACAGCCGAGTTGAATGTTTTTGAATAGAACGTACAGAAGAAAATCTGAAATAGAAATCTTTTGTAACATTATAAATGTCTTTATTATTACTTTTGATCAATTTAAAGCATCCTTTCTAAATAGAAGTATTCATTTATATAATTTCTTTCACAGAATTATAACTCCAAGCTTTAGAATGACATAGTGTATAATGTTAAAAAAGCTTTTTATTTTAGAAAAATGCTGATCTTTGGATCTTTCTTTTCATTAAAGAATCCTGAAAAAAAACATGTACTCAACTGTTTTAAACATTGATAATAAATGTTTCTTGAACAGCAAAACAGCATATTAGAATGATTTCTGAAGGATCATGTGACACTGAAGACTAGAGTAATGATGCTGAAATGTCAGCTTTAATCACAGGAATAAATTACATTTTAAAATATATCCAAACAGAGAGCAGTTATTTTAAATAGTAAAAATAATTCACAATATTACCGTTTTTGCTGATCAAATAAATGGCTTGGTCAGAAGAAGTGACTTTCTTTAAAAAAACATTACAAATCTTACTGTTCAAAAACTTTTGACTGGTAGTGTATTTTAACAATTAATTAAACACAGACTCTACTTTTTGTCTTAGTTCTTAATAATTACTAAATTAAGAACCTAAAATGACCCAAATCTGTCCCGAATCCTAAACATGCAAAAACAAAGCGGATATGGCATTTAGCTGCCATTAAAAGCTCAGCTGGATCCACTACAGCGATCCTTCCTAATTACCAGCGCTGTCCTCAGCTTTGCTGTCAGCCTGTTGGACAAACAGGGCTGTTGTCCTTCAACATTCATTTGAAAGTGTTTTTGTGTCTTTGAGGAGCAGTCTCTCTGAAGGCCGGCCAGGAGATGGTTCGCCCCAGGCAGGCCAATCACAGTTAAAGTGGGTTAGAACACAGACAGTGCCTTAATTATTCCACCGCATTGATGGCCTCTGCAACCGTCACCTCACGCACAATCAGAGCCAATACCGGCAGAACGGATAGGAACTAATCTGGCCGATTTCAGCCCCGCTGCCATTGATTCATCCTTTCCAATTAGATAATGGAGGACAATGGATAGAACGCCCGAGTCCAAGCATTTATTGAGAACAGCGATGGCGATGACCTCCTTTGATCAATATAGAGTGCAAAGGCCTAAAGGACCGTTCAGCGCTGGCCAACATCCAAGTCAGCAACTAATGGACATACTTTTCCTCAGCAATGACCTAGCGGCAGCCAAAAAGCACTATTCGACCACATGAATTATTTCTAGAAAAGCACATACTTAGAAGCAACAATAGACTTTTTTCCCAGTTTCCCAATAAAATGACAGCTAAACAGCTTTGAACCAACCAAAATAAACAGTCTTTCGAATTCTCGCAGCAGATGTGAACGCACCGGATGGACACTTGTGGTTTGTCTCAACATAGTGATTAGAGTCAAAATAAACCCCAGCCAATAAAAAACACAATCTAGGGACTACAAAATGAGGACATTTTGTGGTTTATAACTGGTTTGAAGTTGGGAATCAATGCCGAGGCAAAAAGCGTTGGTTTTATTGGTTGGTTGGTTGATTCATCAATGTTTCATCCCAAGCTAACACCACAAACACATCCTGATGGGTACAACAATCCTTACTTTTCAACTACACAATGGCTGAACATACAATTAAAAATGCCTCGCCAAACCATAAATAAGCATGCAGAATCAAGACTTGGCATGCTTCTTTGTCGGATGCTCAAGACGTTTATCACTGCTTTTTAGAAATGACAATAACTGGCTTATATTACACTTGTGGAACCACAGACTGTGAATACCCATAAATCTGAGTTGAAGGAGTAATAGCAAAGGAGAGCTGAAAGATGGTGTCAAAAATATATTTTTTTCCCCACAACTACCTATTATCAACATGACAGGATTGCCAAACCCAGTAATTCCCTAGACAAAATACTATCTTAACACAATAGTGACATACCACAAAAACGCTCTCAAATGCAGAGCTATATGAAAAAAATACATCTGGAGACAGAGATCATTTGGCAGTTATAGCATCTTTCTAATGGTAGGATGGCAGTAGTCTAAAAAGCCAAGTCAGAAATGTTTTTTTTTTTTTAAATTGAATCAAAGAATTTCAATGATTTCCATGTAATTTTGGATATATGAGCCCTTGTGGCTTTGCTGAGCTTGTGTTATGTTACTTTTTTCCTTCTAAATACATTTATGCAATCCAAATATATCATACTGTTCACAGACGTAACAAATTTGAAAAAAGGGTTTAGGTCAGATCAAACGAAAATGCTATAAAAAAAACTTTTTATCCAATATGTTATAGCACATATAAAAAAGGGGGACTCCAAAGTCATGCTTTTGCTGTGCCATAAAAGAACCATTTTTGATCCCCCTAAGAACCTTTCAGTGAACATTTAAAAAACCTAAAGAATCTTTTTTCCACTATAAAGAACCTCTTCTACATTTAAAAGTTTCCATGGATGTTCAAGGCTCTTCATGGAACTCTTCTTGGGCTTCTTTAGGGATAGTTCACCCAAAAAATTAAAATTGGATGTTTTTCTGATTACCCCCCAGGGCATCCAAGATGTAGGTGACTTTGTTTCTTCAGTAGAACACAAAGATTTTTAACTCATACCATTGCAGTCTGTCAGTCAATGGGCTCCACTGCTTTGAGAGTAAAAAAAACAAAAAACAGACACAGACAAAACCCAAATTAAACCCTGTGGCTTGTGACGATACATTGAGTCACCTATATCTTGGATACCCTGGGGGTAAGCAGATTTTTGGGTGAACTATCCCTTTCAAAGTGTCCATGGATGTTCAAGGTTCTTCATGGAACCAATACTAATAAAGAACTTTTATTTTTAAGAGTGTATGTCCATTCTTTCTTCCTTAATAACAATAAATTGTAACTTAATGGAATCGTTAAAGACCAGAATACTCAAGTGGAACTGCAATCAGAACTAAAGTCATTAAATTCTTTATAACTCCCATCCCTAGTCACAAAGTAACCAAAAGAGTGAAGATGTCATTTTCAAAAGTCAGCCAAAGTCAAGCACCATCAATCAACAGCTACATCGTCGTCCTCTTATTTTCCTCAGTAGGACTATAAATGCAAAATGCAGACATCATGCCTGTAGCCACCTACTATCTAATCTAGATCACTCTAGAAGAGCCTTCTTAGTGTGCCAAATGTTTGAAGTACTTCAAGTTATGCATATGATCCCTTGTACTTTTAGTAGACAAACTCTGAGTGACTTTAAACCGTGACAGTGAAAGAGAAACAAAAGAAAGTTAAGAATTGTGGGTGAAAAACTCAAATAGTGACCAGGGATTTTCACGGTAAGACATAGGACTTTCATGGAAGGGGCTTGTCAAGTTCACATTCATCCCTCACAGCTGGAAATGCTTGTGGTGCTCTAAATAAATTCAATAGCTGATCTCAATTTAACCCTGGAGAAAGTCAGCATTGGACTTTGCAAGAACTGTACTAATGTTTCGTTTTTCTCACTGAAGCTACAGTTTATAAATCACATACTGACCCATAACATGGATGTCAAAAAAGCAATGTTTTGTAGCAATGTAGCAGTACTTTGGTATTCATAAGGATACTATAAATACAGTTGAAGTCAAACTACTATTACAGAAGGTTTAAACTCTCACTGATGCTTTAGAAAGAAAAACCATGCATTAAGAGCTGGGGGTGAAAACTTTTGGAATTGGAAGATCAGACTTCAAATATGCGTTATGGTTAATAAAGATAACATCTCTTTGAAAATTTGGAGATATGAGTTCCAGCAGCCATTCAGCGCTCATGAACCCGCTGAGAGCAGCCTTACCTCAGTCAGTTCTTCTGGGATTTGCCGCTGGGTCTGATGTTTCTATAGTGGTAAAACATGAAATATCGAAAATGAATATAATTCATTTTGGGTAAATCTAGAAGGCAATCTTTGGTCTCATTAATCTATTATTTGTTTCAGTGCAAACAGTTTTGGCTGAGGGCAAAGTATAAAGTTGCTAACTGTGTGATATTGCTCATATAAATACTGTATATATAAACTCTAAAATTAAAACAACTAAAAAAAATAACATTAACCCTTTTAAAAAAAGGCTTGTATGTAAAGATGTACCTGCCACAAAAAAGCGAGAAAGGAAAAAGGAATTTAGCCTTTCTATAGTCAATGCTAATTTCAGGAAATTCTTTGAAACTGTTTTCAAAATGACATTTTATTATTGTGACAACCCAAATTACATTTAGAGATAAACAAATAACTTTAGAGATAACAGAGTTTAATCTATAGTGTGCTGTCTCTTCTCAACAACTGAACTTTATCTCAAGCCATCATCTTGATGTAGGCTTTCAAGCTCAACAAGGAGATTTACTTTCAACAAATATGTTTCCAAGTAACATTCTCCTGTGAACATAACGACATTACACAACAGGTTTCAGTTATAGTTCGGCCTGTTCCAACAGGCAGAACCCCGTGGCAATGATAATCAAGATGTTTCTCGTGTTGTTTTTCTTCTGTTGTAAACACAAATTACGAAAAGTAAGCCCTCCGCGGTGTGCGAAAGTAAAAAACGCGAGAGAGATTGAAAGTTTTCTCTCAGTCCCAGACAGGGTGTCACTACGGGGATTTAATCTAGTTTATCGTAAAAGCCTGAGACCATAACAGCTGCCATGGTATGTTCATTCAGTGGGTGCTACTGCATATTAAACATAGCCAAATAAGAGAGTAAACACAGCTTATTTTTTTCTAAAAACTCACTTATGCTGATTAGCATACATGTTTAAGTATAGTTTCCATTATATAACGAGTGAATCCATTTGGTTAAACGCAATTGATAGGGCATAATATGAAAGTACAGCAAAGCCAAGTCAAGCAGCTCCATCAAGACCAGACCTAAAAGAAAGACAATCCAGGCCAATGGATGATTAAAGCATTTAAACAGAGCTTAAATTTAATATTAACCAAAGACAAGCGTTACAAGAGCTGAAACCAAACCCTGTGAAAAGCCATGCGCCTCTGTGGGTTCTGAGGTTATAGATTTCGGAGGGAGCTGCTATTTCAAATGGATCTTTCCGCTATAAATCAGATACGGTCTAAGTAAGACAAATAACTCTTCAGTGCTCTTTATGCTGCACAGACACCATCCAATTTAACTTGAGATACTTCAAAGTGACTGGAACCTCGACTCGAACGTGCCCGCTTGGGTGAAGGCAGGAATGGAAAAATCTGCAGCCAGCGCCGGTCAAGCCATCAGCGTGACTCCGGCAGCATAACACACAGGATTGGTATTGTTCGTTGAAACGTAAATATCCTGGCTTCCAGATGAGATCATATTTAATCATTCAAATACAATGGAAGTCTGAAAGCAGCACTGAGAGATAATTAGTAGAATTCATTTATAATGGAGCTGATAAAGTGCTTCTAGACAATGTGTAGCAGCTGTGGATGATTAATTTTAACATTAGCTTTGAAATGAATGCTTCACCCAAGAAGGCAAGATTATGTAATAATTAAGTTGAAGATATTGACTGACAAGGCTTTAAATAAGGTAGCTTAAAATAACAAACGTAAAAAGCCTGGATCATGTCTGAATGTGTGAAAGACATTGCAATTTTAGGATTAAGAGTTTTCAAACTCTGACTACACCTCAAAACCAGATTCAAATTTCAAAACTCAAGTCGAGTGCCTGGCAAGAGAGATATGGCAAATATGACATGCTTGGCATAGTGCAGTCTCAATCTCTGTCTGGCACGGGTAAAATAAGTTGACACGGAAGAGAAGAAATTGTTGAATAAAGTCAGTATTTTAGTTTTCTTTGCACACAAAAAGTATTCTCAAAGCTTGATAACATTACGGTGAAACCACTGATGTATTTTAACTATGTTCTTACTACCTTTCTGGGCCTTGAACATGTCTATGTACACTGTAAAAAGTTTTCACCAGATTCAACTTAAAAACCTAAAGTTCAGCAGCTGCCTTAAAATTTTAAGTTAAATCAGCTTAAAACTTCATTTTAATAACTTCAAGTCATTTTAACTTATTACAATAAAAATGAGTTGATTTAACTTGTGAGTTGAAATTATTTAAGTTGATTTAACTTAAAATTTTAAGGCAGCTGCTACGCTAAAGTTTTTAAGTTGAAACTGGTGAAAACTTTTTACAGTGAAGGATCTAGAAAGCTCTCGGATTTGATCAAAATCTCAATTTGTGTTCCGAAAAGGAACAAACTTCCTCGAAGTTTTAATTTTTGGGTGAACTATCCTTTTCATTTCTAAATTTGACTTAAAAGATGATGCACAGGTTTAAAAAAAATGCTCAAAAGGTTCAAATAAAAACGCCCATAAAAGGTAAAAATCAATTTAAACTTTTTGGAAAATCACTGCTGTGAACTGGCCACACAGAATATGAAGAATATCAAAAACTTTAGGACTTAAGGATGGTAGTCCTCAAAGGAGTAGTTCACTTTCAGAACAAACATTTACAGATAATGTCCTCACCCCCTTGTCATTCTAGATGTTCATGTCTTTCTTTCTTCAGTTGTAAGGAAATTATGTTTTTTGAGTAAAACATTTGGATTTCTCTCCATATAATGGACTTCTATGCTGCCCCCGAGTTTGAACTTCCAAAATGCAGCTTCAAAGGGCTCTAAACCTTCTCAGCCAAGGAAAATAGGGTCTTATCTAGCAAAATGATGGGTTATTGTCTAAAAATAAATAAATAAATAGACTATTTTTATTCATTTTAACCTCAAATGCTTGTCTTGTCTAGCTCGGCAAGACGAGCATTTGAGATTAAATTGAAGCTGCATTGAAGCTGCATTTAAACTGCATTTTGGAAGTTCAAACTCGGGGGCACCTTAGAAGTCCATTATATGGAGAGAAATCCTGAAATGTTTTCCTTAAAAAACACTATTTCTTTACGACTGAAGAAAGAAAGACATGAATATCTTGGATGAAAAGGGGGTGAGTACATTATCTGTATACTCTTGTTCTGAAAGGGATCATCATCTAATTATCGTTATTGACAAAATCCAAGAAAAAAATCAAGATAATATTTTTTTGTCAGTGTCGCACATTCCTAGTCTTGAGCAACTGAGTGAAAGCTCACTCATAATACTTAAAAAGATCCTTACTCATCACCGGCAGCTAGCATAACCTACAAAAAGAGTCACAGAAAGAATTGCCAAACAAAATGAACAGTCATTTTGGTGCCTTGAAAAGATTCAAGTCAAAGCAATGAATAAAATCCCCTATTTAATGCTCTTCTGGGACTAGGTTGAAAAATTGATGTAGTAATAAACGCAATCACACCCGGAGATGTTAAGCCCTTCAGTGAAGTTGACAACAATTTAGAATCAATTTTGTTTGGGATCGACTCCCAGCCCTAGTTCCACTCCAAAAAACACTCTTGATGACATCAGCAGAAGACACCGAGGATGCAACTGGGATATACTGAAGAATTCAAGGTCAGTGCAAATGTGGTTGGAAAGAAACCACCCAGTTCTTAAGCTCCACTTGAGCATGGGCATCACTAAGCAACGCCCAATGGAAACACGTCCTCTTGGGCTTGTGAGACCAAACTGGTCTTTCTTTTCTTAACAAATCTAGTTTTTTGGCTAATTGCCTTTTGAAGCTAGGAGCACGATGTGATTACATTTCAATCTAAGCTCGTGATTAACACAGATCTCTGTTTTTTCTCATGTCAAGCCATTACCGTGCAATTAAAGATAGATTTCGCCAGCAAACATTTGAGGGCAGGAGCCTGCCAATTCATCTTACTACAGACAAGCAGTATTAATCACAGAGACAATTAACACACCCACATGCATACACAAACACAAACCGTTCCCCAGACACAGTGCGCGGGAAAGATGCCTTTCCCAGACACATTACGTTGATGTGTCATCCAGGGCTGGAAAGTAGATGCTACATGCAACAGATGATGTCACTTTATGGCAATCTGCAAACAATACAAGCATCAAAATCGACATCTGCCGAGCTCTTCATCAGTGGTTTTTGTAATAAATGTAAGAAGTGTTTCGACAGTCCATGCTATGAACTCGTTATGCTGTAATATGACACAAAATGCTTTAAGATGTGATTTGAGACTCAAATAAAATCCATTTCTGTTCATAACAGACAAACTGCATTACCAGGAAGCAACATCTCATGTTGACAGAGTGACTTCCATTACTGCATTAGATGTTTGGATGATGTACTTCCTGACCTTTAGAAACATAAGCAAGCAAGAGCCTGGTGACACAAGCTCAGATCCTGATCTCAAAACTTCCTGACCACCTTCCGGTTACTTCTTATCATCGTTTCCTGTACTCTTTCTACTTGCATAAATGAATGCAGCCAAAAAAGGCTGCATTTAAATGAACAAAAATACAGAAAAAAAACGGTATTATTAAATATTAGCAGAATTTAAAATAATGGTTTTCTATTTTAATATACTTTAAAATGTAATTGATTTTTTTTTTATGCAAAGCTTTTTTTAGCATCATTATTCTAGTCTTTGTTGTTGTCAAATGATCCTTATGAAATTAGTACAATATGCTAATTTATCAGCAATGTTGAAACAGTTTTATTTATTTTTTTTGGAACCTGTGATACTTTTTCAGGATTCTTTGATGAATTAATAGTTAAGAAGAACAGCATTTATTAAAAAATCTAAAAGTTAAAAACTGTGGGGTCAGTAATTTTTTTTCTTTCTTTTTTAAAAGAAATTAATACTTAGAAAAAGGATTTCCATTTTGAATGAATGCTGTTCTTTTTAACTTTTTATTATAAAAAGTTTATAGTAAAAAAATAATTGGATCATTCAGATAATAACAAAGTATTAAGAATCAAGTAGGTAAACTTTTAAACAGGGTCATTTTTATAAATTCAACTATTATTTTTTCTTGTAGAGTGTATGTAAATGTCTTTTATGTGAAATATCTTATTCAGGTCAGTACTAAATAAAAAAAATAACATGCATTTTGTATGATCCCTCTTATTTTGCTAAAATAATTAACATTTTGCAGATCCCGCAAGGTGTATGTAAACTTTTGACATTTTTGACTTATGTTATTACAGTTTTCACAAAAGTAAAGCAGCATAACTATATTCTTTTCAAAAAACTGAAAAAATTATCACAGGTTCCAAAAAAAAAAAAATATTAAGCAGCACAATGGTTTCCAACATTGATAATAAATCAGCATATTAGAATGATTTCTGAAGGATAATATGACACTGAAGACTGGAGTAATAACACAAAAAAATTTAAAATAAAAACTAGCTTTGCATCACAGGAATAAATTATATTTTAGAGTACATTCCAGTATTTCCCCTACCATTATCTTAGGGGGGCGCCCCGCCCCCCCAACGGCACCCCCCGCCCCCCTTGAATGTCAAGTTCATTTTATTTTTGATATAGCGTCAGATCACAATAGAAGTCATTAAGGTTATCTTTCCTATAGAACAGGGCTATACATTGTTCTTTTATTAAACAAACTAAATTGCCTTGTGTTATTTATCTTATTTACACGAAGGCATGTCATTTCTGTCTTTACATGATCGCGTGTTTACAATGTCTCATCTGCGAAAACACAGACGGGATCGCGGACTCCATTCATAAAAACCGAATCTACTATAGCGCGAAATGCCACGTAAATTCGTCGATTTTTTGATTAATAAATCAAAAGTTGGTCTGTTACTTCATCCCCCCCCCCAACACTGGAAACCTAGGGGAAACACTGCATTCAAATAGAAAAATTATATTTTAAATTGTAAGAATATTTCACAATATTACTGTTTTTTTTCTGTATTTTTGATCAAACAAATGCAGCCTTGACGAGCATAAGAGACTGATCCCAAACTTCTTAACAGTAAAATATTTAAAATAAAATACTGATTAGATATACAAAGCAGTGACCAACACGACGGGTTAAGTCTTCATACTAAAACATTTACATTGTTTACAGAGGAGGATCATGGGGAATTACTCAAAAACACTTGTGTAATGTTGAACCTCACCACAAGGTTCAACAAAATCAATCACAAACAGTGACAGGCCAGCACAACTGAGAGTTTCCAAACAGTTCCTTTATTGAAGCCCTTGATGAGAAGATGGAAACTTTGAAGTTCTTGTGTTTGTCTCTCTGATGAGAACCATTGACATGGGCCTCAAACTTTTATAGCAGTCAATCACGCAAAAGCAAACACTTTCGATAAGCTGACGAGGGTCCGCATCATTTAAAATGGTTTTAATTAAATATGTTGACATTCTCAACATGTTGGCAGAGAAGCCGGTGGGGCTACATCTGGTGGTCCAGATTCCTTATGAGGACCTACTTATTGATTATGTAAAGATTCCAAACAAGTCATCAAGGACATTTCTTCAGTGCTTAGTTTGTTATTCTTTAGACACTCAATCTAAACACACTTTTAGAGTCATTGGCTAATAAAACGACATTAATCTCAAATGTTCAGCAGAAGCAAGAACGTTGAATTACATTTAATAGTGAGGCAGGATCTGTAGCCAACCTGTCAAAAAGACACATGTATTCTCTCAAAGGCTAAATTTTCATTTGAGACCCAAAAATAAACCTTCACGAACTCCCCCATCCAGGAAAGGAAGACCCCACTCTGCCTGACTTCCCACTGGGCAAACTAAACAGTGTGTGAGTTCAAGAGCGAGGGAAAACTTCCCGTAGTTCCGTTTACTCGAGATCAATGCCCTGCAACATAACACAATACACAAAAGCGGTTCTTTATCTGCAGGAATGTCTGACTGGACATCTTTTCACAGTGAAAGATTGTGGATATAAAACACGACAACTTTCCATTCGGTTTTATGACTGGTATTAGAACTAATTCTAAGGGTGAGAAGTGTGAAAATTGGCAGGCTGAACCTAATAAAGGCCTTTTATTCAGGGTTCAGGGCAAACAGTAGATGTTGGTATAGTGTCCGATAGGGAACGGTAAGTCAACACTAAAATAATAAAAATGTAATGATCAATGGTTAAGCTTGTCTTGGTTTGAATATGTACGGTCAAGCCAACCACAATGCAAATAATGGTGCGTGTTCATAACGAATATTACGATAATCCCCAGGAAGGGCTCAAAGACTTCAATCACTGTTTACATAATTTTTCAATCTTTGATCTATTGTTTACCTTGTTATAATTCTTGCTATTTGTTTCTTTGATCTTTATTGTATTGATGACTGTTTCCTTAAAAATCTGAAACACAAGAAACCTTTAATGAGTTATAATTAAAGGCTAAATCTAAAGTTTAGGGTTAGAGTAAGATTTTTGTTCAAAGTTTGGTGTCTGTAAGATTTTAATTAATACCTTTTAGAAATTTGATTAATTTTTACATTGTTACAAAAAAGTCCTATATAAAAAACTGTTGAAGTCAAAAGTTTACATACACCTTTTAATTTAATTATTTTAACAAAATAGGAGGGACCATACAAAATGCATGTTAGTTTTTATTTAGTACTGACATAAATAAGATTTTTCATATAGTCCATGATAGAAAATAATAGTTGAATTTGTAAAAATGACCATGTTCAAAAGTTTACATACACTTGATTCTTAATAGGGATGCACCGGTTGACCGGCCATAAATCGAAACCGGCCGGTTTTTGCATCTAAGGCGCGATCGGCAACCGGCCGGTTTTCGTTTTTATCCCGGCCGGTTTTTTTCCGGAAGTGTGTACGCGGGCCGCGGCATTCGATCCATTCAGAAACATGTCACTTGTGTGTCGGTTTTTTCGAAATCTGTGAGCAGGACGTGAAGATTGCAATCTGCAATGTCTGCAAAGGACAGCCGCTTTTCTGTGCTCGCTGAAGTTGCGCAAGCGTACCTGTCCTCGCCCTGCACAAGCGCAGACAGCGAACGTTTGTTCAGCTCAGCTTCTCACGTGACAGATGAAAAAAGAAACAGACTCACTTGTGACAAAGCTGAGATGCTTATTTTTGTAAAAAGCATTACTTTACTTTTGAAAAGCCAAAAATAAAAGTCTGTTCTGTTAAGAATGATTATTATTATTATTTTACATTAAAATGCCTGTTGGCTTGCTGTTTTACTTTACTAAAAGCATGTTTTACTTATTAAACTGTATTTACTTTCATATTTTTTATTTATTATTTAATTTCAGATGTCAGATGCTATTGATTCAATAACCAAAGCCAGATTGGCCTGTTAAATACTAAATAAACATGTTGTTTATGTTGTTTACTTGCATAACTTCTTGTTTTTGAAAAAATCGGAAATCGGTATCGGAATCGGCCAGCTTGCTTTTAAAAAATCGGTATCGGAATCGGCCATGAAAAATCATGATCGGTGCATCCCTAATTCTTAATACTGTGCTGTTACCTGAATTATCCACTAGCTTTTTTTTGTGATAATTGTTCATGAGTCCCTTTTTTGTCCTGAACAGTTAAACTGCCTGCTATTCTTCAGAAAAATCCTTTAGGTCCCACAAATTCTTTGGTTTTTCAGCATTTCTGTGTATTTGAACCCTTTCCAACAATGACTATAATGCACCGTTTTTTCCTTCTGAAGCATCAGTGAGCATTTGAACCTTCTGTAATATTTGCATATGAGTCTCTCAGTTGTCCTCAGTGTGAAAAGATGGATCTCAAAACCATCCAGTCATTGTTGGAAAGGGTTCAAATACACAAAAATTGCTGGAAAACCAAAGAATTTGTGGAACCTGAAGGCTTTTTCTGAAGAACAGCGGGCAGTTTAACTGTACAGGACAAACAAGGGACTGTATGATCTCTCTTATTTTGTTTAAATAATTAACATTTTGCAGATTTTGCGAGGTGTATGTAAACTTTTGACCTCAACTGTAAATGCAATTCTTTTGAACTTTCTATTGATCAAAGAATCCTTTAAAATTGTATTACGGTTTTTCACAACTATTTTTAACATTGATAATAATAAAGAAGATAATAATGTTTTTTGAACACCAAATCAGCATATTAGAAGATTTCTGAAGGACCATTTGAAGCATTTTAACACTCCTCTATAAAAGATACGGTTTGATTATTTAGCCATTTCATCTAAAATTGGTTTAGAGATGTGTAATTTCACTAGTATTGGTGTGGACTACTAAAATTACAACGTTCTGACAAACTTAATCCAGCCTGTCCCATAAACCAGCCTACAAATGCTCTTCCCTGCCATATTGCTGTTGATGTCAGAGTTAGATATGTTTGTATGCATTACAGTGATGACAGAAGAGATAACTTGGAAGTAGGACAACATGAGGGCTGTTCCAAAAGCAATGACTCAACCTCCAAGATGTTCTTTGCGATCACTCACAGCCAAAGAAAGCCTCCGTGACAGCTGCTGGATTTGATTTGCTCCCCTTCGACTCTCATTTCTACCAAAAACTTAACAAAACTAAAAAAAGAACAGACATCTCCGTGCAGGCTGTCTTGGTCTCCTCAGAGACTGATATTGCTATCACAGATCACAGACTGAAAAAAGAAGTTTGATGTCTGCTAGATGTTGAAAGACGGAAAACTGATGACAAACAGCAAGTGTTGCTTTAGACGTTCAGATGTGTCCTCCATGGGGCCAATTAACAACTTCTCGGTGCCAGGCTGAGAGAAGACACATGCAGACAGCCAGCATGAGGGTACACAAATTTATCTCTATATATTACGCTCTAAACCTGGTTTGTCACTGGTTATTCAATCTTACAGACATTTCTTAAAAAAACTTTAGGTATACAAATTATAGTGATAGTTTACTCAAATGAAAACTGTCATCATTTACTCCTTCTAAAGTTGCGATTTCTTTCCCAGCGGTTTACCTTCCCAGACATATCTGACAGTTTTTGTCACTCAAGTGTGTTTTTAACATAAACTTGTGTGTATTTAACGTTTAAGCGCAGTAAGACATGAAAGTGAACATGAAAGTTTAGTACTCACATGCCGCTTTCTGTGCACGTGCTTCGGATGTGCACGTTTAGAAAAACCTATATTAGAATTTAAAACTGATATGGCTTTAAAACGCATGATTTTACTGCGATAGACGTGATAATCAAAACCAAACAGATGTTTTTTATCAGAGTATCTGAAGTATGAGCTGTAAAGGCATAGCCCTATTCTGTAAAAGGGGGCGGGGATCAGCAGCTCATTTGCATTTAAAGAGCTATGCACAAAATTGAGCGTGTTTCTGCTTTGGCTCAAAATAGGTGTTTTTAAAGTTGTGACGTATTGTCAAGCATGGTGACCCATACTCGAAATTGGCCCTCTGCATTTAACCCATCCAAGTGCACACACACAGCAGTGAGAAGTGAACACACACACACACACACACACACACATGTTGGGTTTACATGTTTTATGGGGACATTCCATAGGCGTAATGGTTTTTATACTGTACAAACCGTACTTTCTATCGCCCTACACCTACCCTACACCTAAACCTAGCCCTCACAGGAGATTGTGCATACTTTTACTTCATCAAAAAAAACTCATTGTGCATGATTTATAAGCCTGTTTCCTCATGGGGACCTGAGAAATGTCCCCACAAGGTCAAAATCTACTGGTATTCCTATCCTTGTGGGGACATTTGGTCCCCACAACGTGATGAATACCAGGTGCACACACACACACACACACACACACACACACACCAGAGAAGTGGGCAGCCATTGCTCCAGCGCCCGGGGAGCAACTGGGGGTTCAGTGCCTTGCTCAAGGGCACTTCAGTCATGGTATTGAAGGTGGAAAGAGCGCTGTTCATTCACAATCCCCACCTTCAATTCCTGCCGGCGTGGGAATCAAACCGGCAACCTTTGGGTTACTAGCCCAACTCTCTCACCATTAAGCCACGGCTGCCCCTTACAGTGATATAATGAATGATCTGTGGGCTATTTTGAATTGAAACCTCACAGACACATTCTGGGAACACCTTTTATTACATCGTGTAAAAAGCGGCATAATAGGTTGGGTTTGAGAGCAAGTGAATATAAGTGTGAGCAAATGACAAAATGTTCATTTTCAGATGAACTATCCCTTTAAATAGTGCTTTGAAAGACTAATTTACTAATGAAATGCTTATTTAGACATGACTTACTCACTTAATCTCTTCTACCATAGTTCTCAAATATCATTCGTCAGTGACGTCAAGCTTCACAGGTTCTCGCATGTCTCATGACCGTCATGGTAAATTTGAACTCAATGCAAGTTAAATGAGATTTGAGAACAGTGACATATGGGAAAATAAATTACATTTCAGTCTTTTCTTCACACAAAGCTATCATATGGATTTAGATGACATGTGGACACTTTCATCACGCTTTTATTGTCCTTCAGTAACCAAAAGAACAGCTAAACATTTATGACAAAACTTTTTTACCATGGAAAAAAGCAGAGGATGGGCAATGATGATAATATTTTATTTTAAGGGTGAATAGTGATCCAGGAGCACAAAACCAGTCTTAAGTAGCACGGGTATATAAATATACATATAAATGCATAGTCAAAATGATCGATTTTTCTTTTTATGCCAAAAATCATTAGGATAAAGTAAAGTTCATGTTCCATTAAAATACTTTGTAAATTTCCTACCATACATATATCCAAACTTAATTTTTGATTAGTAATATGCATTGCTAAGAACTTCATTTGGACAACTTTAAAGGTGATTTTAAATATTTTGATTTTTTTGCACCCTCAGATTCTAGTATTTTGGCCAAATATTGTCCTATCCTAACAAACCATACATCAATAGAAAGATTATTCAGCTTTCAGATGATGTATAAATCTCAATTTCAAAAAGGGTCACAATTATCCTTTTAAAGGATACTCGAATACAAATTATTATATTATAATAAACAAAACACCCATTTCCAAGAGATAATGGAAACTAGGTTGCCAGTACATAAAGACATGTCTGTGTTAATCATACCATTCAGACTTTAGATCATTCCTAAAACCTTTATTACTAAATACCCGAATCTAATCCTTCTATCCCCTTGATCTCTGTAAGAAACCAAACGGGCACTGCCCATCTGGCATGATGTCAGATATGGAAAGCAGACGGCTCACATGCCCTAGTTTGCTTACATGAGGTTGGCAAAGTCATCTCTGGCTTGCAAAGCCGGCCACAGGATTGCTGAATCAAAGGTAATCGCAATGATAAGATCAGTGTAGAGAGAGGACTGTGGAACTGAACCCTTAGAGAAATGAAAGCTTTACTGAGTCTGAGCCAAAGACAACATCATTTGTTGACTTTGCATAAATGCATTATAAGGTTTGCGCAAATATTTAAACATCTGAAAAAAAGAAAAAAAGAGGGAATGCTTGTCGGATTGCTGAAAGTCTTAGTAAAATGATTTCCATTTTACTGAGATTTACAGTAGCTCAACTGAATCACATGCTCTGCTTACTATAAGTGCAACAATTTTAAAAAGATACGTTTCATATGCGTTCCCGGACCACAAAACCAGTCGTAAGTCGCGCAAGTGTATTTGTAGCAATAGCCAAAAATACACTGTATGGGTCAAAATGATCGATTTTTCTTTTATGCCAAAAATCATTAGGATGTTAAGTAGAGATCATGTTCCATGAAGATATATTTTGTACATTTTCTTACTGTAAATATCTAAAATTAATTTTTGATTAGTAACATGCATTGCTAAGAACTTCATTTGGACAACTTTAAAGGCGAATTTCTCAATAATTATATTTATATAATTTTATATTGTTTTACATGTATTTTTTTTACTTTTTGAAAAATAAAATCTGTTTAACACACACATAAAAACTAATATAAATATTATAGAATTTAATGTAATTAATATAATTATTTTACTTATTTTATTTTCAAAATTTAAATAAAAATATAAAGGTATATAAATACATACAAATGTATAATTTATTTCTAAAAATGAAATTAAAACTAACTTACTCATTTAATTTTTTATTTTACCTTTTTATTGTACTGTTTCTATTTCCATATTTGAAATAAAAATATAATGTAAAGCTATATAAATACAAACAAATTTATAGATTTCCCTAAAAATGAAATTAAAACCCATTTACATATATAATTTTACATAATGTATACTTTTTTTGTAATACACACACATTAAATATAATATAAATACTATAATTTAATTTCATTAATATAATTTATTTTACAGTTTTTATTTCCAAATTTAAAAAAAACAAATAAATTAATGCAAGTCTATATAAATACATAATGTATAGATTTTTTCCAAAAATTAAAAGTAATTA
>NC_133371.1:37072443-37287469 GCF_049309525.1 Garra rufa
TCCTGTGCGCAGGATTGCTGGAACGGACCTGAGCTCCCCTAATTCAGGGTTTCCTTCAGAGCAACTTCCAGGACTGAATGCTTCCTCCCTCCTGAGGGTAGGAATCTACCAGGGACAGACCTTTGAGAGTTATGGACCTGCTACAAGGATGTTGGCGTGCCCCCTTTCCAGGTTCACTTATAAGAGCACCACTCCTTGGTGGCCAAGTTCTCCTCCCTGTTTCCCAGGGTAGGAGCTTGACCTTCATGCTTCAGGTTTCTACTCTCCAGCCTTTATTCTGGATGTATGCTCCCTCTATGAAGGGTAACAGTGAGAGCATTCGCTCTGTTCGGTTGTGCAGCTCCCCTTCTGGGAAGGTCTTCTATGAGCGCCAACCCACCTTCGTGAGATTGCCAGACCTTCATACAGGTCGCGTGGACCGGGCTGTGCACGCTTCCCCTTTTCATTAAGGGTTCCCTAAAAAGACAGCAGTGCCCCCTTCTGGAGAAGCGATTCTCCCTGTGGATCAGGGTCAGGATTTTTGTCCTCCACTGTCGTCCACTATTGCAGGATGGTCTCAGCTCCATGTTCTTCTCTGTTGACAGATAGCTTGCGAGCTTCTGTCCAGGGGAGGGTTAGTGTGGCAATCCCCTCACCTTCAGGGTTATCCCCTTTCCGTCTCTTCAGACGGCATGGAGCTGATAGTGAAACCCTCTGGGAAAACACTCTCCTTAAATCCGATCATGTCGGTAAGCGTCCCACGCTATGCCTGGGCGTCTTCCAGTTAAAACCACAAGTGTGGTAAGTGCACACACACCTGGGGCACTTCTATAAAATCCACGTGTTGGTAGGTTCCCACCAAGTTTGGGTTCCTCTTTTAAATCCCTTTTTGGTATGGGTCACACGTTTTGCCTTGTTCCCATCTATTGGAGTCGGCTCACAACCCCGGTTCCCTGGGTTCGACTCCTTTGATATCTTAGCTGATGTCTGCTGACCATCCACTATTAGGGCGCGCCACTACTAGTGGCCCTTTGAACGGACCCAGGACAGGTTTCTGCCCTCATATGGGAGCCAGTTCCTGAGGGAACTAGGCCCTATGTTGCGGTAGTTTCTGGTTCTGACAAGTCTAAGTTTCCATCGAAGCTTAGCCGTTTCCCTCAGAAGGAATTACTATAATTCCAAGCCTGAGCTGTGCCCTGGGTTCTACCCAGTCTGGTAAGTGGGTAACAGGTCAGGCCTCTGGCCGGGAGGGGTAACGTTTGACAGCCGTCACCACGTCCTAGTAGGGGCAATTCCTCTCAGAATTGTTGCTTAGTGCTCGCTGGCTTAGCATGCACTCCCCTCAGCATGGCAGTGTTGGTATACCGTTCCCCAAAAGCGCCCTCTAGAGGACGCAGTGAGAGTTCCTTCGGAAGGGAACGTCTCAGGTTACGTATGTAACCCTAGTTCCCTGAGAATAGGGAACGAGACACTGCGTCCTCTAGGCTTCTTCGCCATGCTTCGGACGATAAAGCTTCAGACTTTGAAGATGTATTGTGTTGCACGGGCGCCTCTTTATGTTATGGTCGCCCGGTAGTGACGCAACGGCAGCGACTGACGCGCCGCGGTGACGTCATACGCTGGCGCCGGCCATTTCATGTAGTTTTTCTATGCATTCTTCAGACTCGAGGCACGCTGCAGCGTTCCCCAAAAGCGCCCTCTAGAGGACGCAGTGTCTCGTTCCCTATTCTCAGGGAACTAGGGTTACATACGTAACCTGAGACGTTTTATTTTATTTTATTTTATTTTATTTATTCAAGTGAATGCATTTTCACTATTAAAATAAAATGTTGTATTTTATTTTATTGACAATTTATTAACTTAAAAAATGTAGAGCTTGAGGAGTTAAAGTAGTTTCAGAGGTGGAGCAATTTAATATTAATAATAATAATAATAATAATAATGTTATATTAGTTTATGCATGTCTGTATAATAATATTGATTTTTATTTTTCTTATTTTTTATAATGATAATAACAAGAAGTTATGTTTGTTTATCCATGTCTGTATAGTAATATTGTTTAAATATTTATATTTATATATTTTTTAAATATGTTATTTTATATTAAATTAATATTTATATATATTACATTTTATTTTTGTTGTTATTGTATTTTGTTATCTGCTTATGTAAAAATAAATAAATAAATAAATAAAATAAGAACTTGAAAAATTTAGGTTGGTTGACATAAAAGATTTTATCCAAAAAGGAAAATAGTTTTAGAGGTGGAATGATTTAATAATAAAAATAAATAAATAAATAAATGCATTTATTTATTTAATAATGTTTAATAATAATAATAATAATAATAATAATAATAGTTGCATGTTTGTTTTTATGTGTGTTTATATAAATATTGCATATTTATTTTATATTTTATTTGATAAAAATGTAGGTGGGTTAAATGTAGGTGGGTTAAAATATAAGATTAGTGGGTTGGTGGGTAAAAAAAAATCACTTGAAAATTTTAGGTTGGTTGAAATATAAGATTTCCTCCAAAAAGGAAAGTAATTTCAGAGGTGGGATAATTTAATAATAATAAAAATAATATATAATAATATTAATATATAATGATGTAATGATATTAATAGTAATAATAATAATAAGAAGAAGAAGAAGAAGAAGAAGAATATTGCATGTTTATTTTATATTTTTTTATTTTATTTAAAAAATGTGGGTGAGTTGAAAAAATTTCATCCAAAAATGAAAGTAGTTTTAAAAGTTTTTTGTAGAACTCGAGGGCCTGAAATATGGGCTTAGTAATGTCATCCAAAAAGTATTTTCAAAGGTTAACCAGTTAAAAAAAAAAAAAAAAAGAAAGAAAGATGCTCAGACTGTTCAAAAAAGATCTTATGGTGTAATGTTTGAAATATTACAAGATGTATTTCTTTTGTACATGTGAAACTGTCTTGTATCTCTCCCTTTTCCTTGTCTGATTTAATTTATGTATTTTTAGCTGCCGTTTAGTTTGTGGAGAGATGCGTGAGAAACGCTGCAAGGCTTTAGTGTTTGTTTTTCCCAGAGTTACACATAAGAGAGCGCAGATCCAGTGATCTGTCACTGCTCCTCTATATATAGTGCTCTGTGGTTACTGTGTCTGAGCGGCTCTCTCCTCTGCTGTCTACTCTTAGACTTGAGTTAATGCATCTGGAAACAAGAGACTCGCTCTTCCCACACAACCACACAGCAGCCGAGGTGATCCGTTGATAATTTGGAGATATCTAGTATGATGGAGATGATCATGTGGAGCTGATTGATTTTGGCTGACCTGGATATCTGACACTGTTGCTTCACCTTTGAATGAACCCATTTATTGTTGAAATAAACACGTAATACATAATAGCAATGGCTTTCTTCTGGAATATCTGATTTAAAGAAGTACACTTCCAGAACAAAAATGTTGAGATAATTTACTCACCCTCTTGTCATCCAAGATGTTGATGTCTTTCTTTCTTTAGTCGTAAAGAAATAGTTTTTTGAGGAAAACATTTCAGGATTTCTCTCCATATAGTGGACTTCTATGGTGCCCCAGTTTGTGAACTTCCAAAATGCAGTTTAAAGGAGTAGTACAATTTTTAGAACAAAAATGTACAGATAATGTGCTCATCCCCTTGTCATCCAAGATGTTCATGTCTTTCTGTCTTCAGTCGTAAAGAAATGGTGCTTTTTGAGGAAAACATTTCAGGATTTCTCTCCCTATAATGGACTTCTATGGTGCCCCCGAGTTTGAACTTCCAAAATGCAGTTTAAATGCAGCTTCAAAGGGCTCAAAATGATCCCAGCTGAGGAAGAAGTGTCTTATCTAGTAAAATGATTGATTATTTTCTAAAAACATTTACAATTTATTTACTTTTTAATCTCAAACGCTCATCTTGCCAAGGCAGACAAGACGAGCATTTGAGTTTAAAAAGTATATAATTTGCCGTTTTTTTAGAAAATAACCCGATCGTTTCACTAGATAAGACCCTTCTTTCCTCAGCTGTTATCGTTTAGAGCCCTTTGAAGCTGCATTTTGGAAGTTCAAACTCGAGGGCACCATAGAAGTCTATTATATGGAGAGGTATCCTGAACTGTTTTGCTTAAAACATAATTTCCTTACAACTGAAGAAAGAAAGACATGAACATCTTGGATGACAAGGGGGTGAGTACATCATCTGTACATTTTTATTCTGAAAGTGAACTACTCTTAAATGCAGCTTCAAAGGACTCATCCCAGTCTCAATCACGATCCCAGCTAAGAAAGAAGAGTCTTATCTAGTGAAACGATTGGTTGTTTTCTTTAAAAAAAAAAAAAAAAATGACAATTAATATACTTTTTAATCTCAAATGCTCATCTAGTCTAGCTCTGAGTCAACTCTGTGTATTCTGGTTCAAGACAGTTAGGTTATGTCGAAAAACTCCCATCTCGTTTTCTTTATCCAACTTCAAAATCGTCCTACATCACTGTTTTACATTTTTTTTGTAAAGGGCATTTGATCTTTTTTGCACGTTCACTTTGTAAACACTGGGTCGATACTTCTGCAGCGATGTAGGACGATTTAAATGTTGAAGGAGAAGTTGAGATGGGAGGGTTTTTTTTTACATTTGAGGTTAAAAAGTATATAAATTGACAATTTTGTAGAAAATAACTGATCATTTTGCTAGATATTTTGCTTCCTTGGCTGGGATCGTTTAGAGCCCTTTGAAACGGCATTTAAACTGCATTTTGGAAGTTTAAACTCGGGGGCACCATAGAAGTCCATTATAGGGAGAGAAATCCCGAAATGTTTTCCTCAAAACACATAATGTCTTTATGACTAAAGAAAGAAAGACATGAACATCTTGGATGTCAAGGGGGTGAGTAAACTATCTGTTCTTTTTTTGTGTTCTAGATTTTGTTAATTCCAATTTTTCTGTAATGCATGCATAGAATTTATTTATAATGTGAATTTATAATGCGTTTATTGTGATAAACTACTACAGCGAAAGCTTTTTATCTTCTACCAGAGAAGTATGTTATTCATCTAGATGAATTACTTGCAGATTCGCTCATTTTATTGTTTCGGCTCATAATTTCTCACTCCCTAATTATCAATTAGCATTATGCCCAGCCGACTCGCCCACTCATGTAATTACTCGTTCAGTGAGCAGAGCGTCTGGAGGTCGAAATTAGATTTGTGACCTTCCTCTAAAGACATGCGCGATGAATCAATCCCATGCTGATGTGATGTTTGCTGTGAAATGTTTTCTGTCTTTATTGATCGTGCACTGCATTGCTCCGCAAATGCTGATGGTCCTTGAGGTGGCGTTTTAAAGGGCACTTCTTACACGCAGCCTCTTCCTCGCGCTTCTGAAGATGCAGGGTCCTCCTGAGGCGGTGCTGCCATTTTACATTTCTTGCTTCAGCTAAATGGCACGATCGTTGAACCATGCATCCATTTGGCAGCATTCAAGGGAAACGTGTTCAGGGGTTGCACTTTAGCTTGGTGTTTTTTCTGGCTTGAAACTGCTTTTAGGAATTTGTGTTTACTCGTAAATGGGCCACATGCTGCACTTATGTTTTATTTTTTTTCCCTAAAATCCACTTATAATGTTAGTTAAGGTTCTTGCACAACAAAAACAATAATGTTGTTGGACATGACTTACAGTAGGTTTCCCACCTTACCTTGATATATAAATGATGACCAGTAATAACTGAGCAACAAATGTGACCTTGGGCCACAAAACCAATATTAGGTAGCACAGGGTATATTTGTAGCAATAGCCAAAAATCAATTTTTCTTTTATGACAAAAATCATTAGGATATTAAGTGAAGATGTTCCATGAAGATATTTTGCAAATTTCCTATTGTAAATATATAAAATCCAAAATTTTAATTAGTAATATGCATTGCTGAAAACTTAATTTGGACAACTTTAACATCCGGGGTCACAAATCAGCATGTTAGAATGATTTCTGAAGGATCATATGACACAGAAGGCTGAGTAATGATGCTAAAAATTCAGCTTTGCATCACAGGAAGAAATTACATATTAAAATATAAAAGTAGATAGCTGCTCATTTAAATTGTAGTAATATTTCTCAGTATTACTGTTTTTACTGTACTTTTGATCAAATAAATGCAGACTTAAGTATTAAGTAGCCCAGGGTATTTGTAGCAATAGCCAAAAATACATTGTATGGGTCAAAATTATACATTTTCTTTTATGCCAAAAATCATTAGGATATTAAGTAAAGATCTTGTTCCATGAAGATATTTGGTAAATTTCCTACTGTAAATATATATGCGTACTTACTCAGTCTAATTTAGTGTTTTGGGAAGCCAAACTAATTTGAATATAATAATAATAATACTAACAACAATCACAGTAATAGCCATATATTCTAGAACAATTGCACTGCAAAATAAATGACAATGAATATTTCATAGGTTTCATCATTTCTACACTTGAAAGAGATCTTTTGAATTTGGACTGCAGTGACGTTGCCCATTTAAACCACTAGCTTTCAGCGATTCATACTGCACTTTTAAGCTTTTATTTTAACGAAAATGACAGTAGAGCTTTTATTTTGACAGAAAATTCCAGCTTGAGTGAAAATAGGCTTACAAAAAACGCGCCTCAATACAAGTGTAGTAAAATGCTGTAATCATCGACCACGAGAATAAAGCTTAACTGGTGGCCGTTGCATTACCAAATGCGTGGTAATCAAATAAACAAGTTCATTGCATTAATTCACTGCAAACTGAGCCGTTCTGAGGCACGGAAAACACTGGATCACGAGCTGGTCGCCTGAATAAAGTGGAATCGCGCAGTGAAAACAGACTTGATGTAGGGATTAAGCCATATTGCGCTTTCAGGTTTAGTTCATTTGACAGATACTGTGTCAAAACATAATGACCCAAAACACAACTTTAAAGACATTTTGAGTTAGAATAAGAAGTGTATATATATGTGACCCTGGACCACAAAACCAGTCTTAAGTCGCTGGGGTATATTTGTAGCAATAGCCAAAAATACATTGCATGGGTCAAAATTTTTGATTTTTCTTTTATGCCAAAAATCATTAAGAAATTAAGTAAAGTTCATGTTCCATGAAGATTTTTTGTAAAATTCCTACTGTAAACATATCAAAATGTAATTTTTGATTTGTAATATGCATTGTTAAGAACCTAATTTGGACAACTTTAAAGGTGATTTTCTCAGTCTTTTTTATTTTTTTGCATCCTCAGATTTCTGATTTCAAATAGATGTATCTCAGTCAAATATTGTCATATCCTAATAAACCATACATCAATAGAAAGCTTATTTATTGAGCTTTCATATGATGTATGAATCTCAGTTTTGTCAAATTTAACCTTATGACTGGTTTTGTGGTCCAGGGTCACATATTTTAAAAACTACACTTTTTGCCTGGAAGACCTATCGTTTCATATCGTCATGTGACCGTGATAATATCAAGACAGTTTTGTTATCGCGGTATAACAATATTAATAATATCATTACATCCCTAGTACACTAGAGTTTTGGCTATAAAATGATGTGATAACATTCTGTTCAGTCTTTCACAGAAACCAATATATAAATTTAAAACCATCTGCTTGGGGAGGAAGTTTTGAGTTCTGAAAGTCTTTGTATAGCTGCATAGCAATTGTGAACGATTTCATTTCAAAGGAACAAAATCAATCCCGTCAGCAATCAGCTCTGTGTAATTTAAAGAGACCACCTGTGATCTAACCTTGATGAACTTCGAGTATGCAAACTAAAGGGTTTCATTGAATGATTGCTAAAGGTTCAGATTAAGGCCTTTGGTACTTAAAAGTCATTCTGCACAGATCTCTCAGCTACGCTAAGCACTCATTTCTATAAAACCAAGAGGGAGAGGAGAAATATGAATTCATGTTCATTATCATAACAAAGAGGCAGTTTAAGCAGTGTGATTAATGATCACAGGGACGTCTGCGGGGTAAACCCACTCTCTCATTTCACGTGTATATTTTGTTGTTTATGCTAATTTGCTCAGGAAAAAGTTGTACTCTCTACAGCTGTTTTTTCTCATCTTGCTCCTACCCACCATCTAGTTCACAGCATTATTACAGTCCTTTGAATTGTGTGTCCTTCTCATAGCCGCTGTTTACAATGTGGACATGTCCCAATATACCACTTTATAAAACCATATGTAATAAAGGACAAGCTTATGCGGTTGCCAAGTAGAATCTTTCATTTAGCTTGATTTTTGTTTACAAATTTGGTTCATGAAGATCCGCTGCTTGATCCAGTCGCAGCCGTAAACAACATTTAGTCAAATGTTACTGAGAACAATTAGGAAATTTGAGAGCACTCAAAATGTCAATTTTCATTGCAAATTTACTGCAGTATTCTGTATTTTGTGTGTGATCATGGTCCATTTCCCATGTCTTTGTTGTAGCACATTGGAGTTATTAAAGTGCTGCAGCCGAACCATGAAGGCATCCTCTCATGACATGAATGCTAATATTGTTTAGAGTGGAACGGCTCCATTTTTCTATAATGTCAGAGTTGGTTGCCACTTCAGCAGTATTTCAGCGCTGTGATGTTTTTGTACTGTAGAGCTGTCGCTCTGATTTAGCTGTAATTCGAGCAATGTAGCACACATGACAAAATTAGAACAATGTGAGGTGAATATTTTTTGGAAGTATGCTTAAACACACATAGTAGTTTAAAAAAAAAAACCTTAGTAGAAAGTGCTCTTGTGTTATTTGTTAGTAGTTTTTATGAAAGCTGCAAAGGCTGTAACAAGCTACTCAGATAACAAGCCAAGAATACAGGAAAACACCACCAACAAAAAAAAAAAAATCTGTGAAAGGTTGTAATATTCCTCTTTTTCGTTTCCAATAGTCTCTCCCTCATATATATTTTTGATTCTTGTTATTTTTCAATGTGTTTTTCTCTCTCTGAATCTTTTTGGCAGACATTTGCCCACAGAAGCAGGAGTTGCTCTTTGATTTTGCTTTTGTCTCGCGTTCTCTCACTGCTTTAGCTTCCAAATATAGTGGGGGTTTTTTTCATTACAGGCTGGGACTAGTTCGGACTACTTGTCTCTGAGGATTTTAGGTAAAATTGTGAGGATTTTAGGTACATTTGCGCATGCATCATGGTACTCTTGTGAACTGACGTTAATAAGATATTTCACAACAAAATAAGTCACATTTTAAAAAGTGAAGTCTTTAGGATTTTTGTGTATTTGAACCCTTTTCAACAATGACTATGATTTTGAGATCCATCTTTTCACACTGAGGACAACTGAGAGACTCATATGCAACTATTACAGAAGGTTCAAATGCTCACTGATGCTTCAGAACGAAACGTGATGCATTAAGAGCTGGGGGGTAAAAACTTTTGACTCAGTGTGAAAAGATGGATCTCAAAATTATCCAGTCATTGTTGGAAATGCTGAAAAAATGAATTTGGACCTAAAGGATTTTTCTGAAGAACAGCAGGCAGCATAATTGTTCAGGAAAAACATAGGGACTCATAAACAACTATCACTAAACAAAACAAAAATAAAACAGGTGAATATAATTTTTTGGAAGTATGCTTAAACACACATAGTAGTTTTAAAAAAAAAAGCGCTCTTGTGTTATTTGTTAGTAGTTTTTACGAAAGTTGCAAAGGCTGTAACAAGCTAAGATACTCAGATAACATGCCAAGAATACAGGAACAAACACAACACAACAAAAAATCTGTATATCTAAAAATATTCCTACATAATATTCCTTTCGTTTCCAATAGTCTCTCCCTCATATGTATTTTTGCTTGTTATTTTTCACAGTTTTTTTTCTCTCTCTGTATTTTATTGGCAAACATTTGCCCACAGAAGCAGGAGTTGCTCTTTTATTTTGCTTTTCTCTCACTTTCACTGCTTTTAGCTTCCAAATACAGTGTTTTTGTTCATTACTGAGAACTGGCTGAGACTGGTTGGGACTACTTGTCTCTGAGGATTTGAGGTAAAATTGTGAGGATTTTAGGTAAATTTGCGCATGCGCCGTGGTACTCTCGTGAACATGCGTCGAAGACTGACAGAAGAGAAGAAATTGTTGAATAAAGACGTTATTTTTGTTTTTTGTTACAATATTACGGTTGAACTACTGATGTCACATGGACTATTTTACTGATGTACTAACTGCCTTTCTGGGCCTTGAAAGTGGTAGTTGCATTGCTGTCTATGCAGGGTCAGAAAGCTGCCGGATTTCATCAAAAAATATCTATTTGTGCTCCGAAGATGAACAAAGGTCTTACAGGTTTGGAACGACATGAGAATGAGTGATTAATGACAGAATTTTCATTTCTGGGTGAACTATCCATGTGAGCTCTTCACAAAACACTAGTTGGTGAAAGGAATAATTCACAAGAATTAATATTCTGTCATCATTTGCTCACCCCCATGTTATTCCAAACCTGTTTTTTCCCTTATTAGTGAATGTAAATGATGAACACAGCTGTCCGTAGTCTCCTTTTCCATTATGTGTTAAAAAATAGTGTCTTACATGGTTAAAAGTAAGAAAATAGCCTGATTGAGTCTCATTTTGTGCCTTACAGGAGTCTCAAAGGCAGGAGTCTTTGTACTGTAAGCCCTAATGTAAACCGTGGGCCGAAGTAAGCCTTTGTTTGGGTTGTAGTTGCTGACTGGTTAATTTATTGTTGCCTGTCCCCTCCGGTCCAGCGCTGGTCTGGCTGAAGATGGAGTGTGGTGTTCAGGAATCCATAATTTCCGTAGAAAGGCTTTTAACACAATGTCTTATGGGAACTTTGAGCATTTTCAGGTTCTTCATATGTACTTAGTGCTATGAAACAGTTGCTGGAAGTGTAGAGTAAAACACTGGATGACCTCAAGGTGCCCACATACATGTACACAAACAGGCTGCCATATACCACAGCTTGTCATATGGCACTCAATCACGTCCAGCATGTTTTCTTTGGTCAAGCGCAGCCAATGCAAACAGCCCTGGATTTGCTATATGTCGATGCAGCAACAAGGCTGGAAACTCAAACATTATAACCTACACAGCAGAATCACAAGTCCATGTTCGTTTCAGATTATTAGTTTCGAAGAGCTCTGCTGACGGTGCACCGGAGGTCTCACTCGGCAACACAGTCCATACAAACTCTGGCACGGTGAAAGTGCCTGCAAAAGCTGCAGAAACCCGTAAGCAGTTTTACCTGAGGAGATAAGGTTAGTTAAATAGGTGATTCATACAGCTTAAGTCAATACATACACCTTGTTAATTATTTTAGCCAAATAAGAGGGATCATACAAATGCATGTTATTTTTTATTTAGTACTGACCTGAATAAGATATTTTACATAGACGTGTACAGAGTTCACAAGAGAAAATAATAGTTATATTTAAAAAAATTACCCCATTCAAAAGTTTACATACACTTGATTCTTAATACCATGTTGTTGCCTGAATGATCCACAGCGTTTTTTGTTTGTTTGTTTGCTGATAGTTGTTCATGAGTCCCTTGTTTGTCCTGAACAGTTAAACTGCCTGCTGTTCTTCAGAAAAATCCTTTAGGACCCACAAATTCTTTGTTTTTTTAGCATGTTTGTGTATTTGAACCCTTTTCAACAATGACTATGATTTTGAGATCCATCTTTTCACACTGAGGGACACACAATTGAGGGAACATTTAAATTTAACTTACTTGGTCTTCTGGGAAACATCTAAGTACCTTCTGTAGCTTTTGAAGGGGAGTACTAAATAAAAAAAATATGACATTTAGGCAAAATAAGAAAAATAAACATATCTTCATTCTGTTCAAAAGTTTTCACCCCCTGCTCTTAATTGCATTGTGTTTCCTTCTGAAGCATCAGTGAGCGTTTGAACCTTGTGTAATAGCTGCTTATGAGTCCCTCAGTTGTCCTCAGCATGAAAAGATGGATCTCAAAATCATACAGTCATTGTTGGAAAGGGTTTAAATACACAACAATGCTTAAACCAAAGAATTTGAGGGACCTGAAGGATTTTTCTGAAGAACAGCGGGCAGTTTAACTGTTCAGGACAAACAAGGGTAAACAGTATTAAGAATCAAGTGTATGTAAACTTTTGAAGGGGATCATTTTTATAAATTCAACTATTATTTTCTCTTGTGGGCTATATGTAAACCTCTTCTATGTGAAATATCTTATTCAGGTCAGTACTAAATAAAAACTAACATGCATTTTGTATGTTCTTTCTTATTTTGGTAAAATAATTAACATTTAGCAGCACATTTAGCAAGGTGTATGTAAACTTTTGACTTCAACTGTATATATTTTTGCCACACAACCCAGTCTGAATATGCGACTTAATATGCTAGAGTGGTTGTTTTCAGAGTGGACTGGGGTTACGGTGGTTCAATAATTTGCTACTTTTTTACAAAAAGTTCTCCATGACTTTAGTGACCTCTAAAAGGGATGAATCAGTATCTTGTAACTGCCGCAGAGGATTGTGGACACGCACACGTGCTTGCCGAACCCTTCAGGCTAAATAAACAGCAGCGATTTAGGAAGCAGAAGTTTATGCTAGGAGGTCTCTCTGTGGCTGCACTCAATAAATTTTTCACAGGGAGCAATTTTGAGTTTGAATGGATTGAGGTTTCTCAATCTCATCACTTTATTTACGTTTCAGATTTTCCTCTTTTGTGGTTAAGCTTTATATTTTTGGGAAATGGTGATGCATAGCTAAAAGGCATTTCTTTTGGCTACCTTGGAAAGCTTGAATACATTGGCACATGGGCCTGAAAATTCTTCAAACGTCATTCTTCCGTGTCTATGATCAAATCAGACTGCTGACCTGGCTGAAATACAGAGAGCAGTTTAGAAAGCAAGCAAACCCAAAGCCAAAATAATTTCATCTTCAACTCTCTGATCCCCATTGTGCTTTCCACAGTTATGGCCTTGCTAGGTAATAAATGTCTTTCTTTATTTGTTAAATATAAAGTTTCATATTCGAACGAGAGCTCTGCGTGACTTTATACCGCCAATTCAAAGATTACTACTTTCTTGTGATAAATCTTCATATCCTAATCATCCATTATTATTTTCTCATTCTTTTATACGTACTGCATTTCTTTTCTGCTTAGCCATTCAAGGCAGGACAACCCAAACATTCACTCTGAGAATTTAGATATCCATTTGCTGTTTGATTATGAAGTTTGTTACACTTGGCGAATCAGAAGTACCAGCTTATCTGAGCACATTCCCATTTGAGCTGGAATGATTACTGTAGGACTGTGGCCATCTGGAACACTGGCACATCATCAAGTATGGAAATCTTCAAACGTCTCACCAAACCAAGGCCAAACATTGCTTTTACATTTTTTTTTAAATTTTTTTTTTTTAATTATTTTATTTTAGTGTGATTTTTTTTTTTTTCTTCTTCTGCTGATTCAGTTATAAGGTTCATGCATCATATCACCTTCTTTTTGTGCATAAAGACAATTCCAAGGCTCTTTCCACCCCCCCCCCAGCATAATTGTATTTTTTATTAGACAAAACATGTAAATACTTATTGGTTGTCTGATTTCAACAGTACATTGGATAACATCTTGCATTCTTGCTTGCTTTCTCTCAGTCTCTGTCTTTCTTTGTGAGGTGTGTGCAAGCTCATGTCGTGTGACATTTCGGTCCCTCAAATTTATTTTATTTATCTTATCTCGGCTTCTGCTCCAATAAATGTCTCTCCAGTAAATGTTATCTGAGTGTAATTCCTGTTTATCTTTGCTGCTGCTTTTCTTTGCTGTCTCTTTGCCAAATTGCTGATGGCTTGAAGTACAAACTGTTAGAAAATTGGAAGTCAGAGCCGTGGCCTAATGGTTAGTGAACATAAGCCACAGTGCGCACTTTGATGTCCTAATTATTTTCCTTTTTTATTCTAAATATGACTTGCTAATTTATTCCGAAACTGATCTGATTTGGTCAATTAGAATCAAACACATTTTCTCACTTAATGGTCTGGTCACATCTTCCAGACTTACAGTAGCTCTCAGGCAATAGGTGCAGTCTCAATTTGAAAGAAAAAAATCCATACACCACCAGTCAAAAGTTTTTGAACAGGAAGATTTTTTATGTTTGTTAAAGTCTTTTCTGCTCACTAACCCTATTTTTTTTATATCCAAAGTACAGCAAAAACAGTAACATTCTGAAATATTTTTACTATGTAAAATAATTAATTGAATATATTTTGAATATATTTTAAAATGTAATTTATTCCTTTAATCAAAGCTAAATTTTCAGCATCATTACTCCAGTCTTCAGTGCCACATGATCCCTCAGAAGTCATTCTAATATTCTGATTTGCTGTTCAAGAAACAGATTTTATTTTTATTAAACAGTTACAGAGTACCTTTTTTGTTGTTGTTTTTTGAGCAGCAAATCAGAATATTAGAATGATTTCTGATAGATCATGTGACTGGAGTAATGATGCTAAATATTCAGCTTTGAACTCACAGGAATAAATTACATTTGAAAATATATTTAAATAGAAAACAGTTATTTTAAATAGTAAAAATATTTCAAAATTTTACTGTTTTTGCAGACAAAATAAATTCAGGCTTGGTGAGCTGTTCAAAAACTTTTGACTGATAGTGTATATTTTTAAGCTGTTTTACCTTAAGAAAAATGGTACACATAGAAAATGTTAATGTAGAAATGGTTGTAGATCAGACATTGGCTTCATAAATCTTTAATGACAGTGCTTGGAGGTTTGTTGTCTGAGGCTGAGCTCAGTAAACCATCTTCTGTAGCTCCACACTTGTCTTCAGGCCCAAAGTTGCAGATTCATTTGAAAAGTCTCATTAAGAGCAGCGGATTACTAAGTGCAGACTCGGATGGCTTTTATCCGTCGACTCTGCGCTCCCCAAATCCCTCATGGTTACAGCCAATTTACTCATGAAGGAAAGTCAAATATTTAACACTTCCCTCTTCTATCAGTCATGTAGGTTAAATCCACGCGTTAGCATTCAGCAGGAGCTGGAAACACTGACAGACGTCTGAGAAAAAGTCCTTACTCTGAAACTTTGAGGAAAGCTCAAAATATACTGGTAGAAGGGCAGTCTGCACATAATATGAGAGCGGCTTGCTGCTTTAAGTGAATTTTAAAAGCTAAATCCTCATATGGCATCTTGGCTATTGGGCTGTTTTTGCTTGATCCGTTTATAACTGTGCTCAAAGCAGCTTCAGAGCAAATATTCAGCTCGTTGAAGCTGAATCACAAATCTCACAGGGTGTTTGCTCTGTCAGAATGGCTTAGATGTTTTCCAGTCATGTGCATTTTATTTGTTTGAGCGGCTGGGTATTGCAGGACTTTGATTTAGGTTGTAGCATATACCTGTGGATGGAGTAGATAAGAGTTCTAATGAATTTAGTTTTTGTAATTATGATGTTTTGTAATTATTGTGTTCTCCTTCATATAGCAGCATATTAAAACCTCCAGGCATTTTTTTTAACATACTTTAAGAGTTGCATCAAGGCGTATTGCTCGCCTTTTGAATATTAAATCTGTATGAATATATTCAAAATGCAAACAGAAAATTATGCATGGTTATAAGACACTCAAGGACTAGAGATGCACAGTATATTGATATATCTGTATATTGGTACCATATCTGTTAACATTATTTTATTTGTATTTTACGGAAGACATTGCATAAATAAAATAATGTTATTTTTTTCTTTTTGTTTTGCTCAGGAGGAAATTGATTTTATTCAATTTTACTTTAGTTTTAGTTTATTTAGTACATCAAGTTAAACTAAATAAATAGCTCAACTAGATATAAACTCGCAACCTGAGAAATAAACTCGCAATTCTGAGAAATTAGGTCAGAATTGTGATATAAACTTGCAATGAGAACATATCAGTCTTTTTTTCCTCTTTCATAACTCACAATTGTGAGTTTATATCTCATAATTCTGAGGGGAAAAACGTCAGAATTCCGAGATACAAAATCACATTTGGGAGAAAACAAGTCTTTAAGAGTTTTTTTCCTCACAATTCAGACTTTATTTCTTGCAATTGTGAGTTTATATCACGCAGTTCTGAGAAATAAAGTCAGAATTGTAACTTTATGTCTCATGGTTCAGACTTTATTTCTTGCAATTGTGAGTTTATATCTCACAATTCTGAGAAAAAAAGTCAGAATAGCGAGTTTGTATCATGCAGTTACGGTATAAGAAAAAAAGTCAGAATTGTGAGATAAAATCACAATAACCTTTTTTATTTTTTATTCATTGGCGGAAATGGGCTTTCATAGTGAAGAACATGAAAGTATCTCAAAACATGCATTAATGTTTTAAAGAAAAAGTTAGAATTGCAAGTTTTTGATTCACAATTATAACTTTTTTCTCACAATTGAGTTTATAGCACGCAATTCTGAGAAAAAAAGTCTGAATTGCGACTTTATATCTCACAATTCAGACTTTATAACTCATTGAGTTTATATCTCACAATTCTGAAAAAAAAAAAGTCAGAATTGCGAGATACAAACTTGCAGGAGGACAAAACATACATTTATGTTTTGAAGAAAAAGTCAGAATTGCACGTTTTAATCTTACAATTCACACTTGATAACTCGCAATTGTGAGTTTATATCTCACAATTCTGAAAAAAAGTCCGAATTGCGAGATACAACCTTGCATTTCTGAGTGTTTTTATCTCACAATTCAGACTTTATTTATCGCAATTGTGAGTTTATATCACGCAATTCTGAGAAAACAAGTCAGAATTGTGACTTTATATCTCACAATTCAGACTTTATAACTCATAATTGAGTTTATATCACACAATTCTGTCAGAATTGAGAGTCTGTATTATACAATCCAGAGAAGAAAAGTCAGAATTGTGAAATTTTTTATTTATGGGCAGAAATGGGCTTCCATAGTGATGAAAACGAAAAGAGCACAAAACATGCATAGTTTGAGAAAAGTATCTCCAAATTCAGATTTTATTTCTCCCAATTGTGAGTTTATATTTCACAATTCTGAAAAAAATGTCAGAATTGAGAGTCTGTATTATACAATCCAGAGAAGAAAAGTCAGAATTGTAAGATATTTATTCATGTGCAGAAATGGGCTTCCATAGTGATGAACATGAAAAGAACACAAAACATGCATAGTTTGAGAAAAGTAACGGTGACTTTTTTTTTTTTTTTACCTTCCTCATTCAGTAAATCTCATAAAATAGGAAAAAACAATGCGTTTTTGTGACAGAATCCAGAGCTTATTGAATTTTTGGCAAGCTGCTTTCTATCCCAAATGTCCTGGAAAAAATTGCTGCCAAAAAATGGTTTTCTTTCTTTGACTGTTCTTTTGAATCGGTCTGTAGTGTGCTTTATCTCCACGGATGTTATCCTCATATGCCTGTTTCTAGTAGTTTCATTTCAAACTGATGGAGAGGAACTGACAATGGGAGGAATGGAGAAAGCCTCCATCCCTCCTACCGGGCAGTGTTAAACCACTTATTTCGAGACAAACTGAATTATAGACAGTAAAAGAGACAAAAGCTATATTCCACATTGGGCTGCAGAAGGCCTGACATTGAAAACGGAGGCCATATTATGAAGATGGACACTTCATGTTTATGTGGGAGATGATGGAAATAGAGCCAAGCTCGAAAATCTCTCTCCATCTATGACTTGTGCTTGTTCTCTAAGGGTTTGGTGTAATCAGATTTAGTTTCTAGTTGGTTTTCTGTCTTTGTGTCTTGTTCTATTCCCCTGCTCAAGCTCATCTCTAGAGGAAGATGAGCAGATGAGCATTGCGTGCAGAGAATTGATTTCTTTTTACTGTGTGATAGTGCTTAGAGTCCATTCTTTTATGGTGACACGTCTCTGCATAGACATAGCAATGTCTTCAGCACGTACACATATGGATGCGGTTAAGTTCACCGTGTTTTACTCAGTGCCAGATACTAGGCAGCCTAGAAGTGACAATTGTTGTTTGTCTGATGGCCAGGTAGTGTGAATAAGTGAGTTTACTATGTGTTTGTGTTCTTGAACTCTTCTGTTTTTTCCACACAGCCTGAGGACGTTTTCGCTTGGTTAAACGCAGCCACGTTTAGTCCAGCTTTGTGCATCAGCGCACTTCAGATACAATGAGGCAAACACATTCTCCTGCTTTCTCAAATACGGTGTCTTGTTGTCTTGTGAGAGTTGGAAGAAGGTTTTTCCCAACAAGAAAAGTCAACATGAATCTGTTTTGGAAGTTTGAAACAGGATATTTAGTCTTTCTTTGTGAAAAAAATGGTTTAGAGCTTGATTTTATCCTTTGGGATATGATTGAATTAATTTTGAATTATAAAACATTTGCATTTCATTGTAGACCTGACTGTAGGTTTGCTCAAAGTTTGACATGAATGAAAATGGAAAGGAAAGTGGAAAAAGAAAACAATTTCAGAAGAAACCAAGTTTGTTATTTTGATTTAATAGACAGTTTTCTTTTCTTAAGTGCTGATTAAGTTCAGAAGAAGATTACTTCTCTTTTTTTTAAACATATTTCAAAGTAAAATGGCATATTCAGCTAGAAATAATATAGGCTGGAACTTGATTTTATAATATTATTTTTAGCATCCATACAGAAAAAACTGTGTCCGAATAAAAAGAGTCAAAAGCAGAGGAAGTATTGACATTTTCATGAAACATTTTGAAAATGAGCTATTTTTCTTCGGAATAATGGTCTCAGATTAATTATACACAAAATCAAGAACCTGTGTTATTTATATGCTATTATATTTTTAGTAATATTTTTAATTGACCTTTTTTATATTTTATATTTTAATTTTAGCTTTATTGTTTTGTGTTTTTGATATTGTGTATGTGTGTGGTTTAATTAAAAGTTTTAAAGAAAATAATTAAATTGAATATTTATTATGAGTTTAAATTATTTTTTATATTTAATTTATTGTCATTTCAGTTTTTGCTTTAGTTTTAGTTGGTTTTGGTTATAGCTTTACTGGTTAATATTTAATATTTAATATGAATAGTTCATTTCTTTTCACTATTTAGCTTTACTTTTCAATTAACACATTTTTAATAGTGTAATAATAATAACAACACAATTTTAATTCAATTTTGAAATACACCTATACAGCAAAAACTGTCAGCATAAAAAATATCAAAGGCAGAGAAAGTATTTTCATTATCATTAAATATTTTTTTAATTAGCTATTTTTCTTTAGCATAATGAGCTCAGATGAATTATATACAATATTTAGATTTTTTTATTAATTGTATTCAATTTTAAATGAATTTTTTATATTTTTATTATAATTTTAGCCTAATTTGTGTTTTTGTTTTTGTTTTTGTTTTGTTATTGTTTTATTAAATTAATTATTTATTATTGTTTTGTTTTGTTATTAATTATTTTATTAAATATTTTTTTTCAATTTTAGTTTTATTTCAGTTTTTGTTTTAGTTTTTATTTCCAGTTATTATTTACCAGTTATTTTGCTTAGTATTTTTATTTAATTATTTATTCTAATATTTATTAATTCTAATAAATATATATACATATACATATACATATATACACACACACACACACACACATATATATATATATATATATATATATTAGTGCTGTCAAACGATTAATCACATCCAAATATGTGTGTGTACTGTATATATTTATTATGCATATATAAATACACATACATGCATGTACATATTTAAGTAAAATATGTGATGTTTACATATAAAAAAAATTTATATATAATATAAATCATATGAATATAAATATACGCATGTAAATACATGTAAATATTTTCAAAATATATACTGTATGTGTGTGTGTCTATATATACATAATAAATATGCACAGTACACACACATAATCTATGTAAACAATCTTTTTTTGGGATGTGATTAATCACAATTAATCATTTGACAGCACTAATATACAAAATAAAATAATAAAACACTAAATAAAATATATTAGAATTAATAAATAATCAAATAAATACTTTAAATAAAAATACACACAAATATAGGCTACATATAGTTTGGCCTTCAAATAATAGTGTAAAAATAGTGTAATAGTGCATTTATGTTAGTTTAATGATAATAACAATTTTGATTCTATTTTGAAGATTTTGTACATACAAATAATAGGACCAGAGCTTGATTTTATACTATTTTTTCATCACCCATACAGGAAAAACTGTGAGCAGAGAAAGTATTTTCATGAAATATTTTTAAAATTCAATATTTTTCTTTTGCATAATGAATTATACACAATATCCAGAACCTGTGTGTTATTTAGATGTTATTTATATATTTATACATGTATATTTTTGCTTATAACTGCTTATAAGTGTTATTTATATGCCATTATATTTTTATTAATATTTTATTAATATTTTTGATTCACTTATTTTATTTTAAGTATTTATTCAAATGTATATTTTATTTTAGCTTTACTATTTTAGCTTTACTTTTCAATGAACACATTTTTAAATAGTTTTTCTTTTAGTTTATCAAGAATAACCTTGCCAGTATAGTATCTTTAACACACACACTCAAACCTACGCAAATCCCAGGGTGTATGTGTTTTGGCTCCGAACCCGCAAGTGCTAAAAAACCCTGCTGGTTCTCGAGAGCCTGTGCAGTCCCAAACCTGCAGCCGCCTCATAAATCCAGCGAGAATCCTGTGTGCAAGCCTTCACACTCCCGCATGACCTCACTGACACATCTTCAGCCTCCGCTAGAGCTCCACAATCTGTCTCACTCGCGCCGCCTCACCCCCACTGGGCTTAAGCTCCGTTAGACCACCGCTAATATGTATAGAGGTGCATGGGATTTTATTTATTTATATATATTTTCACATGTGTGCGCAAGAAACAGCCCATATTTGCAGGCTTTTGGTGAGATTGGCTGTGAAAGGGTCATGTGGAGTTCAGTCATTTGCTCGTACATGCAGTAAAATGACAGATGCGTCCCTTTCACCGCACTTATTTGCAGAGATTTATACCTGTTGAAAAGTATGAATGCCTCTCGTACTTTCATCTGTTTGATTTCACAGTCCTTCAGTGCTAGATGAAGATGGTAATACATCACCCCAAAGCTCTTCTGGCTCCATATCTATGAAGAGAAACATTCAGGAGGGAAGTGTCATTAGTTGTGAAGACATTTTGAAAGCCTTACGCTGGTATGAATTCTTTGACTCCAAGGGATGTAATTATATCTATATGCTGTGTGATCGTCGCTCTCTTACTGGTGTAGTTCACTAATTAGGGACAGGAATTGCCTCTGTACTACAGATGTAGGGAAGTATGTGAGGACTTTCAAGTGTAACCAAAAGGAAATAGCAAGGCAGCAAAAGAAGAATGAAATTAATCTTACAGCTTTGCTTTTTGCACAAATAAAATGCCACATGAAAGCCGCCGTTGACGTTTTAATGAAACTCGGCACGCGTCTTGTTTTCATTCAGCTGTCCATGGGAATCATCACAATGTCTTTTCTGTGCAAAGACAACTGTAAATGGTTGAAAATAAAAATAAAAGGCAATCCGTTATAATTCTATATACAAATATGTGCAGATATTATAGTGACCTCATTGCTTCGTTAGATGTAAACAGGAATTTTTCAAATTTAATCTTGCATTTCTTAAGTATGAAGTTTGCAAAACACACACACACACACACACACACACACACACACACACACAAATGTGACCCTGAACCACATAATTAGTCACAATTTGAATATCTTGAATCTAAGGGTGCAAAAAATCAAAAAGTTAAGAAAATCGCTTTTAAAATTGTCCAAATTAAGTTCTTAGCAATGCTTAATACAAATCAAAAATTAAGTTTTGATGTTTGCTGTAGGAAATTTACAAAATATCCTAATGAAACATGATCTTTTTTTAGTATCCTAATGATTTTGGCATAAAAGAAAAATCTATAATTTTGACCCATACAATGTATTTTTTGGCTATTGCTACAGATATACCCCATGCTACTTAAGACTGGTTTTGTGGTTCAGGGTCACAAATATAAAAAAGTATGCCTAAGACAATTTTCTACACATAAAATTATCTAAAAGCAAAGTTAAATGGAATCTTAATATATGAACGCTTAATGCTTTTGAAGATAATTTCAGTTTTAGGTAAGCTGTTATTTATTTTTTTTTAATTTTTTTAATGTTTGTTTCATTTGGTTTATTTTTGGCAAATCAATCTATCAACAGTAGCATTATGCATTTATGAATATTAATATTAATATTTTAAATTTATTTGTAGAAAAAACTAATAATTTTGTTTCTAATAAAATCTTAAATTAATCTTAAATTTCATAAATACAAAGGTAAAAAGTATGCCTAAGACAATTGTTTACAAATACAATTGCTTCTACAAATATAATTATCTAAAAAGCAAAGCTTAAATGTAATCTTAATGCTAATTTTGAGTCAACAGTAGCATTAAATGTTTATGAATATTATTTATACTAATAAATGTATTATTAATAATAATTATTTTACATTTATTTGTTAATAATAATAATAATAATAATAATAACAAAATAATAAGTAATAATTTAGTTTCCATAGTCATTTAATCTTAAATTTCATAAATACAAATGTTTGCCTAAGACAATTTTCTACAAATATAATTATCTAAAAAGCAAAGATTAAATGGAATCTTAATATGTGACCACTTTATACTTTTGTAGATATCTTCAGTTTCAGGTAAGCTGATATTTATTTTTTATTTATGTATTTATTTTAATGAATTTATTTATTATTTGCACACTTGAAGTCAACAGTAACATTACATGTTCATGAATATAATTTATATTAATACATATATTATTAATATTAATTATTTTACTTTTATTTGTAGAAAAAATTCCATAGTCATTTGATCTTAAATTTCATAAATACAAAAGTTTTGCAACAAATTAAAAAGCATACTTAAGACTGCATTTATCTACAAAACAAAATTTAAAAAAAAAAAAAGAGAATTTTTTTTTTTATTAAAAATATACATTTTAATATATGTATACAAAACATACAAACTTTATTTTAAATTTTATTTTGTCGATAATTTAAGCCAATTTTTTCCGGTCCTATTTATTTATTGTATATTGTTTATACTATTCAAATTATTTAAAATAATTCTTAAAATGATTTATTATTATTTTAATAATTTCTCATTTATATGTGGAAAAATATATAATCAAAAACAGCTATTTGTATTTCCACAGTTGATGCTGAGTAATGTTTTAGCTAAATTCTTAACACACCCCTCAATTATCAATTTTGGTTGTTTAAGAATCATTACCGAGTTGTTTATTCGAGAACATTTTAATCGTTCATTTCAAAAAGCTCTACTTGCAGCATTTTCTTCTAACTATATTTTATTTTGTAGATACACAGTATGTGGGCATTTGTAACCTTCATACCAGTGCAGTTTAGGTTCAAAGATGCAGAACCTGACTCAATGCAGTTCTGCATTTCTCTTCAGTCGGGCCGTTCCGCTCGGCCTCTGTAGCCTGCTGCTTCAAGACCCCTGTGGGACGGTCCCTTTACGACCTCTTCCCTTCAGCCTACAGTTTACTCCGCTGGGACGTGCACGTTCCATCTGAAACAGCCAGCCGTACTGTATGCACAAAATCAAAACACCCTCAGCTATTACCAATAGTTATCATGCAAACAATTTTTATGCATGTAAATATTTAATGTATGTAAAATTGTATTTCACTCATTTTATATACAGTACAGTATGTGTTGTAGTTAATTGTATAGCTTCATCTTTCGCAAGCATTAATGCACCCATCATGCCTTTGCTCAGTAAACTTAAACAGATGTCACAGGAACCAAAAGACACTGGCGGTTAACTTGATGTTGTCCTAGACTTTAATTGGTGACAGATTAATGTCTTACAGACATGAAGTCTTCTTTGTTTAAGTGTACTACAAAACAATAGAGAAACCTTGCTATTTATTATACATTTTTTATAACTTTTATTTATTTATTGTATGCATTTTCAAAATTATTTTTTATTATTTATTATATTTGTGTATTTAGTGTATTTAGTTAATATAATATAAAATAAACCTAAAACGTTCACACCAAAAAGTACATTTCTAAATATATTAGTTAACATAATTGTATTTATTTGTATGTTTTATTTTATATATTTATTCAGTAATAAATAAATAAATACTATTATTATTTAGGCCTCTCTTGGTGGAATTTGGTCACACATTTCTGTGCCTGTCCGGTCTTCCAGTAAAGGTTATGTCATTTGGGATGTGCTCTATACATCTGTGCTACATAACATGATTACATGGGAAGTGGCCTGTTACAGACATTTCCCCTGTGAGTAATAATGTGCTCTTTGTCTAAAGCAGAGATGACCAAAAACAGGACAAAAAATCTATACTGTATAAAGCAGCTGGACATTAACGCAGAACACATACTAACTGTCTCACAGTCATTCTGTTAGTGAGTCAGCTGGGAAGAGAAGTATTTCGCTGTAAATTACAAAATATGGTGTCATGGACGGACAAAATGGCTCACAAGCAATCTTCAGGGGAAAGCTTTCCCACATTAATCTTTAATATGAGTGATTTCTAAATGTACATAAGATCCTGTAAGGGTTATGAAATGAAAATGAAAATTGTGTCATCGTTTACCTACATTGTTCCAAACCTGTGGAATACAAAGGGAGATTTTTTTCCGTTCTATTCCATACGTTGAAAGTGAATAGAGACGAATGCTGTCAAACTCTTCAAAAAAAAATTAATTAAAAAAATTAGGGATGTGCGTTAATCTATGATACAATCTCTTAATTCTGACTTTTTTCTCAGAATTGCAAGATATAAACTCACAATTGCTTGTTATAAAATCAGCGTTGAGATATAAACTCGCAATTCTGAGAAATAAATTCGTAATTATATCTCAAAGATACAAACTGACAATTGCAAGGAATAAAGTTCGAATTGTAGATAGTTGCAATTCTGAGAAATAAAGTCAGAATTGTGAGATATAAACTCGCAATTGCTTGTTATAAAAACAGCATTGTGAGATATAAACTCACAATTCTGAGAATAAGCTGACAAATGTGAGAAATAAAGTCAGAATTGCTAGATAAAAAAAAATCTGACTTTTTTCCTCAGAATTGTCAGTTTGTATCTCTCAATTCTGACTTTTTTCCTCAGAATTGTGAAATATAAACTTGCAATTACAAGTTAATTTTTCAAGTTAATTTAAGGTACATTTTTGAGGGGAAAAAAGACCGATATGTTCTCAAAATTGCGAGTTTATATATCACAATTCTGACTTAACTCGCAATTGCATTATAAAGTCATAATTGCGAGATATAAACTTGCAATTCTGAGAAATAAAGTCAGAACATACAACATTTGCGACTTTTTCTCATAAGTCTGACTTTTTTTCTCGCTATTCTGACTTTTTTCTCCGAATTGTGATATACACTCGCAATTGCATGTTATAAATTGCACTTTTTTTTCTCGGTATTGAGTTTATATCTTGCAGTTGTGACTTTTTTTTTCTCTCATAATTGCAAGTTAATATTTCGCAATTGTGGCTTTATAACACACAATTGCGAGTTAAGTCCAAATTGTGAGATATAAACTCACAATTGTGTGTTATAAAGCAATTCTGAGAAATAAAGTCAGAACTGTGAGATTAAAAACTTGCAATTCTGACTTTTGACAATTGTGACTTTTCTCAAAATAAAGTCGCAATACTGATGAAAAAAAAAGTTGCAAGATATAAACTAGCAATATTCAGAAATAATCTTGCAATACTGACAAATAAATCTGAATTGTGAAATAAAAACTCACAATTCTGACTTTTTCTCACAACTGTGAGTTTGTATCTCGCAATTGTGAGTTTATTAAGTCAGAATTGTGGGATATAAACTCGCATTTCTAAAACATCAGTCTTTTTTTCCCCTTTAAAACTGGACTTTATAACTCGCTGTTGCGATTTTATCTCACAATTATGAGAAAAAAAGTCGGAATTTAACTTTTTTCTCATTCAGAACTTAATAGAATGAGAAAAAGTCAGAATTGCAAGTTTTTATCTAATATCGCAATTGTGAGTTATAAAGTCAGAATTGTGAGAAATAACTTGTGACCCTGGAAATTCTGACTTTTTCTTTGTACAGTATCTTGCAATTCTGACTTTTTTCCTCTTATTGTGAGATACATAAAATTGCAATTGTAAGTAAGTAAGTAAGTAAGTAATCTTTATTTATATAGCACTTATCACAGGCAAGGGCCACAAAGTGCTTCACAACACAGTTTAAATCAGAAATAACATACAATATAAAAGATCAAAAACAACACCGAAATCATAACAGCCCAGAAAGTAGCTAATTAAAAGCTTGAATAAATAAATAAGTCTTAAGATTACTTTTAAAAGTATCCACAGAGTCAATAGAGCGTAGAGAGAGCGGAAGATCATTCCAAAGCCTAGGAGCAACAAAGCCTAGGAGCTTACATAATTGTAAGTTATAAAGTCCAGTTTTATAAGGAAAAAAAAAGATATTTTCAGAGGTACGAGTTTATATCCCACAATTTTACAATTGCATTGTTATAAAGTCACAATTGCGGGATATAAACTTGCGATTCTCAGAAAAAGTCAGTTGAAAGATATAAACTTGCAATTCTGAGAAAAAAGTTAGTATTGGGAGTTTATATCTTAGTTCTGACTTTATTTCTCAGATCTTGCAATTCTGACTTTATAATACACAATTGCAAGTTTATATAAAGAAAAAAAGTCAGAATTGCGAGTTTGTATAACGTAATTCTGAGGAAAAAAGTCAGAATTGTGAGGTAAAAAGTTGCAAAAGTAGCAAGTGTCTAGCCATATCCCTTTGTAGAATGCATTATACATTTTTCAGGCCTTTCCGAATATGGATTCACTAAGAGATTACAATGTTACAAGCTTAAAATTTCTCCACCACAGTTCTCAAATATCATTATGAAACATGCATTTGTCATCATTGATACGATGCCAAAGACAGAGAAATTTCTGTAATTTCTCAGTTTTTTTTTTTTTTTTTCACTTTTATTCTTTTTTGGAAAAAGCAGTGTTAACATCCTGCTTAACATGTCCGTTTGTATTCTGCAGGAGGAGGAAAGTCATACAGGTTTGGATCGACACATTAACCAAATGTTCGTTTTTGGGTGAACTATCGCTTTGATGGTGATTGACGAAGGCCTTGAAGTAATTTGCGTGTTTGTTTGCCGTCTGTACCGAATGAGTTCCGTGTTTGGAGGAAGTCATAAAATTTCTTGAGCGTGTCCTTGATCCAAAATCAACACGGAAAGGAAGGCGCACTGAACTTTGCAGCTGCCCTACTAGGAACTGTAAGATATTCCCTCCTTTTACTTAATGTGTAAAATATTCAAACACTCCATAAATACCCCGAAATCATTTTCATGCTGGAGTGTTTAATATCAACTCTGCAGTATGATGGATTGGCACCTTTATGAGGTCATGTCTTGTTTATTTTATAAAGTCTGTAAAAGGCAGCTGTAGAAGACCGAGATGAATGCGGCGCTGCCTTGTGTTGTGACGTCAAGCTGTACTCGCTGACCAGCAGTCAATGACGCTACGTTTATTATTCTGGCCTTTGTGAAAAATGTGGAAAATGTGTGTCTACATTTGGCCAAGAGTTTTAAATTGTTAGCAGTGACTGGAGATGCAAAGGGCTGATTCTCGTTAACCATCACAAGACTCGCAAGGATTGATGTCACAATGAAGCCGCAGTATGTGCATGTGGTACAGTTTGTATTGAATAACTCTTAAGACTCCAACAAATTGCTCATGAAAGTTGCTTGTGTTCCAAATTGCGCTCAAGTGTTTATTTTTCCGGTGTCAGTTTACTTATTGTTGGATCTGTTGCTTTTTTTCTCGATTTCTATTTAATATTTAATGTAGTTGGAAATCTTTGGCTCTTTGGTGATCTTGGTATTGATCAGCTAACAAGCCCTGGTCCAGACATGAGCTCAAGGCTTTGAAAAAACAAAACAAGATTCTGGTGTGTCATTTCTGAAATGTTCCAGCTCAGTTTGTGTCGTTTTTCACTGGTTCTGTTTCTTAGAACGTGCCTCCCTAGTTTATTTCTTTAAAATGTGATTTATTTGTCAAATCAATACAACTTTTGCTCAAATGCAATGCTTCTGAAAATATTTTGTTTAGGTTTGTCTGGTTTTGATTAGGGACGCACCAAATTTTTGGCTGAAATTATCAGCCTAAAACCGAAAATGCCATAAGTAGCACGGGTTTATTTGTAGCAATAGCCAAAAATACATAGTATGGGTCAAAATTGATAATAATAGCTTTGTAGGACTATGCAATATTTGGATAATTAGTTAAAGTTATATCTGATTCTGTTGCATAGAACTAGATAAAAATAATATATTGATATTTAATATTATTATATTTTCTGTTTAATTTTATTGTTATTTTCAGTAAAAGTGTGGTTATTTTATTGGCTTGTGTTTTCTAAACTTGGTATCATTAAACTTTACTGAGTTAAATTAAATTCTTTATTACTTTGTAATAACTATTTACTATTTTATTAAATAATATAAAGTATTTTCGGTTTTGGTTTTCAGACAAAGGCATCCAGAATTTTTGGTTTCAAGCCCAGAATTTCCATTTCGGTGCATCCCTAGTTTTGGGTTTGGGTTTGTTTTTGTCCAGTTTCTTGGTTTTGTTTTAGTTTTATTTTTTGTTTTGTTTTTGCTTTTGTTTTTGGTTCATTTTTGTTTTTTATTTAGTTTTAATTTTTTGTTTGTTTTCTTATAGTTTTAGTTTTGTCTTCAGTTAATTTTGGTTTGATTTTGCTCAGTTGGCTCAGTTTTGTCTTAGTTTTATTTTTTGTTTTGTTTTTGCTTTTGTGTTCCATTCATTTTCATTTTTGTTTTTCATTTAGTTTTTGTTTTCCTTTTTTTGCTTGTTTTGGTTGTTGATTTTTGTTTAGTTTGTTTGCTTTGGTTTGTTTTTTGTTTGTTTTGTTTTAGTTTATTTTTTTTAGTTTTTGCTTTTGTTTTCGTTTCATTTTCATCTGTTTTTCATTTAGTTTGTTTTCTTTTTTGCTTGTTTTCTTTTGGTTTTGGTTTTTGATTTTGTTCAGTTAGTTTGCTTTGGTTTGTTTTTGTTCAGTTTGCTTGGTTTTGTTTGTTTTGTTTTAGTTTAGTTTTTTTCTGTAACTTTCATTTTTGTTTTATGTAGTATTTGTTTTGTTGTCATTTCTCATTTTTTCAGTTCATTTTTGTTCAGTGTTTGTTTGCTTTGGTTTGTTTTTGTTCAGTTTGCTTGGTTTGTGTTTTGTTTTAGTTTCTTTTTTGTTTTTGCTTTTGTTTTCGGTTTATTTTCATTTTTGTTTTTCATTTAGTTTTTTGTTTTACATTTTTTTTTGCTTGCTTTTGGTTTTGTTGAAATTGTTGAAATGAAATTTTTGTTTAGCTTTTTTGTTAGTTTGTTTGCTTTGGTTTGTTTTTGTTCAGTTTCCTTGGTTTTGTTTTAGTTTAAGTAGTAATTTTTGTTTCGATTCATTTTTGTCTTTCATTTAGTTTTAGTTTTGTTTTCAGTTTTTGTTTGTTTTGATTTGTTTTTATATTTGTTTTGTGCATGGCTATATTACATTGTTGTTGTTTTTTTCTTACTGCATACCTCACTATATACTGTAGTCTCTTTCTAAATTAAATCAAGTTCCTGTATGCTCTAAGTTGAATGTGCCTAGCCTAGCTTCTTTTATTTTATAATTTGTTTTATAAAACTTTTGTTTGCTTAAATATTTTTTAAGTTTTGTTTGGTTTGGCTGTTTTTTGATTTGTTCAGTTTTGTTTAGATTGTTTTGTTTGCTATAGTTTAGTTTTTTTTGTCTAGTTTGGTTTTTAATTGGTTTTGTTTTGTTTTTAGTTTTACATTTTATTTTCAATTGCATACCTCTCTACTCTCTTTTTTTCTAAATAAAATCAAGTTCCCTTTTGGTACGATGTAGGTTGAATGTGCCTGGTCTAATTCATTTTATGAATTTGAATGTTTGATTATGCTGTAATTCCAATGGTTTTGTTCTTTAAAAAAACAAAACAAAAACTATTTCTATATTTCATCTGTTTTTCTCTGTTTTTGTTTCTCAGAAGAAGAACCTGCGCCTGCTGTTGAGCGTGTTTCTGCTGGGCTCCTGGGGTATCATCCTTCTGGCTTGCCGTCTTTACTGGATGGGCAACAAACCTCCGAACTTCTCCAACTCGGACAACCCTGCAGCAGACAGTCCTTGTTTTCTAACTAGGATGCTAACGTTCTTTTTTCTGCCTGCCATGAACGTTTGGCTCCTCCTGTGCCCGGACATGCTGAGTTTTGACTGGTCAATGGACGCTCTGCCTCTTCTGAGAAGCATTGCAGATTGGCGAAACCTCCACACCGTGGCCTTCTACACCTTGCTTCTAGCACTGGCATGGTTCGGGCTTTGCCATTACCCAACCAAAAACAAGGAGACCAATGGGAAAGCGCATCATGTAGCAAACGGGAAGTCCACAAACGGACACAGTTGTAGCTCGGATTATGAACACTCAACTTTTCACTCAAACTCAGTGCATATGAATGGAACAAATGGTACTGCAAAACACTATTCACCATCTTTACCCACCACAGAGAGTTTGGTGGTCTTCTCATTGGGTCTACTGGCCATTCCCTTCATCCCTGCCACCAACCTATTCTTTTATGTGGGGTTTGTGGTGGCAGAGCGAGTACTGTACATCCCTAGTATGGGCTTCTGCCTGTTGGTAGCAGTGGGGATGAGAGCTTTTTATGTCAGATTGAGGAGAAAGTCCTCCAGAACTTTGATGATAGGCTGCTCTGCCGCCCTGGTTCTTCTTTTTGGGATTAAGACGGTGTTGAGGAACCGTGACTGGCAGAATGAGGAGATGCTGTACAAGTCAGGGATATCTGTGAACCCTGCTAAAGGTAATTTTAAAATAGTCCAAGTAAATCATGAGATTTAACCTCCTAGTGATTTTTCTACTTATTTTCCAGTGTTATTTTAGTATAATTGAAGTAATATGACAGTTTTTATTAATATTTTAATGTTTTCATGTTTATAATTTCTGTTTATTTTCATTTTAGTTAAAGTTTTAGTTCATTTTTTGTCTTTTTTTTTTTTCGTCTGTATAGATTCTATTCATTTTTAATTTAGTTTTAGCTTATTTGGTACATCAGGTTAAACTAACATTGTTTCAGAAGTCAGACCAGAACTGTTATTTTATTTTATGTTTTTTCCAATGGTCTAAACATTGTAATGACATGAAAAAAAATACTAATTAATTGATTAAATACTATGATTTTTTTTCTAGTAGTCAGGAGAATATAGATTTTATTCGTTTTTAGTGAGAGTTTTTGTTTATTTAGTACATCAAGTTAAACTAAATTGTTAGTAATATTTTGAATGTTTTCATTTTTATATTTTCTGTTTAGTAATTTGTACTTTTTTATGTCTATATAGATTTTATAAATTTTTACTTTATTTTTAGTACATGTCGGTAAACTAAATTAAACTTTGTTTCAGAAATCACACCTTATTTTTATTTTATTTTATTTTATTTTATTTTTCTCTAAACAATGTAATGACATAAAAACATTCTAAATTCCCAAACATTTTTTTTTTCTGGTAGTTAGGAGGATATAGATTTTATTCATTTTTACTTTAGTTTTAGTTTATTTAGTACATCAAGTTAAACTAAATTAAACCTTTTTATGTTAGTAATATTTTGAATGTTTTCATTTTTATATTTTCTGTTTAGTAATTTGTATTTTTTATGTCTATATAGATTTTATACATTTTTACTTTAGTACATGAAGTTAAACTAAATTAAACATTGTTTCAGAAATCACACCTTATTTTTTTTTATTTATTTTTTTTTACTCTAAACAATGTAATGACATAAAAACATTCTAAATTCCCAAACATTCTAAATTCCCTTTTTTTTTTTTTCTGGTAGTTAGGAGGATAGAGATTTTATTCATTTTTACTTTAGTTTTAGTTTATTTAGTACATCAAGTTAAACTAAATTAAACCTTTTTTATGTTAGTAATATTTTGAATGTTTTCATTTTTATATTTTCTGTTTAGTAATTTGTATTTTTTATGTCTATATAGATTTTATAAATTTTTACTTTAGTTTTAGTACATGAAGTTAAACTAAATTAAACATTGTTTCAGAAATCACACCTTATTTTTTTTTTTTTTTTTGCTCTAAACAATGTAATGACATAAAAACATTCTAAATTTCCAAACATTCTAAATTCCCTTTTTTTTCTGGTAGTTAGGAGGATAGAGATTTTATTCATTTTTACTTTAGTTTTAGTTTATTTAGTACATCAAGTTAAACTAAATTAAACCCTTTTTTATATATTATTTCAGGTAATATTTTTATCACAAATAACTATGTTATTTTCTGTTAAAAATATAATAACACAGCTCTATTCAGAGTATAATTCTTGTTTGTTCAGCCATATTGTAGTATTTAGATACCTAAAGTCAAGTTCTCATCCATCTAAACTACAACACAAGGTGACAGCAGGATGTGTTTTCCGATCATATATTTCCACACAAATGATGCTGCAAACCAAAAATAGCAATTCCTCATCATGAAAAGTTTTGAGGGTTTATGTCTTATATTGGTCTTTCTTCATTTCTGTACTCATTTTTGGTCTATTGCTCAAATATTTAAATTTAAATCTAAAATAAAATTAAATAATTTTAGCTGAGTGATGTTGACATTTACAAAGCGTGCGCCGGCATAAAAAAAAAAAATCACAATTTAATTTTTAAGCACTAAGTTCCATTAGTGCAAGAAAATATTACTTGGGTCTAATTAATTGTAAGCACAAGATGATGATTTAATGCATTAGAATCATTAGAAGTTCCCCCAGTTTATCACTCCCATTGATTCATGCATCAAATTCATTTTGTGTGTGGCGGAGAGCCACTGAACTGTTAAATTATCGTCCTCTCTGATTAAATTCCATCTATTAACGACAGCCCATTATCTTCATTTGGTAAATCTCTCAAATTGATTGTCACAATTTCATTTAAATCATTTATCAAGCCAGACTGCATCAATATGACTTTGTAATTACCTCCCATGATCCAATTTTACAGGCTGTGGCATTCTAGGACCTTTCATGGCACATATTCTATGCATGAATAGCGTCTAAGATTGCATTATTATAATGTAATTTACTTTTTTCCTTGCTTGTGCCTCTCATAAGACTTTATGAATTTCAGATTCTGTATCCAGTTTACTGTGTGACTTGGAAGCACAAAATACTTTATTTTTTTACTTAGTTTTATTTTATTTTAATTTCATTTAATTTCATTTTAATTTTTTTCACCTAAATACCTACTTAACCTAAAAAATAATAATAATAAAAAAAATAATTTTTTTTTAGATGTGCCTAGACTAGGGTTTCAAAAACAGGAAAAAAATACTGGAAATTTCAGAAACATTTCTGGGATTTTTGGAAAGTTTCTGAAAATGTTGGGTCTTTTCTGAAACTTCTGGAATTTTTTTTTTTTTTTTCCATTTAATTCAATTTATTTTAAAAAATTTTCACCTAAATACCTACTTATCTAATCTCTTTTTTTTTCCTGAAAAAAAAAAAAAAGTAAAATAAAAATAAAATCAACTTTCTGAGATTTTTGGAAAATTTCTGAAAATGTTAGGTCTTTTCTGAAACTTCTAGATTTTATTTTATTTTATTTCATTTATTTTTATTTGTTTTATATTTATTTAATGTAAAATGCTATTTTCTGGTTTAAATTTTTGTCTGAATAATTCAGAAGATTCAACCTCCTACTGAATGAGTTTTCTACCTATTTCAAAGTGTTATTTTAGTATAATTAAAATAATATGGTAGTTTTAATAATATATTGAGTAGGGGTGTGACGAGACACTTATCTCACGAGACGAGACACGAGATTGGGTTCACGAGAACGAGACAAGACAAGATTTTTTAAACATTTTTTTAAAGAAATCCTCAATGATAAAATATATAGGGGAAAATAGTATTTTATTCAACAACAAAAAAACACGAAATGCAAAAAAAATATAGGTGCATTTTGATATGAACTTGTACTTTAGGAAATTAAACTTATATTTTAATGAATTATATGCAATCATAAACATGTAAAGTAATGCTGCATGATTCTGGGTAAACTGAAAAACTATTTTCTTTTATAAACTGGAGATCACGATTCTGAAGAAAAAAAGGATTAGAAATCTAAACAAAATTACGTAATTTACTAGTGGTTCTGACAGAATGTTCATTGCTTAAGTCTAAATTTGAACAAAAATAATTAAAAAAATGAAGGAGCCAGTGTCTCAATTAATAAAGACTTGTTTCACTATTGGAATCTCTTGAATGAATAATTTAATGACAAATACTTTTTTTAAACGTGCAGGTGTCGCCATCTCCTGGCGAAGAGAATAAACGTTACTCTACAGACGTGTTAGAATATACTTTCGTTTTGATCGCTACTGTAGACAATAAGTGTTTATACCCAAACTATAAGATTTTACCCCAGTGCTTATGTTATTTAAATGTCTGTAACAAAGAAATAATGATGATTATGTGGTTAAAAATACTGTGTTGCTTTCTGAAACGGCAGCAGTAAGAATGCAGATTTGAATGTCTTCAATAACTTTCACATTGTAAACATCAATGTAGCGCGTGCAACAGTTGTAATAGACACCGCTGAATCGTTGTCATTCATGAATAAGATCGCATGGGTGTTTGAATAGAGATCATGATATTTTAGCGATTAGTCATGCAGCTCTAATCTAAACACTGCAAAATGTTTTGCCATGATATCGTCATGTTCTCACAAGACCAGTCAGATCTCGCGGGACACATAGCAATATCGCACACCCCTAATATTAGGTGTTTCTCAATGTCAAGGATACGTCCTTGGCAGGACTGGTCCTTCCAAGTCACTTCCTTCAGAGGCTAGGCGAGGCTCCTCTTAAGCATTCGGAGAACATGTAAATGGAACAGGCTAGTGTACGTTATTGCGTCATTACGTCAGTGAAAAGGTCCGCTTTCGGCGCTTCTCACCGATATCCGTTCGCCGCGGTGTCTCTTCCCCCAGTAAACAGCTGTTTTTTTTTCTACACGGAGACGAATGAACGCCTCCGTTTGTTCCTTGGTCCGTTAAAAAAGATGAGAAAGCTATGAATAATGCTGTGAATGGTATAATATTAACGTTAAATTACTTTGGACAACTTAACTAAGTTAGTTATTTACAAAAGAAATGCCGGTGATGGCTAACAATTGTGAAATGTCAGGTCCGGTTCAGTTAGCCATCAATAACGTAATTTGTATAATTTATAATATCAATACGGTAGTAATCTGTACTTTTTAATACAAAAATGTTTTTTTTTTAAGTAATTTGTAAATATTTGTATTTAAATAAATATGTTTAAATAAATTTGTATTTTTGAACAAGATAGCAAAGCTGCGCGCATAGGATTGTGGGTGATTTTAGAGCATGAAGAGCGCGAAGGCTACACATATGCCTCGACATTGGAACAGTCCTTCGACGGATGTCGATGACGTAGCATCCTCGAAATTCTGGCTTCCGAGGATCCTTCCTTGACATTGAGAAACGCCGATTGAGTGTTTTCATGTTTATATTGTCTGTTTATTTTAACTTAGTTCAAATTATATATGTCTATAGATTTTATTCATTTTATTTTCATTTCATTTAATTTCAAATGTTTTCACCTAAATACCTACTTATCTGTTTTTCTGAAAAATAAAATAAACAAAATAAATTTTTCAGATGTGCCTAGACTAGGGTTGCAAAAACAGGGAAAACTTCCCGGAAATTTCTAAAACTTTCCAGAAATTTTGGAAACTTGGGATTTTTGGAAAATTTCTGAAAATTTTCTGAAACTTCTGAAAATTTTCCGGAAATTTTCCACCCTTTCGCAGCCCTAGCCTAGACTAATTTCCTTTATTTCATGAATTTGAATATGTTTTATTCTTCTTCCTCAGCTTGGGGTAACTTGGGAAACGTTCTCAAAAACCAGGGAAAGGTGGTGGAGGCCGAGCGAGCTTACAGGAATGCTCTGTACTACCGGAGGAACATGGCTGACATGTTGTATAACCTGTGAGTGAGCGAACTTCCTCCTAACAGCCGACTCTATCGATCTGTCCTATTAAAGCTGAGGAAATCTCCTGAGAGGCCAGACTCTGACTGTCCCCAGATTCATCCACCTTCCAGAAGACAGTGACAGGGACCCCCTAGACACATTAACCCCCACAGTCAGGGCATGGAGGCACTTAATACATAATTCATATACCGCACACGTTTGGGCTCTATAAAGCAGTGGGGATGGGCATCCTTAGGCACCTCACAATTCGATTTGATTTTAATTCAGGGAGTTGTGATGTGATTACAAAACGATTCTCGATGCATCTCAATTTCTCAACACGAGCGTAGTTTAGAGTGATGGATTTTGCACATTAAAGGTCATACATGGGACGTTTTTCTGCATATGCTTTTTCAGTAAACAACATTATATTAAAGTGTGACTATTATGCCATTTTAAAGGTTTCTAATATTGTTTTAAGGGTCTCCTACTAGGTTTACATGCATGTAAGGTCAAAAAGTGCTTTCGTTTTCTCAAAATACGCATATCAGGGCTCTACGCTTACGTTACGTTTTTTTTGTTTTGTTTGTTTGTTTGTTTTCAGTCGCAAATGGTTGCACTGTAGAACCCTGCATTTACAGTTTTTCTGAATTGCTAAAACACTAAATCCCATTGTAAAAACTAAACAGTCAACTACCAAAACTCTTTCATCAAATCAATCCCACAGTTGTCAAAATCTTAAACACTATTCATCTGGTTAAGGCACAATTTGCAAATCTGAATCTCCTATTTACCAAAAATCTAAAAACATTCTCAAACACAAAACACATTTAGCAGTGTGGTGTACTTGTACCCAGAATGGTGCACACAGGCAACAGAAGTTAAACACAACTAACACACTGTTTTCATCATTTACACACTACCACTCAAAATTGAAATCACATGTGTCCAATTAGTAAACTCAATTAGTAAACAGTATATAAGCCTAGTCAAATGCAAATGTCATGAGTGGATCCAACAATGGAGCAATACAATGGAAGAGCAAGAGGAAGAGGAAGAGGTGGCGGGCAAGGACTAAGGCCAAGAAGAAGATCTGTAATTTCAAATGAAATTCGAGCAACTGTCATAGATCATGTTCTGGTGCATGGCATGACTATGAGGGAGGCAGGGCAACGTGTGCAACCAAACCTAAGCAGGTTCTCAGTGGCTACTATAATCCGGACCTTCAGAGAAGAAAACAGGTAAAAAAAAAAAAAGTATACTTGTCTCAGTAAGGGGACAATGGAAAATAATTTTTCCATGGTACTGTTTTTGAAAACATTTACTGAATAAAGTGTGTGTGTGTGTGTGTGTGTGTGTGTGTGTATATATGTGTATATATATATATATATATATATACATTTACATTTTACATTTATTCATTTAGCAGACGCTTTTATCCAAAGCGACTTACAATTGAAATCACGTGTCCAATTTGTAAACTCAATTAGTAAACAGTATATAAGCCTAGTGTATGTATATGTGTGTGTGTGTATATATATATATATATATATATATATATGTGTGTGTGTGTGTGTGTGTATATATATGTGTGTGTGTGTGTGTGTGTGTATGTACATATATAGATATATGTGTATGTATATACATACACACACACACACACACACACATTTTATTCAGTAAATGTTTTCAAACACAGTATATATATATGGTACTGTGCTTTGCTTGCTTGAGCAGAGAGCTTGTGAGCAGGCAGAGCATCCCATGTATGTTATCATTTGGGACAATGTGAGCTTTCACCGTGGTCCAAGAATACGCAATTGGTTTCACAATGAGCAGCATTTTATGAATGTGTTTCTTCCACCATACTCTCCCTTTTTAAACCCTATTGAGGAGTTTTTCTCGGCATGGAGATGGAAAGTATACGACCAAAACCCTTACACACAGCAAAATCTACTATATATATATAACTTTCTTTGCTGCAGTTCTTTTTTGTTAATATGTGAGCTTTTTTTGTTTAAATGTGAGTACATAAATATTATTTTTCCCACTATCCCACAGTGTTTTGTATTTATTTATGTAGTGTGTAATCGTTGCTATGTTGTGTTTGCACATTGGCTGGTTTTGTGTGGTTTTTCACAGTAGTGCTTGATTTTGAGTAAAGTTAAAATAGTTTTGGGTCAAATGTTTGGTTTTGCATCACAAGTGTAAGGTTTTGTGAGTGTAGCTTGAATTTTAGAGTTTGTGTTTAGTGTTTTGAGACAAAGAGATGAGATTTTAGGAAATGTGTTTTAGCAATTCAGAAAAACTGTAATATCACCTCATTTTTTTTAAAGCAACACTAAAGAGTTTTTTTTTACCTTAAAATAATGTTTCCGAACTCGTGTCAGTGGTTCATCAACTCATAACAGGGTGAAACGGCACTTCCGCATTCGCTTTGCGGCCCTCTATCGCCGTAACAGCACTATGGTATAAGTTTGGTCGTCGGGTAGCGGTTTTGTAGTTCAAATGAGACTACAAATGCGACTTGCTTTACGGCTAAAATAAATAGCAAACAATGTCATTATTATGTTTTATTTCGTTTTCATACTTTCATAAAGTCATGCAACATACTCTACCTTGTCACTGGATATAGTTATTTCCAAAGCCGGTCCTGGATAGCCTCCAAACAAATAACGTGCATGTGACGCGACGGTAGGCTAAATTATTTACGACAGCGGTAATGGGCAATTCCGCTTCCAACCTGTAGAGGGAGCGAAGTTCTTTGGTGTTCTCAAACGATTAGTTCGAAACAGTATTAAGATTCTGGCTGTATCCGAAATCGCCCCCTATACCCTCAAATAGGCCACTATTTGAGGGGACAGCCATTTTAAGTGGTGTTCGAAACCATAGTGAACGTTCCCGAGTGCACTCATTCAATCCCACAATGCACCGCAAAAACGAGTGTACAACCGATGTACACTCAACAACAGCTAGAGATAACCCATAATGCACTGTCAGAGTCGCGCGCTGACTGAATTCCCGCGTCTCGCCAGACGATGGCGCCCGCAGCTGAATCGTCCATCCGTTCATTTTACAACGCGCTCCTCCACTGCGTAATACAGCGTACAACACAGGTACAAATTCGTTGTAAATTGATTATTAAATTGTTTAACCAGGGTTTATACGTAAACTCCTTGACATAGTTCAAGATAAATCCTTTAATCTTACTACTCAAACTGTCCGTTTTAAATGATTGTTAAACAGTATAGCAATACTATGCAAAAGCGGCAGTCCTTCCGGTGCACTTAGTGTCCGAATTCACTCACTCATTTTCATTCACTCCTTCAAGTGGACTGTATGAGTGGATTAATGTAGGGAATAGTGAATAGGGTATAGGGGACGATTTCGGATACAGCCTCAGTCTCTCTAAACCTCTCCTTTCTGTGAGCCTACTCTGCTCTGATTAGTCAGATGGACCCCGGACTGTTGTGATTGGTCTACTGTGTACAGTGCGTGTCGGAAATAATACACCCACTGCCATAGTTCTGTATTTTAAACGCTCGACAGAAACTATTAACATCTATTATTTATCATACTTGCAAGCTGTGATTCAGTGGAGCCAGCTGGTCCAAATAAACTGGGTACTGAGCCATTTTTCAAGAGCAAGCATTTTGTGAATCCCACATTGAACTCCCCTTTGATTAAAGAAGCAGTCATCAGTAAAATGACGCGTTTAAGGGCGGGTGGCAAGCGTTATGCAAATGTGTATACTTGTTCAGGCTGTCGATTCTTTGTTTTGGGAGAAAGTAACCTTATTTATCATGCATTTTCGGCTTTACAACTTTGCAGGTTGTTCACATTCATATACAGCTTCATTACACACTGCATGATTGGCAATATTCAAATTGAAATGGCATAATAGGGGCACTTTAATTATAATGATAATTAGCATGAAAAATCAGAAAGTAAATTTTAATTAATAAGTTTAAAACTATTATAATTTGATTTTTTTAATTTTATGTATTAAAAAAATAATAATTCCTGTTCATTTGTTTCAGCAAAGTCATTTTTTTTTTTTAAATAATTCTCTTCTGCTCACCAAGCCTGCATTTATTTGATTCAAAATACAGTAATATTGTGAAATATTTTTACTGTTTAAAATAACTGCTTTCTATTTGAATATATTTTAATATGTAATTTATTCCTGTAATTTAAAGCTAAATTTTCAGCATCATTACTCCAGTCTTCAGGGTCACATCGTCCTTCAGAAATCATTCTAGTATGCTGATTTGCTGTTCAAGAAAAATTTGTATTGTTGTTATTATTATTATTATTATTATTGTTGTTGTTATTATTATCAATGTTTAAACAGTTGAGTAAAAACAGTTAATAAAAAGCTTTTGTAACAATTTTTTATTTCAGATAACTGCTGTTCTTCTGAACTTTCTGTTCATCCAAGAAACCTGAATAAAATTATACTCGGATATTTTCAACGTGATAATAATAAATGTTTTTTGAGCAGCAAATCAGAATATTAGAATGATTTCTGAAGGATCATGTAATTGGAGTAATGATGCTAAAAATTCACAAGAATAAATTACATTTTAAAATATATATTTAAATAGAAAACAGTTATTTTAAATAATACAATTTTTAGAAATTGTACTGTTTTTGCTGTACTTTGAATCAAATAAATGCAGGCTTGGTGAGCACAAGAGACTTCTTTAAAAAACATTAAATATCTTTTGACTGGTAGTGTACATTGATCAAATGCTTTTAAAAACATCGTTTTCATTTTTAAATTTTTTTTTTCATTTTCAAGCCTTTTCTAAAAGTTTTTCATCCACACTGATACATCCAAAAACATTAATTTCGGCTTACTGTGCATGTGTAAAACCTCATAAAAGCTAACTGAGGTAATACAGATGGAACATTCATATTAAGTTTTCATGCAGTTCTTCTGGCAGGATCATTTTATTTACAAAAACATCTCACTATTCACTGACACATCCAGGTCGGGCTCACTCATCATTATATGTTTGATCTAAAACACAACTGCCCTCATGTTTTGGCCCAGGACAGCAATAATGAGTCAATTTTCTGTCATCTTTGCAGGACTGTATAAACATAGATATCTGTTGATACTTCACGTGACTGAATATGCGTCATAGTTTTCAAAAGCCTTCATTTTCACGGTCCACAATACAAATTTATCCACTTTAGCTCAGTTTCAATCGAAAAAGTATTAGTGTGGACAAGGCCTTAATTAATTACCACTGAAAATGTAGATATAAATGAAGTGAATTTAATGGTTGGTTTTTCTCTTTTTCCTTTCTTGTTAATTTGAATTAATTGTGTTACCCATACTTTGTAACTGTTCTTGTTCTCATTTTTCCTTCCTTTGGATTTCAGGGGTCTGTTGCTCCAGGAAAACAACAGATTCTCAGAGGCCCTCCATTACTATAAGCTGGCCATTGGGAGCAGGCCAACGCTGGCTTGTAAGTACAGCTCCTCTTTTTATGAACAATTTCAAGCCTCCTCAGTCTTCACTGTGTCCAGGCAACTACAAATTAAAAGGTCTGTGTGGTTCTGTGTGTGTGTGCTCGGATAAAGTCCAGCGTTAACGAAATAATGATGATTCACAGGCCTACACAGTCGTTCTGTTTCCACTCTTGTCAAGGAATGATTGACGTTTGATTCGATTTCAACAGAAAAAAAGAATCCAGGCCAAAATCCTTTTTATACTATCTGGCCCGGTGTTGATGCATTTGCTTGCCTCATATCTAAATGAAAAGCGTGTGCTATTTTTGGCCGTTTTAAGGTTTCACATAGAATTTCCCGTGTTGTTTTTAGTGTCATGGGAGGAAATTATTGCTGCTCTGCTTGAATGAGTAGATTTGCCGGGGGAGACAATTATCATGATGTCTACAGCGGGGTCTGGGGATTTTTAAGTCAGATTTTGCTTTACAAAAGGACAAGACATTTTGTAAGTCATTTAGTATCAGACAGTGTATAATAAGGATGGTTTAGGGTCAATTCTACCATGTTTTGCGGGAGATATATTTTAAGTAATACCAATAAGTAGTATTACTAAATGACTTTTGTAAGACTATGTGACACTGAAGACTTAAGTAATGGCTTTGCCATCAAAGAAATAAATTACATGTATAAGTATATTAAAATAAAAAACAGTCTTTTAAAATGTTATATTTCACAATTTTTCTGTTTTTTTTGACTGATAATTTTTACTGTAATTTTATGTTTTTAGTGATACATTTACAAATAAATGTAGCCATAAGAGACTTTTTATTTAAATTGTTCCAAACTTTTGGCATATATGCTTATATATATATATATGTAGTGTTTATATTTTATTATTATTGTTTTAATATTAAAAAAAATATTAAAATGTAGCTATTAGACTTCTTTTTAAAAAAACATTCAAAATTATTTAAATTATTCCAAACATTTGGCATATATGCCAAATTATATAGTGTATATGTTTTAATATTAATGTTTAATATAAAAAATATAAATGAAAAATTATATATATATATGCCTAAAAATAATTTCAATTATTCCAAGCTTTTGGCATATATTTTTGTAGTGTATATATTTTACTATTAATACTTTAATATTAAAAATCATTAAAAGTATCCATAAAAGACTTAAAAAAATACAAATTATTTAAATTATTCCAACTTTTGGCATATATGCATATATTTATATAGTGTATTTATTTTATTTTATTTTATGTTTAATATTAAAAATAAAAAAAGCATAAAAGTGTTACAAATCACAGTACCAAAAATGTACAAATATTATAGAATAATATACACAGTAAGAAAAAATTAAAGGGAGTAAGAACATAAATTAAAAAATAAATGTGTATATTAAAATAAAAAAACCTAATTAAAATTGTAATATTTCACTGTTTTTACTGATGATTTTTACTGTAGTTTTACTGTTTTACTGATACATTTACAAATTAATGTAGCCTTAAGAGACTTTTAAATTATTTAACTTTTGACAAATAAGCATATATTTATATATTTTACTATTAATGTTTTAATATTAAAAATCATTAAAATGTAGCCAGAAGAGACTTCTTCCAAAAACATATATTTATATGGTGTATATCTTTTACTATTAATGTTTTAATATTAAAAATCATTCAAATATATCCATAAGGGACTTCTTTAAAACAAATTATTAAAATGTTTCCAAACTTTTGGCATATATGCATATATTTATGTAGTGTATATATTTTACTATTAGTGTTTTAATATTAAAAATCAATCAAATGTAGCCAGAAGAGACTTCTTGCAAAAACATTAAAATGATTTAATTATTCCAGATTTTTGGCATATATACATATATTTATATAGTGTATATATTTTACTATTAGTGTTTTAATATTAAATATCATTCAAATGTAGCCAGAAGAGACTTCTTGCAATACAAATTATTTAAATTATTCTTTTGGCATATATGCATATATTTAATATCAAAAATGATTAAAATGTAGCCATAAGAGGCTTTAAAAAAAAAAAACGTTAAAAAAATGTTAAAACGTTAAAAAAAATTATATTAAAAATCTAAAGGAAAAAGCATAAAAGTGGCACAAAACACAGTGCCAAAAACATACAAATATTTTAGAATAATTAAACAGTAGAGAAAAATTTAAGAATAAAATAAGTTAGAAAAAAATAAGAACATAAAAGGTGTATAACATACATAAAATAGTAATAATAACCAATTAAATAAAGAATTATGATTAAAGACGGTTAATTATGATTAAACTCACTCCTGGATTTTAGTGCAAAAATATTTTTTCATGCACTCCTTTAGCGCAGTAGCATTTCCTCACACAGTAATGTGTTGTGAGACATCTGTAATAGATCTGTAATAGTTTGAGATCAGAGCACGCACATATTGCAGCTCATAGGAGAGTGATGGATGTCTACTTTCCCTGAGTCCCTGCTGCATGAGTCTTGATAAATTGTCCCGTCCTGTGATATAAACTCATTTAAACCTATGGTTCTGTGTGTATGTATGGTCTACAAAGAGCATCAGAATTAAGCCTGCAGCTGGAGTTGGATATTCCCCTGCTGATTTAGATTTGATTCTGGCCGGGTGGATAGTGAATATGTATTGGCACCTTATCGACTAGACTGCAGGGCTGCTGATCTGCATAAATCAACTAGTTCATTCCAGCAGCCCCAGTGGAGGTCTTTCTCTGAGCCTCAATAAGCCTTATTACCTTTTGCACTTCTTTTCACCCCCTTTTCTTCTCTCTCTTTCAGCCGCCTACTTGAACACAGGGATTGTCCTGATGAACCAAGGCCGTCTAGATGAGGCCAAGCGGACTTTTGTCACTTGTGCCGACATCCCTGATGAAAACCTGAAGGATCCTCATGCTCACAAGAGCTCAGTCACCAGCTGCCTGTATAACCTGGGAAAGCTTCTTCACGAGCAGGGACACCAGGAGGCGAGACACTCTCTAGCACAGTTAAACCCTTTAGATTTAAAGTCCGTGCACAGGGTCTGATGAGATGAAGTTATAAGAAAGTCAGTTTTCACACCACAACTTAAATATGAAGTGTGCAAGTTCTGAGAGTTTTCAAATTGGTTTCCCAGGAAATACATATAAGTGAACCTAGCCTCTGAATAACAGGGTTCATACAAGGTGCTTAAAGTTCCTAAATTTGACTTTTCAAAGAGGAACAGACAAACCAAATCAATGGTTAATTTACGCTGGAACTGCTCTGACTGATTCAAACTCGTGACTCGATCATTTATTTCAAGCGATCCACTAGCAAAAACCAGATCAGTCAGAACTTTTGAGCGATGATCACGAATCATTTCATTCAGATCAGGATTTCGGAGTTCACAAATCTTTTTTTTTTTTTTTTACAGTAGAAAATATCAAACCATTAAGGCAGTACAGTTATAAAAATAAAACAGAGAAAAAAGAAAGTATCCCCTAAGAAAATTAACTGTGGTTTTACTACAGAAAAAAAGTGTAGTATACTTTATAATATTTTGCATGTGCTTCTTTATTTTTGCAATTTTTATTAGTATATTTTTATTTATCTATTTCTCTTTTTGTAGAATTTGAAATAAAAGACATTGTTAGATAAAGGAGACCTCTGATTAAAGTCCTTAAAAATAAAAAAGTACTGCTTGAAAAGTCCTTGAAAGTCCTGGAGTTTCATTTTACAGTATCTGTACGAACCCTGGAATAAAACGAACATCGACATTTGATATTTCAGTTTCTTGAACTTGATTTAGTTGGCTTGGTTTATTTTGTTTAAAATGACGACTTGGAATTAATATACGTTCAGTCAGAGTGTTTTGTTTTGCTTACAAATGTGTTCTGTTTTTAGGAGGCAATATCTGTATATAAAGAAGCAATACAGAAGATGCCCAGGCAGTTTGCCCCACAGAGCCTTTATAATATGATGGGTAAGTTTCTATTTTAATAATTACCTTCATGTCATGGCAAAACAACATTTTCAACATGATTACTCCAGTCTTCAGTGTCACATGATTCTTCTGAAATCATTCTAATATGCTGATTTGATGCTCAAGAAACATTTCCTATTAATATCAATGATAAAAGTCAACTAAAATTGTGGAAATTGTGATGTTTTTTTGTTTTAATGGAAAGTTTAAAAGAAAAGCATTCATTTAAAATATAAATCTTTTGTATTTTTGTCACTTTTGTTCTTAATCTTGCATCCTTGAATAAATATATACATTTTTTTCAAACTTAAAAAAATACTATTTTGAAATTATTGCATTAACATAATGGTTGCACAGTATGTGTACTTTGTGTTCTTACTGTAATGTAGTTATTACTCAGTTATTGAAATAACTATAATATGAACATTATATATACATGTGGAACAGGACTGTAAAATAAAGTGCTTCCAAGATAATTTAATAAAATATTGTTGCAGTGTTTGTTATAATTGACTATTTCTTAGCAGAGACTTTCAGCTATCTACAAGATAATAAAACCTACACGATAAGCTAGTTAAGCTGTCTACATGATAATAAAATAATTTCAGCTATATTTATTTGGTAAGATGTTGTGTACTAAGTGGGATCATGTACAGTCAGCAGGCTATTAATCCAAAATAACCCCTTCAGAGTGATACAAGAGCTCACTCTCAGGTTTATTTTGCAATAATGACTGACTTACTGTACAATATATTTTTTTTAATTGAGTCTGTAATTGTAATGGTGCCTTTTCTTGTGAACCCACTTCCATAGCATTCTTTGATCTATAGAATTGATTTTGTCAAATGGAGTTAACAGCTTCACAAACAAGATAAGTTAGAGGCTTTGTACAATACAGAGAGCGTGAGAATCATTCTCACATTCCGTTTTATTTAGAGCATGGGAGCAAACTGTTGTATTTTAATATCTTATGCAACTCATTTACCAACCCACAGCTTTTAGGCTTTCCCTCCCATCTCATTTTCTCACAATTATCGCCTCCTAACTGTACTTTTTTTTTCCTTTCCTCTTCTAATTCTTTTTTTTTCTTCCCCATGTTCATTTCTCTCCAAGCTCATTTGTTGTTAATTTTTCGTTTTATATATATTTCAACTGTGTTGAGCTCGTTCTAACAGCCAAAACTATCATGTCTCCGCTGACCTTAAACAATGTTACACAATCATTTTAATTACTAAATATACCCAGCTACCAATTTTAAACTACCATTTAAAGGTTTGGGGTAGGTAAAAATTTTTTGTTTAAGACTGTTTTAGTGAAAACAGTGATATTTGTAAATATTAACATTTTAATATACTTTCAAATGTATTTTGTTCCCATGATGCCAAGTTGAATTTTCAGCATCATTACTCCAGTCTTCAGTGTCACGTGATCCTTCAGAAATCATTCTAATATGCTGATTTGATTTTCAAGAAACATTGTTTTTTCAGCATTCTTTGAAGAATAGAACATACAAAAGAATATAATTTGTGAAATCAAAATCTTTTCTAACATTATAAATGACTTTACTGTAACTTTTGATCAGTTTCGGCACTTTGCAGAAACAATGTTTTTCTATTGCACAAATCAGATGTTTGATGAATGCAGAATACTGTTTGTTTAAGATTTGTTGAATGAGTCAGAGTTTTCTGTATTTCTTCAAAATCCAAGTTGAGTTTCCAAAGCAGTATCGGTGTTAATTTACAAACATGGCAAAAGTTTTGTGACATCATTCCAAGCTGTCATTAGTGAGCCATCTGCAGTTTGTCATTTTTTTTTATCTTTAAAATAATACAGTGTTATTTGACTTCAGGCTATTTTAATGACCCAAGCGTCCTGAATCTGACACCAACACGACATGGGTGCGGACAGACGTGTATTGAGACTGGCAGGTCATGTGAAACCCCAGTGTAGTCACGTACCCTCAGCTTATGTTATTTTTGCTCTAATTACATTACATTAACATTGTTTAGGCTGTGTTATCTCAGTGAAGTAGCTGTGATACGCTCTTCTGTAATAATCTGTCTGTGAGGAGCGTGTGTGTTATTGCAGGTGGGTGGGAGCTGGAGGCTGGCTAAGGTATTAGATGATGTTTAAAGGATAGGAGTGTGTGTTTATACTCGTGTCATGAGGAGTCAGCTTTTACGTCTGGATTTATAAGAGTAGGATTGGCGCTGGGACAGTCCTGGCTTTGAATCGCTGAGCTGAGGACTGGAAGACACAGTATCTTTGCAGTAGTATACATAGTATTTTTGTTTGTTTGTTATGCAATCCTTTTTTAATGAATGCAGGGTTTTTTTCCAGTATCACATTTCATCAAATGTCTGAATTTTTGTGGGTGATTTTCAGTTGACTGATATAGGATAAACCACAGCAAGGGGGGTGGTTATGTGCTTCCTTAACTTCTGACCTGTTGACCTGACCCCTGTCTCCTCCCCTCACAGGAGAGGCCTACATGAGGCTGAACAAACTGACAGAGGCAGAACACTGGTATAGGGAATCCCTCAGAGCCAAACCGGACCATATTCCTGCACACCTCACTTACGGCAAGCTCCTGGCTATGACGGTAAATTCACACTTTAATGGACACTGATTGAATTAAAGGATTAGTTCACTTCCAGAACAAAAATGTACAGATAATGTACTCACCCCCTTGTCATCCAAGATGTTTATGTCTTTCTTTATTCAGTCGTAAAGAAATAGTTTTTTGAGAAAAACATTTCAGGATTTCTCTCCTTATAATGGACTTCTATGGTGCCCCCGAGTTTGAACTTCCAAAATGCAGATTCAAAGGGCTCTAAACGATCCCAGCTGAGGAAAGAAGGGTCTTATCTAGCAAAACGATCGGTTATTTTCTAAAAAAAAAAAAAAAAAAAAATTTAAAATTTATATACTTTTTAACCTCAAATGCTCGTCTTGTCTAGCTCTGTGTAGAGATTAAAAAGTATATAAATTGTAAATGTTTTTAAAGAATAACCGATCGTTGCGCTAGATAAGACTCTTCTTCCTCGGCTGGGATCTTTTAGAGCCCTTTGAAGCTACATTTAAACTGCATTTTGGAAGTTCATACTCCGGGGCACCATAGAAGCCCATTATGTGGAGAGAAATCCTGAAATTATTTCTTTAAAAAAAACACAATTTCTTTACGACTGAAGAAAGACAGACATCTTGGTTGACAAGGGGGTGAGTGAATTATCTGTAATTTTTTGTTCTGAAAGTGTACTACTCCTTTAAGGGGTTGGGTTGGCTGGTTGTTAAATATGTGATGCGATCTAGAAAATTCCAACACATGGTGAAATTTGACCTTTTTAGGGTTTGATGCCATAAAAAGCTGGGTTCAAGCCCTTTCCAAAACTTGTTTATAGCTTGAATGTAACAGAAGTTAAAAGTCTTAAGGCGGCTGATAGCTATGATTTTTAAGAAATGGAATTTTAAGAAAAACGGGTTTAAAGTGAGAAGTTTAAAGTGAGGTTTTACTTTCACTTCAGGTTTTTAACAAGAGCTGTCTGTCAAGTCAGGAGTGCTATATTGCATCATTACACAAACAGACACAACGTCTTTTTTCCGTTGTTTATCATGGGCATAGTCTCTGAACTTTTGATCACTCTTTGTATTTTTAGATAGCACGAATAGTGTACCTTGTAGTTTACAATTAGAAAAGCGAGTGCAGCGCAACTGTTTGCCCTCCTATGCATTTAACAGACTGTCATCAGTCTCCTCCTCTTTAGTAACTTCATTATCCGATCCTTCATCTCTGGATGTGAAATCGTCCATTATAACATTGTTTGACATTCAACCTATTTTTCAAATTTCCTGAAAATGTCCCAGCCAACATCCGACAGGTTTTCTCAGATCACATTACATATTTAGGCTAGGTTGCAAGTTTGAACACAAACAGAGGACGACCAATAAAATATCCCTTTTAAGTCAGAATAGTGGTAGTTTATCCGTAAAGGGATAGTTCACTCAAAAATGAAATCTCAGTCAATAATTACTCACCCTCATGTTGTTCCAAACCCATATGACCTTTGTTCATTTTCGGAACACAAATTAAGATATTGTTGATTTAATCTGAGAGCTTTCTCACCCTGCATAGACATTAACGCAACTGACTTGTTCAAGACCCAGAAAGGTAGTAAGGACATTGATAAAATAATCCTGGATTGCATCAAAAGTATGTGACCATGGGCCACACAACCAGTCATAAGGGTTATTTTTTGAAATTGAGATTTATACATATCTGAAAGCTGAATAAATAAGCGGTCCATTGATGTCATTGATGTATGGATTGTTAGGATAGAACAATATTTGGCCGAGATACAACTATTTAAAATAAATCTGAAATCTGAGGGTGCAAAAAAAATCTAAATATTGAGAAAATCACCTATAAAGTTCACCAAATTAGGTTCTTAGCAATGCATATTATTAATTAAAAAAAATTTTTTGATATGTTTACGGTAGGAAATTTACAAAATATCTTAATGGAACATGATCTTTACTTAACATCCTAATGTGTTTTGGCATAAAGGAACAAATGATAATTTAGACCCATCCAATGTATTTTTATCTATTGCTACAAATTTTTCCCCTGCTACTTAAGACTGGTTTCTTGGTCCAGGGTCACATATCTTAATTTGTGTTCTGAAGATTCTTACAGAATTGCTCACATGAGGGTGAGTAATTATCAACAGAACTATCCCTTTAAATTATGGTAACATTTTTATTTATGATCCCTCGTGTTTTTCTAAACCATGACTTTTGCTCTTCTGTAAAGCACAAAAGAAACATTTGTTTATAATTGTCCATATAATAAAAGTCAACGGCTCCCGAGCAAATATTTTATGGGCAGAAAACACAGAGACGTCAGCTAATTGACTAATTAATATTTCAGACATCATTGTCTGGAAGACAAAACTCTTGCTGAATGTAAAATACCTTTTAGGCATAACAAAGCTTGAGCACATATTGACTTTCTGTTTCTAAGAGAAGCTGCCATTCTATAAAGAAACCTTTTTTATCCATAAATCTAAACTGAGAAGTCGTCCCTTAAGACCAAATGCATTCTTTCTTTCTCTCTGATCTTGAAACTTAAAACCGAAAAAGTGAAGCAGCTAAAAAGCAGAAGGCCAGATTACTCGCACGTTTGCCCTGGGTCTGAATTCACTCAGCAGAAATCCGTATGGACAGATAAGAGAGAAGATGTGTTAAAAAGGGTTGAGGAGAGGCGATGGCTCTGAGAGTTCCTGCTCTGTTGCCGAGCGGATTGTCTCAGGTTTACCTGTGTCTGTCTCTTTTCATTTCCACTCGGGCCATATGGTCCTCTTCAGGCCTTTTTCATCCATGTGGCCACCACCAACTGATTATGTAAAGAAAATACAGACCGTCTTAATTTACCATCTTTGAAAGCTCAGCAGACAGGCAAAGCGGTGTGTTTTTGAAAGAGGGATTGTGCTGAGGGCTTTTAGAAGAAACGAGGCTTCACGATTAAGCTAGGATGACAAGAAAATCAAATGAGAGGTGTGATGGCATCTCTGCTACATAGCAGTATCGTTTTTAAGTCAACATTGACCCTGTTCACTTTCTTAATACAGGTTCCTGGTTTCATTGTGAATTATTTATCATTTCAGAAAACCTTCATGAAATTGGCTTTTATTTTGTTTATTTAGATGTTCTTGACAGTGTCATAAACCTTAGTGCAAATAACCAAAACACTGTAGTATTTATAGCAATCCCTTCATAAACAGTTTAGATTAACCACACATTTCTGCCAGTTACATCATTTCACACAGCCAAGAATAAGCAATGTCAGATGAAAGGGTTTTGTGTCTCTGTCCGTCTTTCGTTTGTCTTTCTTTTTTCTGTCTCTCATCTCCTAAAACCCCATGACACTTTGTCCTCAAACATCTCAATCTAGGGACTCACACTGTAACCAAAGAAAGCAAGCAAACTACACAAACTTCCTGAATGAAGCCATTGGAAAAGGCCAGAACAAGTCAGTCCACCAGAGACGAAGTCAATCCATCACAGAGCCGTACTGCTGTGATGAAACTCGCTCAACTGAGAACAAATTCAAAAGGTGTTGTCTTCACTTCAGAGCTGTATTGATTTTGAAGAACGTTTTCAGCTCAAAGCTCTCAGGTCCTTGCGGTTTCTGCTTGCTTAATGCAGAAACAGAGTAAAACATGAGTACCCATAATCCTTTGGGTGAAAATAAAGCTACCTCAGGGGTGAGGTGGGCCTGGGCAGTGATTTGATCAGTTCCCTGACCTTGAATAGACTTGAATGGATGAAAGGAAAAAAGTTTATGCTTAATGTGGATTTGATCAAGTGTAGCAAGTATTTGTTTGTCAGTTCCACCTATGGTTCTCAAAGGAGACCTTTGTCTATGAAGTTTCAGCTCAAAATACCCTGAAGATAATGTATTGCATCATTTAAAAAAATTACTATTTTGAGTGGAAGCCAGTGTTGTTTTTGACAACCATCTTAGATTTAGTCTTAGTCTTAGTCTTTTGGACTAAAATGCTTCTTAGTTTTAGTCAAATTTTAGTCACTTCTATATGTGATAGTTTTAGTCCAATTTTAGTCGACGAAAAGTCAAAAAGGTTTTAGTCTAGTTTTAGTCGACGAAAAGTCAAAAAGGTTTTAGTCTAGTTTTAGTCAAAAAAAGGGAAAAAAGTAGTCTTTTAACAAATTAATGTAGGTCAGTAAATATTTTGCTGTTGGGTAGTGTAGCTTCCGGATCGACTATTTTCACCAATAATTACAATAATGAAGGAATGGTTTTAGAACATAAAAGACAAACAAGGATGGAATGCTAAAACGGCTCGCCATACTAGTATAGCAAAGAGTATTTAATGCTAAAACAGCTTGCCATAGCGTCGGATACTTTTTAAGTTTTAATTGGCATGCACAATAAGCGGAAATGTCATGCATTTTAAACGTCTGACGGACCACCCACTAACATTTTCGTCTATTCTCGTCTGGTCAACGAAAACTCACACACGTCTCGTCATCTTTTAGTCATCAACGAGCCATTTTTATCTCGTCATCGTCTCGTTATCGTCATGAAAAAAAGTGGCGTCAACGAAATGATTTCGTCATCGTCATCGTTGACGAAAACAACACTGGTGGAAGCAGAAGCACGCTGTTTCTGTGCATGTTTCTTTAAATGCAAATGAGCTGCAGCTCTCTGCCTCTTTTCCAGAATAGGGAACAGATTGTATCTTCTTGTATGCGGTTTTCTAAACGCAAACATCTGAAGCATGTTCACAGAAAGCAGCTGTCAAACAGAGTCCTAAACTAAGTTTTCTTACATGTCTTATTACGCTTAAACTGTCAAATACACACAAGTTCATGTTAAAAACACAGAGGAGTTACAAAAACAGTCGGTTATGTCTGTGAAGGTAAACAGCTATGGAAGAAATTGCATGTTTATATTAGATCTGCGTGAAAGCAATGTAATATACAGTAATTAAATCAGCCATGGGTGAAAATGTATGAACTGTTAAATATAAACGCACAATTGCGAGTTAGAATTGCGAGATATGAACTTTTCCTCTCAGAGTTGCGAGTTATATAGTCCAGCTTTGAGGAGGGAAAAAAACGAATATGTTTACAGAATTGTGAGTTTATATCTATATATGCAATTCTAATTTTATAACTCGCAATTTATATCACGCAATTGTGACTTTATTTCTCAGAATTGCAGGTTTTTATTTCACAATTCTGAGAAAAAAGTCTAAATTGTGAGTTAAGTCGCAATAACCTTTTTTACATTTTTTTTTTTTTATTCAGTGGCGGAAACAAGCTCCCATAGAAATGTACACATTAAGTGCAGTTATATTATAATAAGATCCCCTTTCTACATCAGGGGGGAGCGAAATCTGAGCAGCTTTTTTTTTTTTTTTTTTTTTTACATGCTTGCAGACAAAGGCTTACCCAAACAAAGTTACAGGGTTGTCCTTTTTCATGTTTTCTGGGTTGGTAGATACACTGGGGACCCAATTATAGCACTTAAACATGGAAAAAGTTAGATTTTCATGATATATCACCTTCCAAACATGTGGATTTGTAAGTAGACTTTCTTATTAGTTTGTAGTGTATTTGCATGGCAACATTCATTATTTGGGCTGCCAGTTGAATAAAACTGATATTCGAATTAATTTATTCAAATTAAACACACATCTCATTATTTAAAAGAAATTCCCATTAGAAATAAAAGTTGAACTTCAATATTAAACTGCTCTGATAATAGGAAAAATTCCCTATAGATACAATTACAATTAATTATGAAGCATGATTAATTGCTTTGTTTTGTTTAATATATTTTTTATTAATTACACTGAATTAAAGTGCTAAATTGACAGCCCTAGCTGTAATAGCAGTTTAAAATTGGTTTAGATAATGTACCATATTCCTATCCCAGTTCTGTTAGTCTTCTTAAGAACAGTAATATTGTGAAATATGAAAGGTATAGTTCACCCAAAAATGAAAATTAGCCCATTATTTACTCACCATCCAGGCATAGGTGTATAAGACTTTCTTCTTTCAGACCAATGCAATCTGAGTTATATAAAAAAATATCCTGCGACTTCCAAGCTTTATAATGGCAATGGGCGGGTGTTTCTTTTCAACAGTCCAAAACAAGTCCAATAAAGCGCATCCATCCATAATAAAAAGTGCCTCACACAGCTCCAGGGGTTAAATAAAGGCCTCCTGTACCGAATCGATGCATTTTTGTAAGAAAAATATCCATATTTAAAACAGAATAATCACTTTTCTCTAGCTTCCACTAACTGTTGTACATCAGTCTCCTCTTGGCTCTTGATCTTTTTTCTTTACAAATCCTTGTTTCGTACTTTTGATTTCGTACTTTAGCAAAGCTAAATTTTCAGCATCAATACTCCAGTCTTCAGTGTCACATGATCCTTTAGAAACCATTCTAATATGCTGATTTCTTGAAAATCAATAATAATTTTTTTAGTGTTCTTTGATGAATAGAAAGTTCAAAAGAACAGCATTTATTCGAAATGGAAGTATGAAAAGTCTCTTTACTGTTGTCTTAATGTCATTTATTCTTCTAAAAATATAAATTAACGATAAGGAAGCGTTCATCCTGTCAGCGTCACATTGTCCCGGCATCATTTCCAGGTGGGACACAGGGAAATCTTCACGGTCAGGGGTTGAAAGAAGGAGACATGATGAAACTCAGTCCTTTCCCCTGCTGTGCTGACCTTCCCTGACCTCCCTTCACAAACTCACCGGGTCAAAGAGCCCAACCCCAGGGATGCGAGTGTGTGTCTGTGCAACACGGTCTCACCCCAAGTCGTCACATATTGCCGTTTGGTCAGGACCCCTTCGCGTCGCATTTTGACGCTTAAGGTACCCCTTTAGCGTAGTATTTTGACGTGAAAGGTCCTCCACTGTTTTCACTTGTTTGTCTTATTGGTTTGCATGCATTTGTAAAAATGTAAACAATTTTATATAAATTTATACTTTGACTGGAGCACCTAAACCCACCCCTACCCTAAACCTACCCACTTTTGAACAATACAAAGCACAGGCAAATATAAGTACAGTCAAATGTATTTATTGCAAAAACTGACCATAAACAAGCAGTAAAAAAGCATTACAAACAAGTCGTTTTGCATTCCAAGTCTTCTGAAGCCATACGATATCTTTATTCGAAGAAGAAAGTAAAACATAAGGTTTTAATCGCTAAAATTTATCCCACTTCGTTAACGTTCTTATTCAAAAAGATACGCCCGAGCATTAGCATGACGAAATCGGTCACGAGACACACAAGAGCCAATAGAATTTCACAACCAAGGCTGACGTAATGCTTCTGCTGTCTGGCGGCATTTTTTGAATTCTTTACAGCGGACAGAGACGGCGATCGCGTCTGATCCTCTCAAAAATCAATCGTTTTGCCTCGGAAGACTTGGAATATTCATATTTTTTCAATAAATTGTGACTGTAGTTGTATCTGCCTGTTGTATCTATGTTTTATTGACAAATGGTTAGGTTTAGGGGCAGGGGTTGGGTTACGTGCTTGTAAATGTGTAAATATAGTGTAATATAAATAAAACGTGTGACTGTTTGCATTGAAAAATAACACCCCAATACATATGCAATAAAGGCAATATTATTACCCAATATATCTATTAATCTAAACAATAAAATTCACAGTGCCTTTCCCGTCAGCTTATTGACGCCAAGGGTTTTTTATTTAAAGCAGTGGAGGACCCTTCACGTCCAAAAATGACGCTGAAGGGGTACCCTGTGCGTCAAAATGCGACGCCAAGGGGTCCTGACCAAACGGCAATATGTGACGACTTGGGGTGAGACCGTGTTGGTCTGTGTGTGTATGTGTGTGAGGGTTTCAGCTGCGTTATTGAATTCTCTCATTTCCGTCGCTAATCAGCCTCAGAATCCGTTGAGGAACACCACCGAGATGTTGGAACAGCAGTGTGTCTGTTGTCTCTCTGATGTCATGCTCAGATTAAGGGGTCGGGGGTCCAGCACAAGGTGTGTGTGTGTGTGTTCAGAGGAAAGGGGTTGAAGCAGGATATTGCTTTAGAGTGATAACACGACCTCAACGGATGACACTGAGAAATGTTTGTCAGGAATTGACAAAGCTTATCGTTGTGCTGAATCTTTACTTATTGAAGAAAGGACTTTAGATAGATTTTAATATACACAACCTTTGAAAAGATTGAAAGACATTTAAGGCGAGACACTGCAGGTGAATATGATTTAAAAAAAAATTAACTAATAGTTATCATCTCACTTACCCCATTGATTGATTACTTTTATAATTGCAAACATTTTTTGTATTACAAGTTTTCTAAAATGTTAGGTTTAAATATGCAAATGATGCATTATTTAATGAAATATGCACTAATTTGCATACATTTCTAGTACAAAAATCTAAACACAGGATGAAGTCAGTTTCAAAATTCTTGTTTAATTTCTTTGACATATTAGAGTCAAACGTTTTTACTGATGGGATTTGGGGTATGTCATTTCATCACGCCATAATTCAGAAAAAAAATTAAAAAAAAGGAAACACTATATTTGTTTACCATTTTTGAGAAATAAAATGTTGTATAAAATCAAGCAAATTATATATGAACAAATCCCTCTGAAGCCTTCAGAATATAGTCAGGAATAAAAATGTAAAGTTTGGTGTGTGTAAACGCTACTAAAGTGGAGATTTATGGCTCAGTGTAGGAGAAAAAAACTCATTTTGGGAAAATGGCCTTTAAAAATATGGATTGTAATTGAAATCTATTGACACAAATTGATAAAGTGCTATAAAAGAAGAAAGAATACTTAACAGTATTTTTTTCCAGTATTGTTTTCTTTCCACTAGTCTGAAAAAACACTTTATGAAAAAACAAAATACACAAAATCTCAAACTTGATAGGTGCATAAAAACATAAAAACAGCATTTTTGCCTGAAGTGTCTCCCCTTAAAATGTTACAAAAGATTTCTATTTCATTCTTAAAAAACATTCCACAAAAATATTAAATAAAACTGATATTGATAAGAAATGTTTTTGAGCAGAAAATCAGCATATTAGAATGATTTCTGAAGCATCATGTGACACAGTAGTAATGTTTTACTGTATTTTTGATGCAATAAATGCCTTTTTGGTGAGCATATGGTGACGCTTCTTTCAAAAACATTACACAATCTTCAGACTAAACTTCTACTCTGACCCTTTTTCACCCCCATTGCATATAAACTACAGGTCAAGTGCTCCAAGTAACTGTTTCTTTATTTTTCTCACACTCTTGACATGGTGTAAGTTTGCAAACATGCATGTCTAACATTAAACAGCACTGAGTAGGATGTAGGCATCACTGTGAATGCAATGCATTGATTTACAAGTTACAAGTTGCTGCAATGGGGATTTAAATTATACAGTGTAAATAAATAAAAAATCTCTGCTCTGCATCTGCTCTGCAGTTAAATCTGTGCATGGTTAATTGAATCGTGAGAACAGGGTATGATAATACATCTCAGACTGGAACCAATATGAAATCTTTAGGTTTTAAGATGCACTGGAGATGAATTCAGTTTTTATGACTTGGTATAATGACCACTAAATATCATTCTTGGTTCGTTCTTTTTTCCTAATATTGTGAAATATTAAAGGAATAGTTCATCCAAAAATGAAAATTATCCCATTATTTACTCACCCTCCAGGCATCCTAGGTGTATATGACTTTCTTCTTTCGGACAAATCCAATCGGAGTTATAATAAAAATTATCCTGGCACTTCCAAGCTTTATAATGGCAATGGGTAGGTGTTTCTTGTCAACAGTCCAAAACAAGTCCAATAAAGCGCATCCATCCATAATAAAAATTGCCTGGTGAATAAAGGCCTCCTGTACCGAATCGATGCATAGATAAAAAGTGTAAATAAAAATATATCTCTGTTTTGCATCTAGTCTGCAGTTAAATCTGTGCGCAGTTAATAAATTGAATTGTGAAAACAAGGTATGATGATATATCTCAGACTGGAACCAGTATGAAATCTTTAGGTTTTAAGAGGCACTGGAAATGAATTCAGTTTTTATGACTTGGTATAATGACCACTAAATGTCATTCTGGGTTCTTTCTGTTTTCCTAATGAAATGATTTCTTAAATCTAAAAGTCATATTTATGTATTTATTTATTTAGCAGCATAATATACAGTCATCATGTATGTGTGCAATCCCATTGCATTAAATCTAAAATATTATTGTATTTTTTTTTTTTTAACTTTGTGTGCTCTATTAGCTATACTAGTAAAACGTTTTGTCTGTTATTTATTTTTTATTTAAGGATAACTCTTGGAATTGCTAATTCAGTCAAATTGTGCAATTATAGCAGCATTAGGCACTAGAATTGCAAAACACATTTCCTGTTGTTCTAGCGAACATTATATATCAGGTCAAAGGTTAAAAATGAAAAATGAAAGCTTCCATGAAAACCTCGCCCCGAAGAAATTCCTGATATGCTTTGTTTGTTTTCATTTCAGGGTCAGAAAACGGAAGCGGAGAAGTTCTTTCTCAAGGCGATCGAACTTGATCCTACTAAAGGAAACTGCTATATGCATTACGGTTGGTAATACTTTATTTTATATCTCCTAAACATGCACACATGGGCTGAAATGACATTAGCTAGTCATCCACTAATGCGAAGATAATGAGGTCTATGAATCCACACATTGCATCTAGCTTTGCTGACGTAGTGAAATACTTTGCAACTCCTTGTGTGGTTTCTACTCAACTCCGTATTGGAAATAATTGTTTTGCATTTAGCTCTTTAGCTGATGTTGGTCTTGTAATTGAGGTTACGTTTGCAGGCTCTTTCACAGCAAGATAGATGGTGCCGTGCAGGAAGTCATTGTTTCGTTGTTATCTGAAGCGTCCCTGGTATACAGATGTTATTCCAGAGAGACGAAACCACCCACGCCTCAGCGAGCAGAGAGAGATAACGAGGCCTTATTTCTCCAAGGAAAAAGCATACGAGTTTTCATGTGTGTCTGCATGAATGCGATTTAGCCAAATTATAGCCTGTAGCCATTTACTCCAACTGAGACTCAGATTATTGGAGCTCGGTTTACTTTCTTCGGTTTTTTTTTTTTTGGTTTTTTTTACCTCCCTTTGTTTCAGTACCTTTTCTAGGGCTCTATGATTTCTGCCGAAGGAATTGCAGAATCCAGTCATAAAATTGGAATTTACTATATAACACGGAATTTCGTGGAAGTTGCCAAATTTCGATAGAATAAATCAAAAGTAGGCCATGTCACCTTAAATCAGAATGTGATATAGACTAGTTTCTGTAAATATTAAGCCGAAAAATGATTTCAAATATGAAGTCTGCTTGTTCTGCTCGTCTCTGTGTTTTGTTTACGCCACACATACTGAAGCACAAAAGATGCTTGTGGTGTTTTCAGCCTCTGCCCCCTCAATATATAAATACATGAAGGCATAAACTTAATCTCTAAAAGTGCTCTGAGAGTCACTTCATGAGCAATTTACCGTTTCTTTTGAGAAAAAACTATTGCCATATCATATGCGAAACTTAAAGGTTTTCACGGCAACTTGTCAAAATAAAAGTTCCTTTTAGCTGTGACAGAAATATCGGACTTAATAGTACTCCATAATTAAATTATTTTTTAAATATTAGTTTTAAACCAGAAAATAAATGTATTTACCAGAAAAATGTAAATTATTCAAAGACGAAAAAGGGTTTAAGCATTAAAAAAAATTGTGTAATACTGCTTTAAATTGTTGTTGTTTTTCAGAAAAACATGAAAAAGTTTTCTGTTTAATTTAATTGCAATTTTGTTTTTGTTTTTCTGAGCAAAAAATAAATATCATACATTTTTCCCTCATTTACAGAAGACGGCCACTAAAATGTAATTCAGTCTAACAAACCTGTCAGGCATATTGACAAAAAAAAATAGCATATTAAAAGACAAATTACTTTCACCCCCAATACTAATTGTAATACAATAATTTACTCATTTAAAACATTAAAATTTAATATGCTCCCTTTACTTTTATATATTTTAATATGTACAGGTCAGAATAAGCATGTTTTTCATTTCAACATAAATATTGTGTTACACTAAATGACAATGTAATATTATTTCAACCAAATTTTGACATTTTATTCTTTGAAAACCTATTTGAAACCTTAAATATAGGCACTTTACTTACATTTAATGTGCTTTATATGGACATGAAATCACTTTTGTAAGTTTCTTTTTATGTGGACATCTTAACGTCTTTGACCCAAATACACAACAATATTTCTGGAAAAGAAAAAAGAAATAATTCAAATAATAATATATTACTTTTTAATACAATCAATTAGTTCATTAAATTTATTAAAACCATTAAAATTGAATCCAGAAAATAATGGAAAACAGATTTTTTTTTTTAACAGAACTACATTTGTAAAAAAAAAAAAAAAAAAAAAAAGTGTTTCATAGGGCCTTAAAAATGTACTTTTTGTTAAAAATCTAATAAATTGCTGCTAAATTGTGTAAGTTTCATGATTTCAGTTGATGCTTTTTGATTAACAAAAGTAAGTCTAGAGAAATTGAAATGAAAAAAGTGGAATTTATGGAAAAATAAAACTGATTTCATAGGTTTTATCAAATTATTTTTCTTTATCTTTTTGTGCAAATACACAATTTTTCTGGGAAAAAAATAATTTAAATAATATATTACTTTTTAATACAATCAATTAATTCATTAAATTTAATGAACCATTAAAATCGAATCCAGAAAATGAATAGAAAACTGATTTTTTTTTTTAAACAAAACTACATTTGTAAAAAAAAAAAAAAAAAAAAAGTGTTTCATAGGGCCTTAAAAATGTATTTTTTTTTTAATCTAATGAATTGCTGCTAAATTGTGCAAGTTTCATGATTTCAGTTGATTTGACATGCTTTTTGATCAGCAAAAGTAGGTCTAGAAAAATTAAAGCAAAAAAAGTGGAATTTAGGGAAAAATAAAACTGATTTCATAGATTTTCTCAAATTATTTTTCTTTATCTTTTTGTGCATCACATCTTTATTTTCAGTGTTAATTTTTTAGTCATAGTTTTTGATGAACATGTTAGTTTAATCACTTTTTGTACTGCCTTTTTTAATTTTAGTCACTTTTGCTGTGACTACAATGGAAATGTTTATGAAAATAACATTTTAGTTGATAATATGAAAAGTGCCACAAAAACTTCACACTGTCAAATGGTCAGACAAGACTTTTAAACATTTGAACAAATGTTAGCAATATACAGTATGTTTTTAATGAAAAGTATTTTAAAATATACAGTAAAGTTTACAATTTAATGATTTTTTCATCTCAACATACGAGTCCACCTTGTATCGTTTTTCCTCAAATCTTACATTTTTATAGTTGACCTGTCCCTGGATGCTCCCATGTATGGATTTTGTCCAGATAAACACTGTATCACAGGCTAACCCCAACAATATGTTTTCCACTCGATCGCTGCCAAGGCATCTGCGTAATATAATTTAGTACGTGTCTGATCAGACATCTTTAGAACATGTACTATCCAAAGGCCATAAGGATGATCTTGTATTTCCTTCTATTGTTCTCTAGTGCATAACCACTGACGGGAGAACGTGGCGTCTTCTTTGTATTTTCCGCTTTGCATGATATGACCGCCACTGTCATTTGAAAAGAGCTGCTTCATGCCAGATTTTTGTAAAATTGCTATAAAACCATTTGTGCCTTCCAATAATGTCATAATCAATGACAGTGTTCTAGCGATCTTCGCTTTGTATTACATCGTTTCTTAGGTTTCTACTTCAGTCATTTCTGTTTGGGAAAATATGTTTGGTTTTGGCCCGGGAGCGTATAGAAGTGTGGAGAGCCGCTTCGCCAAATAGCAACAGGCTATTTATTCCACTTCAGTCTTGAACGATGCCTCTAGCAACGATACTGCAGAGGTTTCAGATCCCAGCCTTTCCGCAACCTTACAGGAGTAAGCATTTAATTTGTCACGGAAACATGCCTATCGGAGAAATCTCAATTGGACAAATGGTCTGTCAGATGGTTCGCGCTGCGTGCAGCGCCCTTGCTATCTCATGTTTCACAGAATCATTGAGAGGGCAGACCAAACTATCCATCCCACAGCCAAAGGAAATATTTCACATTTGTCTTTCCGAAGGAGTAAAAGCAAATATAAAATGAAATTCCCCCCGCTTTTTTTTCTTTCCTCAGGTCAGTTTTTGCTGGAGGAGTCGCGGCTTTTGGAGGCAGCTGAAATGGCAGAGAAAGCCGCCCAGTTGGACAGTGAAGAATTTGATGTGGTTTTCAGTGCAGCTCACATGCTCAGGTGAGGAGGACATGCTAAATCCATATGGACAACTTTTTTTTTTCTATGATTAAATACCCAAACTCCTGGGCCCGTATTCATAAAGAATCTTAGTGCAAAGAGTTGCTCCTAGTGACAAAATTCTAAGAGAATTCTTAGAAAAGTGGGCGTTTTCCCTTAAAATTAAAGAAAAGATCCTAGTAAAGAAAAAAGTAATTCAGAAAGAATCTTAACCCTTAAAAGAGGTCTTAAGGTCCAAATTGTTAGGAGTAGGGAAGAGGACTTTTAAGAGGCTTAAGAGTTTCTTTAGCAGTGGATAACACTGACAAAGCATGAGGAGGGCAATGCAATATTTGCACACAATGCATGACAGTGATTTCACTGATGCTACACATGAGATTGTGCAGAGATAATGTTTGTGACTTATTTTATTAGAGACATGCTAACATCTCTGACATAGTGCAGAAATGCCATAGTGCAGAAATGGAAGAAATCACTACATTTATTACATGAACTTATTTGGCAACTGGAAACAATGCAACTATGCAGCAGTAATAATTTGGGTATGTTCACAACCTTCTATAAGCAAAGAGATCACACAAACAATTACAGCACTTTCACAACCTTAATGTGCTGCTGTTCATTACCTATCAAATACATTAAATACAACATTAGCGGCGTGGTAAACAAAAATATATATAAACATATAAAATATATAAACTTATATAATATGTGTGTTGCGGTAAAACAGGAAAAATGATGCCTATAATTTCAAAGTGAAGGCTTAAACTAGACCCTACACTTAAAAGTACTCTTTTATTTCCTTCTTGGACAACCAACCAATCACAGTGTTTAAAATGCTGTGTCATCGCTAGCAACGGGGTCAACCCCGCCTCCACACTAAGATAAAAGTTTTTGTCTTTTCTTTGCTCAGAGTTGCTCTTAGATTGATCCTGAATCACTCTTAAGCTAAAACTTTTACGTAGGAGTTTTTAAGCTAAAATAAAAGCTTTCTGAGAGGATTCTTAGAATCTTTATGAATACGGGCCCTGGACTAAGCATAAACGTTTCTATAGCACATAACAGGCATACCGGTTGTCAGCTGGTGGTTGCGAACCAAAAATGTGTCCCTGGTTTGTTTTTACAGGGTTGCAACCGGCAGGAAAAAAAAATAAAAGCATTAAACATTAAATACTTTAATACTAAAACTTTTAGTAGTGGAAAATATTAAGATACAAATATATTAAATACATAGAGACAGAGAAGGATAGGTTTGGTTTCATAGATAGATAAATATTTATTAGTTTATTTATTTCTTCATTCATTTTTTTTTTTTAATGGGAAACTTTTAGTGTTAAATTTAGTGACAAATTTCAAAATTGAAAATCATAGGGCCTTAAATTTATTTTGATAAACCTTTAATAAATTGCTGTTAAATTGTTTAAGTTGTGTAGATTGTGTCCCTGGTTTATCGATTATTTTTTTATATTATTTTTTTCCTGCTTATTATTTATTATATGTGCAAATTCCGTGACATTCCACGTTATACAGCAAATTACATTTTTATGACTGGTCTCTGTTTGCAATTCCACTTTTAAAAAAAAAATACAAATTCAGTTCAAATCCAAAAATTCAATTGAATTCAATAATTTGATTTATAAATAAATAAATATATATATATAACACAAACACATACAGGGTGTGATTTGTGAAAAAAACAGAGGGGGGGGATGCTTTTGAAAACTTCTTTTCTCTCTCCATAGGCAGAGGTTGACCAAACTGTTAGTGTAATCTGTTAACAATGCGCATTATATAGGCTACCCGTCTTTTTAGGCAAGTCAGGTCATGAAATGTTTTTAATACGATGGAAGCTGTATTATGTAATGAAAACATTGTAAGTTATGCCTATTAATAGTAATGATTTAATTTTAAACAACGAATACATTTTATAGAGAAGGTCAGCAAAGTATCAACAGAGCTTTTTGGAAACTCAGAATCAGTAAACCACTGCGTCGCAAAAAGATTCACAATCTTATCATGAATCATTTGATTCAGAACGTTTAACTTCAAAGTGCGTACAGCGAATCACTTGATCCGGACGACTCTAAAGCACGCATCGTCAATAATTTGATTTAAATCGGGGCATAGCAGCGGCTCCACAGGACGTTTAATCCCCACCGTGAATAAAAATAATTCAGCAGAGGCAGGGATGCATAGACCAGAGGGGGGGAAATCCCCCCCGGCAAATCGCACCCTGTACATACATACATACATACATACATATACATATATATATATATATTAGTGGTGGGCCGTTATCGGCGTTAACGTGCTGCGTTAACGTGAGACTCATATCGCGCGATAAAAAAAATATCGCCGTTAATCTATTCTCAAAGTTGTGTTGGGAGCTGGGTCTAAACTACGCAAGATATGATGACTTTCACCTTGATATTTTAGCGCGGATGACGTATATCTAGTTGAATTGCAATGTAGGGGGCGAGAACAAGTCTTCAACTTCTGTGAAATGACCACATCAAATGAGACGCGCAGACATGGATGCAGTTAGCCGCTTCAGGGCAGGTGCGTGCGTTGCTAGACCCTTTTTACTTGGGCACGTGCCCCAGTGAAAATCTGCTGTGCCCCAGTAAAATCTCAAGTTTGAGTTATAATTTACTTTGATAATCCCGAAATAAAGACATTAAACTATATGCAACAACTGAATTGACGCTTCTAAAAGCAACGCAGTTTATTGGAAGATGCACGCATCATCACATAATCCATACCCGCGCGCCTGTGTATTTTACTGGAACGCGCACGTCGTACAGCCTTTTGCGCAGAAGTACTTGGTTACACAAGTTTGTATAGTTAATTGTGTTGTAAATGCAATTGTCAAGCAGTTTGTAATGCATTTTGGAAACAGGAGATGAGCGCCTGGTCTAATGTGCCACCTGGCTTGAGAAACCCGTTCTCGAAGACTTAATTTTAGTCATTATTTGGGTAGCACACATATTCTGAATGCCTTCAGCATAATTCAAATTAGCCATTTTAATCTAGATTAATCTAGATTAATTTCAAGATTTAATCTAGATTAATCTAGATTAAAAAAATTAATCTATGCCCACCGCTTATATATATATATATATATATATATATATATATATATATATATATATATATATATATATATATATATAAAATATTGATACTATATTGGGTTGCCACCTTGATGTCCAATGAAGCCAGGATCCTGAAGCAAAACCTGCTCCGCTATAGGATGTTTTTCTATCTTTCACTTTTTCTTTTACTCTTTTCTCCTATCCATTTGCATGGATACTTTCTTTTTTTACCATTTGCACCACAGGACATGTAATGGAAAGCCTGCATTAATACTCTCGCCTCGAGGTTTCTGTTGAATACACTTCTCATAATTACTACATGGCGTTCACATGGTATATAGTTACACACTTCCTAAAAAGTATTCTAACCCTACAGCAGATTTTGCATGGTGCTTTATGCAACAAGAACACTCGATTGTTAATTGCAGTCTTAGGCCTGTCCCCTGCCTTCGTGCTAGCTTGCGGTCTGACTCATTTGAAGATCAGGTTCCTGGTGTGTTTGTCTTGGAAGAACTTGCAGAAGGGTCTCAGATGGGGAGGCGAATTTGAATGGGGTGGGGAAGCACGAGGCCGCCTCAGATGTGCGGCATTTTCTTACGGCTCTCAGGGGCCCGTCTGCACCGACAAGTTTGCTTCCTTACTATCAGTTACTTGCCCTCTTCAAACGAACAGTGGTTATTTGAAACCCCGGCCAAACTGTGTCTATGCCAAGCAATGTAAAATGTCACATTTTACTACTTCAAAACAAGTTCTTCCATATTGTTTTGTTTGTTTGTCTGTAGAAGTATCAGATTTAGTTGATGTGTTATGGATTATGGACTTGTATTTTGGCCAAAAGCTATGCTTTAAAGTTAAATTGTGATGGATTTGTTTCTTACAAACATGCAAATTTGTTTTACAAGATGTTAATTGATGGACTTGCGTGATATATACTCAGAATTGCAGGAAAAAAGTCAATTTGCATGACATAAACTTGGAATTGCAAGAAAAAAAGCCAAGAATTGTGAGATATAAAGTCGTAATTGCAAGAAAAAAAGTCTGAATTGCAAAATATATACTCAGAATTGTGAGGAAAAAAAGTCAGAATTGCGAGGTATAAACTTGGAAATGTGAGGGGGAAAAAGTCAGAATGCCGAGATATAAACTCGGAATTGTGAGAAAGTCAGAATTGCGAGAAATAAACTCGAAATTGTGAGGGGAAAAGTTACATATGCGAGATATAAACTCGGAATTGTGAGGAAAAAAGTCAGAATTGCGAGATAAACAGTCGGAATTCCGAGCTAAAAACTAGGGATTGTGTGGAAAAAAAAGTCAGAATTGCAAGATATAAACTCAGAATTGCAAGATAAACAGTCAGAATTCCGAGCTAAAAACTTGGAATTGCGAGAAAAATTTCAGAATTGCGAGAAAAAAAAAAAGTCAGAATTGCAAGATATAAACTCAGAATTGCGGGAAAATAGTCCGAATTGTGAGAAAAACTTGGAATTGTGAGGAAAAAAATGTCAGAATCGCAAGATATAAACTCGGAATTACGACATAAACAGTCAGAATTCCAAGCTAAAAACTTGGAATTTCAAGAAAAAAGTCAGAATTGCGAGAAAAAAAGTCAGAATTGCAAGATATAAACTCAGAATTGCAGGAAAATAGTCAGAATTGTGAGATGAACTCGGAATTCCAAGAAAAAAGTCAGAATTGCAAGATATAAACTCAGAATTGTGAGGGAAAAAGTCAGAATTGCAAGATATAAACTCAGAATTGTGAGATAAACAGTCAGAATTCCGAGCTAAAAACTTGGAATTGTGAGAAAGTCGGAACTGCAAGAAAAAAAGTCAGAATTGCAAGATATAAACTCGGAATTGTGGGGGAAAAAAGTCAGAATTGCAAGATATAAACTCGGAATTGCTAGTTAAACAGCCAGAATTCCAAGCTAAAAACTTGGAATTGCGAGAAAAAAGTCAGAATTGCGAGAAAAAAAGTCAGAATTGCAAGATATAAACTCGGAATTGCGAGAAAATAGTCAGAATTGTGAGATAAACTCGGAATTGCAAGAAAAAAAGTCAAAATTGCAAGATATAAACTCGGAATTGTGAGGGAAAAAGTCAGAATTGCAAGATATAAACTCAGAATTGTGAGATAAACAGTCAGAATTCCGAGCTAAAAACTCTAAGTTGTGAGGAAAAAAAGTCAGAATTGCAAGATATAAACTCGGAAATGCAAGATAAACAGTCAGAATCCGAGCTAAAAACTTGGAATTGCAAGAAGAAAGTCAGAAATGCGAGATATGAACTCGGAATTGTGAGATAAACAGTCGGAATTCCAAGCTAAAAACTTGGAATTGCAAGAAAAAAGTCAGAATTGCGAGAAAAAAGATAGAATTGTAGAGAAACTGTCAGAATTGCAAGATATAAACTCGGAATTGTGAGGAAAAAAATCAGTATTTAAAGATATAACCTCGGAATTGTGAGATTTAAACAGTCAGAATTCCAAGCTAAAAATTTGGAATTGCGAGGAAAAAATCTGAATTGCGAGATATAAACTCGGAATTGTGAGAAAGGCCTAAGGTTGGATAAATAAAGCAAATTTTCATTTATTTGTGAACTATTCCTTAAAGGGGGGAATTTTAAATGCGTCTTAGAGAGGATTTTAGCATTCTGACAGTCTTAATAGTTTACAGTCTGCTAAAAGGCTCTCTTTTACCTTGAAGTCTAAATTAATCTTATTTAAAGCACCACTTTTGTAACAATTTCACCTCCTTCCAAAAGACAATTGCTGTCAGATTTGAGACAAATTGCCTCCTGTGAGCATTGCTCCTTTTATTAATCCAGCTCTTCATTTGTTTGTGAGCAATTTCTATAGCTTTCTACCATGGAAGCTCTCATGTAATGCAGTCTTGCATTGTTACATCAATGGGTCATGAATTGTTTTATGCTTATTCTCGGAAGGTTGGTGACCACTTTGGAATGAAATAATGAGTAGACTGTGGTAAGATGGAGGAAAAGTTTGGTTGGCAAAAATTAAACATTTGGTTTATTGTATTTTGGAGGTTTATATCTGACTTAGGGAGGTCGAGTTGATGCTGTCTTTTAGATTTTCACTATATATTGCAGTTGCGGTCATGAGGACCAGCTCAGTCCTAACACAGTTTTGATTCTGTGTTAAAGGGTGGTCACTTTCCCACTGTTGATTATAACAGAATCCTCTATCCCTGCAGACAATTGTGGTCATGATCAAGCCACGTTTTATTGCGTACATGTGAATGTGAAAATTACACAGACTCATCGTTTAGGAGGAAAGGATTGTAAAACAGAATTGTGGTGGGTGAATAGTAACACATGGTTCTGGTTAAATGCTTAAGTCCACGGTTGAGAACCCGTCATCCCATAGATTTGTATGTAACTTTTTTTTTTCTTAGTTTTTCTTAGATTTTAAAGTTAACAGGTCATTTTTACCCATATATGTTCAGGAAATGTCAGGCCAGTAGGGACATTTCAGGATTTCAGAAGGAAGACAAATCATTTCTTTTCAAGATGGATGCATCTAAATGAGGGGTTTTAAACTTTTTGATGAAGACAGCTGTATATTTTAAAACTCATTCATACTGCGTGAGAGAGTGAAAAAAATAAATGTCACATGTTATCTTTATAATGTCATTGCACTAAATTTAATACAGTAAATGTGTAAATATTATTTTTTCATATGTAATTCATGTTTCAAATATTTTTAAGCAGCTATTATTTTGTTCTTCTAATTTTTTTTGTTTTGTTGTTTATTTATCATTTTATTTTTGTTGACCCACAAACCAACTTGGCATCACTAGACTTTATTTGAAAATCACTGATCTAGATGAGCATTTTTTTATGGAATCTTATTTCTGCCACATAATAAAACAGTGAAAAAGTAATTGGGACTTACACTTTACATCTCACAATTCTGACTTTTTTTTTTCCAGAATTGGGAATTGAGAACTCTCAATGAAGAATGAAGTTGCAATTCTGAGAAATAAAGTCAGAATTCTGACTTTTTTTCTCCAAAATGCATGTTTATCTCAGAACTTGCAATTGCGAGTCAAGTCAGAATAGAGAGATATAAACAATTCTGAGACTAATCAGTGTTTTTTCCTTTTAGAATTGGACTTTATAACTTCCAATTCTAAGTTTATATCTTACAATTCTTAGAAAAAATACATAATTGTGAGAAATAAATTCGAAATTGCAAGAAAAAAGTCAGAATTCCAAGATATAAATTCAGAATTGCAAGAAAAAAAGTCAGAATTGCGATATATAAACTCGGATTTGTGAAGAAAAAAGTCAAGAATTGCAAGGAAAAAAGAATTGTAAGATATAAACTTGGAATTGTGAGGGGAAAAAAGTCTAGCATTGCAAGATATAAACTCGGAATTGTGAGGGAAAAAATGTAAATTGCAAGACATAAGCTCAGAATTGTGAGAAAAAAATCTGAATTGCGAGATATAAACTCGTAATTGCAAGAAAAAAAATCAGAATTGCGAAATATAAACTCGTAATTTCAAGGAAAAAAGGAAAAATTGCAAGATATAAATTTGGAATTGTGAAAAAAAGTCAGAATTGCGAGAAATTAACTCAGAATTGCAAGAAAAAAGTCTTAATTGCGAGATATAAATTTGGAATTAAGAGAAAAAAAGAGAAAAAAACTTGGAATTGCAAGAAAAAAAGTAAAGAATTGCAAGATATAAAATTGGAATTGCAAGGAAAAAAGTCAAGAATTGCAAGATAAAAACTTGGAATTGCAAGGGAAAAAAGTCAGAATTGCAAGGTATAAACTTAGAATTGCGGGAAAAAGGTCAAGAATTGCGAGATATAAACTTGGAATTGCAACAAAAAAGAATCTCGAGATATAAACTCAGAATTGCAAGAAAAAAGTCAGAATTGGAAGATATAATATCGCATTTTAATATGTTTTTTATATATATATATATTATTTTTGTCTTTATTGTTATTATTATTTTTAGTAGACCAGCTATTAGGACATTGTAACCTTCTTCTATAACAGCTGATTTTTCACAAAGCCACTGACGTTGTGACCTGAATGTGCCGTCTCTTACTGTACAAAGGGAAACACCTTTAGCTGTTCAGAGTTCACCATGACCCAATACATTCTCCCACTCAGCACTTGATTTAATTTTTGGCGTTTTTATTCAGAATAGCACAGTGAGAAAGTTGAGAATCGACATGCACATGCAATGAGTCTTTTTAACTCCATAATATCTTCAGCTTTGCTTGTAGAAATTTCCTCCTGAATTGTAAATCAACACAATGTCTTCATTTATCTTCTTCCTCATTCATCTCTCTTCCCTCATGTCAAGGTTAAGAAACTGGAATGTTTTCCACACATATAGTTTATCCATCATCTCACTGCTTGAATATTTCAAGTACAGTACATACTACTTTACCTTAATAAAAAGATATTTCTTGAAGCATTTAACCTTAGCTCTTTTCAGCACAGTTTTACTGAGGATGAAGGAGGGTTTATAAAAGCAGCCAGTATAAGAAAAGCGGTCATCTATCATAAATAAAGGAAATCTTCAGCTCTCTTTCATCATTACAACCCAGTCTTTCTTGGCCGACGCTCATTGTCTCCATATTGAACTCTCTTCGAAAAGAAGATATTGCTACCAGCAGGTACAAGCAGCTAGAGGATGGGGCTTTTTTTCCATGAAAAAATAAAACCTTTGGGTTGTAAAGAAGATAAAGATCTTCAAAGAGCATCCAGTAGGTTGTAGGTCATGAACTAAGAAATGAGGATGCATTTTCTGCTCAGAAATTGTGAAGTCGGGCAGTTTTCCATGGCATTAAAGTTGGTCAACAAATGGTCCCGTTTAATGGCCAGCGATAAACTTGTGCAACACGGTAAAGTAACACACAATGTTTATTTGCTCTTTCAGGCAAGCCAGCCTCAATGATGCAGCAGAGAAGTACTACAGACAAGCAGCCAACCTGAGACCCAATGTAAGTACCCCAGCCTTGCCGCACGTGGGACGTGTGCCATGCGCACACATGGTGGTTGAACGTAATTGATTGGTGTGACTCAACTGCTCCCCATCAGTGACCAACTGTACAAGCTCTGCTGGCGGTTTTGGGGTTTGTTTTCACAGCATTAGTCTCAAACTTTAAAGAGACGCAGTATGTCAGGGAAGTGTACTGTGAGGTTCGCAAAACACACAGTTGTTTGATTTCTTTGGAATATGTGGACGCGTTTGATGTTCCGTGTACAGCTGCCTGAAAGGAAGTTTCCCTGTTCACCAGACAGAAGTGTAAAATGGAAAAATGGAAATGCAGGAAATTAGAAATATTTTGGCAGGCTCATAGGAAGCTTAAGCTTGTTAGGTGTAGTTGGCTTAAGATTTTAAAAAACTTTAGTTTTTTTGTTGTGTTTATGATGGCAGCAAAGACAAAAAAACTTGGAAAAAGTCTAATCAACCTTCATTTAAACAGTCTTGGAATTCTTTATTGTACAGTCAACCAGATAAACTCAGAATTCCAGGAAAAATAGTCATAATTGCAAGATATAAACGTGAAATTGCGAGAAATAAACTCAGAATTGCGAGATATAAATTTTGAATTTACGAGAAATAAAGTCAAGAATTGCGAGGAAAAAAAGTCAGAATTTCTAAATAAAAAGTCGGAATTGCAAAATCGGAATTGCAAGAAAAAAGTCAGAATTGTGAGATATAAACTCTGAATTGTGGGAAAAAAAGTCTCAATTGCAAGATATAAATTTGGAATTGCGAGAAAAAGAACTCAGAATTGAAAAAAAAAAAAAAAAAAAGGCAAGAATTGACAGAAATATACGGAGCCCCTAAGGGGACGTCAGAGTAAAAAAAATCTAAAGTTTAGTTTCATGTGCTCACTTGAAACTTTCATGTGCTCACGCGAAAACCTTCATGTACAGAATTTTTTTTAAAGTTTAGTTTTTTTAAACTTTATTTAATTTTTGCTCCACGTCCCCTTAGGGGCTCCGTAGAAATAAACTCATAATTCCGAAATAAAAAAAAATCATAATTGCAAGAAAAAAGTCAGAATTGCAAGATATAAACTCAGAATTGTAAGATATAAATTTGGAATTGTGAGAAATGAACTTAGAATTGCGAGAAATAAACTCACAATTGCGAGATATAAATTTGGAATTTACAAGAAGAATTGCGAGGAAAAACAGTCTGAATTCCGAAATAAAAACTCGGATTTGCAAAAAAAAGGTCAGAAATGCATGATATAAACTCAGAATTGTGAGGAAAAAAGTCAGAATTGTGAGATATAAACTTGGAATTGTGAGTAATATACTCATAATTGCGAGATATAAATTTTGAATTGCGAGAAATAAACTCAGAATTGCTAAAAAAAAAAAAAAAAAAAGTCAAGAATTGTGAGGAAAAAAAGGCAGAATTTCGAAATAAAAACTCAGAATTGCGAAATCGAAATTGCAAGAAAAAAGTCAGAATTGCAAGATATAAACTCTGAATTGTGGAAAAAAAGTCTCAATTGCAAGATATAAATTTGGAATTGCGAGAAAAAAAGTCAGAATTCTCAAATAAAAACTTGTAATTGCAAGAAAAAAGTCAGAATTGCTAGAAATAAACTCAGAATTGCGAGAAATAAACTCAGAATTGTAAGATATAAATTTGGAATTGTGAGAAATAAACTTAGAATTGCAAGAAAAAACTCTGAATTGTGAGAAAAAAAGTAAAGAATTGCGAGATATAAACTTGGAATTGCAGGGGAAAAAAAGTCAGAATTCCGAACTGAAAACTCGTAATTGCAATAAAAAAGTCAGAATTGTGAGATGTAAACTCTGAATTGTGAGGAAAAAAGTAAAGAATTTCAAGATATAAACTTGGAATTGCAGGAAAAAAGTCAGAATTCCGAAATAAAAACTCGTAATTGCAAGAAAAAAGTCAGAATTGCGAGATAAAAACTGAATTACAAGAAAAAAAGTCAGAGTTGCAAAATTAGAAATATTTTGGAAGTGTGATAGGAAGCTTAAGCTTGTTAAGTGTAGTCGGCTTAAGATTAAAAAAAAAACATTTTAGTTTTTTGTTGTGTTTATAAAGGCAACAAAGACAAAAAACCTTGGGAAAAGTCTAAACAACCTTCATTTAAGCAGTCTTGGAATTATTTATTGTACAGTCAACCAGATAAAAAACAATAGTATAATATAGCAAAATATGGTAAACTGTTATTCCTTTATTACTTTGAAGAGCACTCAAACTACATAAATTCTCAAATGATTTGATATTAGTAGTAAATGTTGTTGTTTTTTGTTTTGTTTTTGTTTGCCCTCAATGTTGCCTTTATTTCAGTGTTGTACAGAGTCTGGACTTTTTGTCTTCAGGGATGTTTGTCTCCTTAGCAGCTGTTTCAACAAAGGTCCCAAGAGCCTTTCCACATCTGGTACTGCTGATGCTGTGACTGCATGCCAGGATGGTGTTGTGAGGGATACTGTGCGGTTGGAGTGTAGGGTGAAGAGGAAGCGGGGAGGTCAGGAAACTTCTTGGGGCCACAGCGGGGCAGATTCCCCTCCGCTGCTCACTTCCTCTCACCTGACAGCAGGGGCGCCGCTAAGGGGGGGAAAGTTAGGACAATTCTAAGGGCCCACGCCATTTAGGGGCCCCCAGAGATCTGCTTTTGTGATGGGGGGGCCCAACTTTATATTTTGTCATAGGGCCCAAAATTGCGAATGGCGCCCCTGCCTGACAGTATCTAGAAGAGGCTAGTTTTTTGGCTGGTAAAGTCACAGGGCCTATTCTACAAAAATATAAGTTGTTGGTTTCTGCAAACATCTGAAGAACAATCAAACCTTACATCCTTCTGAAAAGTACACAAACACAAATGTGCAAAAATAAAATTAGTATGTTTTGGGGTTAATATGAAGCTGTTTTTGCGCTGATGTCAGACTTACTGTTTTTATTATTTTTTTTTACAGTTCATATAAAAATATTACATTTAGGTGAGTTAATTTCATTAAAGAGTTTAACTGGATAATCACATTACAATTTAAACTAAAGTATATGCATGCATGCATTAATTAATTAATTCATACATGAAAAAAAAATTATTTTATGATTTACAGTATTCTGTTAATCATATCACAAATATTGTCAAATCAAACCCCTTTTTTATCTGAAAGCCCATTTCTGCCACTGAATAAAACAATTAAAAGGGTAATTGCGATTAAGCTCATAATTCATAATTCAGTTTCATCTCACACTTACGACTTTTTTCCTCAGAATTGAGATAAAACGTTGCAATTCAGAGAAATAAAATCAGAATTGCAAGATATAAACTCAAAATTGTGACTTTTTTTTTTTTGTACTTCGCGATTGTGACTTTTTTCCTCAGAATTGCACGTTTGCATCTCACAATTCTGCCTTTTTTTCCGCAAATTGTGGGATATAAACTGTGATTCAGACTTCTCAAAATTGAGAGATATAAACTTGCAAGTAAAATTCTGAGGGGAAAAAAGACATTTTTTTCTCAGAAGTGCATTTGTATCTCACAATTCTGATTTAACATTCAATTACATACAAAGTATGACAAACTTGCAATTCTTAAAAAGTCACAATTGTGAGATATAAACTTGCAATTATAATAAAGACTTTTTTGAGTTTATATCTTGCAATTTTGACTTTATAACTTGTAATTGCAAGTTTATATCTCCCAAATCTGAGAAAAAAGTCGGAATTGCAAGATATAAACTCACAATTCAGACTCGCAAACTTGCAATTATGAGTTATAAATCCAATTCTGAAGGGAAAAAAGACTAATATTTTCTCAGAATTCCAAGTTTCTCACAATTCTGACTTAACTCTCAATTACGTTACAAAGTCAGAATTGCAAGATATAAACTCGCAATTAGGAAAAAAAAAGTCTGAATTGCGAGTTTATATCTCACAATTCAGAATTGTGACTATTTCTTAAAATTGCAGGTTTAAATCTCAGAATTCTGAGTTTTTTTCTTGCAATTTCTCAGTAGATATATGTGGAAAAAGTCACAACTGTGAGATATAAACTTGTAATTATGAGAAAAAAAGACAGACTTGTGAGTTTATATCTTGCAGTTCTGACTTCATTTCTCATAACTTTATTTTTTTAAATTTCAAGTATAAATCTTGCAGGGGGTTTTTTTCGCAATCAAGAGTTTATATCATAATTCTGAGAAGAAAGTCAGAATTTTGAGTTTATATCTTGCAATTCTGACTTAACTTGCAGTTGCAAGTTTATATCTCACAAATCTGAGAAACAAGTCCGAATTGTGAGATATAAACTTGCAGTTGCGAGTTATGAAGTCCAATTATTAGAGAAAAAAATTGTAAAATTGCGAGTTTATCTCACAATTCTGACTTAACTCTCAATTACGCTACGTAGTCAGAATTGCAAGATATAAACTCGCAATTCTGAGAAAAAGTCTGAATTGCTAGATAAAAAGTCACAATATCTCACAATTCTGCACAATTTGCAATTTCTCAATTATAAGAAAAAAGTAAAAAAAATAAAAAATAAAGTCAGAAATGTAAGATGTAAACTTGCAATTGCAATGAAAAAGCAATCCATCATTTTCCATGCGTACACTCTATAAAAAAAAAGGCAGTAAAAATTGGGTCCAGTGTACTGTTTAATATGAAGGAATTTTCCACAGGAATTTTTTTAATTTTTCACAGGTGTTTGCTATTTTAAATTATGTACTGTTTGTGTTGTGTTTTAGGATTAAAGAATATCTCTGCAATCTTAAAATGTCCTAACAGAAAAATTACCAGTACCTTTTATGTTTTTCTTTAGTTGTTTTTTCACTTAGATACTTAGAGCTAGAGAAAAAAAAAAAAAACAGCCTAATACGGCTTTGAATATATTTGGTTTTGAGAGGAAGGTATATGTGTCACTCGAGTGCAGTTAATGCCACAGTTTGCAGTTCATTTGTCCCTCAGTCTCGTTTTGAGGTTTGACATCTCTGCGTCGGGTCAAATAGTGCTAATATATTACTCATGCGTTGTGTAACTCTACAACGATCGTCTCCTTCTACATTTCCGTGTGGAAAACCATGGCAGCCGGCCTAAAAAGTCAGGTAGTGTTAGTTTTATTCTCACGAGTGTTAAATAATATACGACTCTCTCTTTTCAGAGGTGGCAAGTGGAGCATGAAGCATGTCCAAAAATGGTTTTTAAATGAAATCACATCACCTTCTTGCAATTAAATATTTTTTGACACATCAGTGTTAAAATTTGGTCATGCCAGCCTGTATTTTTAGCCCCAAGTGCTGCAAGAAATGTCTTTTTGTACATCCACGTCAAGACTCGTGGAATGTTGGGTTTAGTTTAGGTTGGTTTTGATTTACGCGTCTATTGAAATCTCCTTATGTGAGAAGAATCAGCGTAGTCAACATATTGTTTCCATTGAAGCCTGATGCGTTCAGCATTACTCATGTAACCCTGACATAAGTAAAACAGATGATGTGCGTCCAGGAGAGTTATAGACTGTAGAATAACACAGGGATTCTGTGGAAATTTATAGACATGTGAACCTAAAAACATTTCAGAAATTCTAGTGATTCGCTGAAACCTGGATTTGCTTGAGAATAAGTATTCAAAGGGTGATATTTGCTTCCTTAAAGTGACTTTCTCCCATTTTTTTCCACAGTATCCCGCAGCCCTCATGAACCTCGGAGCTATTCTCCATCTCAACGGCAAACTTCAAGAAGCAGAGGCCAACTATCTGCGAGCCTTGCAGCTAAAGGCGGATGACACGATTACTCAGTCCAACTTGCGGAAGCTGTGGAACATCATGGAAAAACAGGGCTTGAGGACCATGGCTCCTTGACTTGGACATTTTTAATGGAGCACCTTCACTGAGGTTGTACTCTCAGAGCTGTCACTAATGAGGTAATTGACATCCTAGGGCTGACAAAGGACGTCTTCAATCCTGGGCTACCTCAAGGGACACTTGAACACATGAGGGCGGCTGCGTTTGGTAAAACCAAGACATTCTGGAACAGTCTAGAACTGCGGAGCTCCCCAGACGTGACGGGAGTTGTTAACTTGAAGTGGCCCGTAGATCCATACTTGAAGTCTCATGATAAATTAGATTTTAATTAGTTAGTCGATGCTTAATAGTCTTGACGGGCAATATTTGCCCTGAGGCTGTATGAAATTGAGAAGGAGTGAGAGTGCTACAACCCCCATGAGGCTATACTCTGCATGTACAGTACATTTCGCCATTCATATGATTGGAATCATTAATATTTAATGAGCACATCATGGCTGATAGAAACACGAACAAAAATCATATCATCGAAACATCAACGAAATAATGAGATAAATAGACCAAACGTGTCATAAATCTTTCTTACTGTAAAAAACAAACAAACGAAACAAACATCCATTGTGTCAAAAAGATCGATTTGTGAGGTTGTAGATTTACCGACACTGTATATAGCAGCACGGATGATGTGTAAAGTTTGGTTTGGGATGTGGAATTTTTAGCGAATGCATTTGTATTTTCCATTAACGTTGCATCGATCCAAACACGCCTGCCCGCGACACTAGATAAGTTCTGGGTTCAAGAAATTTGATGCATTTAATTAATTTTGCCAAAAATGACAGGAAAACAGGAAAGGAACATTCAATAAGCTATATAGCCTGAAGGAAATGTTAGCGAATTGAACTTGCAAGCTCTCTTTGCCTTACTTTGCAAAAAATATGTTCTGTTACAGAAGGATCTAGTGGATTTTATGTACTTGTTGCATTAATAATATAAAATGGGGAAGGAAAATGTTTACTTGTTAGAATATCACATGCAAAAGACTGTGTTAATTCACAATTACACTACTGTTGAAAAGTTTGGGACCTTTTAATGTTTTTTAAAGAAGTCTTTTCTGCTCATCAAGGCTGTGTTTATATGATTAAAAATACAGATTTTTTATAATATTTTGAAATTTTATTGCAATTTAAAATAGTGGTTTTCTATTTTTGTGACAAGATGAATGGAGAGGAAGCAAATGCAGGGCGAAATGACAGTTTATTGAATATCACAGAAGAATACAAACAAACGGGTGCAATGGATGATATCTCTCGGATGGGTGGGGCAGGGGCTAGATGGTCGATGATGTGCAGTGTTGAGTAATCCAGAGCGGGTGAGTCCAGTGATGAAGCGTGAATAATCCAAAGCGTGAGAACACGAAGACACGAACAACATCCAACGAAGACTAGAACTCAAGAATACAAACACAGCCAAGGTCCGGGGAACAATCATCTGACAGAGGAAGAGAGACAACGGTGAGTTTATATACACTGAGATGATGAGCGGCACCTGTGGGGACTGATTGGCAGCTGATGAGCGAGCATGACGTACAACACAACAGTACACAGATCACGAGACATGAGAACACAGCTGATCTGTGTATCGTGACAGTACCCCCTCCTCTAGGAACGTCGCCTGACGTTCCCAGACTCCTGTACCTGTCGATTGTAATCATCAATGAGGGAGTGATCCAGGATGTCTCTGGCAGGAACCCAACTTCTCTCCTCCGGACCGTAACCTTCCCAGTCCACCAAATACTGAAATCCGCGTCCCCTCCGCCTAGAGTCCAGAATACGATTAACCGAATAAGTAGGTTCCCCATCTACGAGACGCGGCGGTGGAGGAACCGGGGTAGGCGGATTTATACGTGCAAAAAACACAGGCTTAATTTTGGAAACATGAAACACGGGATGAATTCTCCTGTACACTGGAGGGAGTTTGAGGCGGACTGCCACCGGACTAATGATTTTGGTGACAGCAAACGGGCCAATAAATTTGGGAGCAAGTTTATTCGAGACGGAACGCAGAGGAATGTTCTTGGTTGAAAGCCACACTTTGGAACCGACGACGTATACCGGAGGCCTAGACCGGTGGCGATCGGCTTTGGCCTTAGTGCGCGCTCCCACCTGGACCAGAGTCTCACGGGCTCTGGTCCAAGTGCGATGGCACTTCTGGACGAAGGCGTGGGCGGAGGGAACCGCGACTTCGGATTCCAGACTGGGAAAAATTGGTGGCTGGTACCCTATGCTACATTCAAATGGGGATAGGCCCGTGGATGATACTGGCAACGAATTGTGGGCGTACTCCACCATAGAAAGTTGTTGGCTCCAGGAGGAAGGATTTCTGGCGACCATACATCGTAACGTTCTCTCCAAGTCTTGGTTGGCTCTCTCAGTTTGACCATTGCTTTGAGGATGGAACCCCGAAGAGAGACTAACAGTGGCCCCCAGAAGTTTACAAAACTCTCGCCAAAATTTGGACACAAATTGGGGTCCCCTGTCGGAGACCACGTCTGTCGGGAGGCCATGTAGCCGAAAGACGTGGTCAACGACCGTTACCGCTGTCTCCTTGGCTGAAGGTAATTTGGGCAAGGGAATGAAATGAACCGCCTTCGAGAACCGGTCCACCACGGTCAAAACTACCGTGTTACCCTGGGAGGGTGGGAGGGCGGTAACAAAATCTAGCGCAATGTGGGACCAGGGTCTCGAAGGGATGGGCAGCGGTTGGAGGAGCCCATCTGGAGGTCTGTTAGAAGTCTTACCAATGGCGCAAACTGAGCAAGCCAAAACAAAACTGCGAACATCACGAGCCATAAGTGGCCACCAAAATCTTTGTTTAACCAAATGTAAGGTGCGACTTACCCCTGGATGACAAGCAATGTTGGAACAATGACCCCACTGGATAACTTCGGACCGAAGACTCTCTGGCACAAACAAACGGTTCGGTGGGCAACCGACCGGAGGCGTTACCCCTTGTAAGGCTGTTTTAACCTTCGATTCGACCTCCCAATTGAGGGTCGAGACAATAAGTGTCTCAGGAAAAATACCCTCGGGAGTGGACGGGCGATCGGAACGGTCAAAAATACGTGACAAAGAATCGGGTTTGATATTTTTGGAACCCGGGCGGTACGAGAGTGTAAAGTCAAAACGTCCGAAAAAAAGAGCCCACCGAGCCTGCCTAGAGTTCAATCGTTTAGCAGTTCTAATATATTCTAGGTTTTTATGATCGGTCCAAACGATAAAAGGTACCCCCGACCCTTCCAACCAGTGACGCCATTCCTCCAATGCCAACTTGACTGCCAACAACTCTCTGTTACCAATATCATAATTTGCTTCAGCTGGCGACATACGATGTGAAAAAAAACGCGCAGGGATGCATCTTGTCGTCTGTGGATGAGCGCTGTGAAAGCACCGCACCTACCCCCACCTCTGACGCATCGACCTCCACCACAAACTGACGTGATGGATCAGGGGTAACTAGGATGGGAGCCGAAACAAAGCGGCTTTTGAGTTTGGCAAACGCAGCCTCGGCTGCGTCTGACCACCTGAACGTCGTTCTGGGGGAGGTCAAGGCGGTCAGAGGTGCGGCTAGTTGGCTGAAGTTGCGAATGAAACGCCGGTAAAAATTGGCAAACCCCAGAAACCTCTGTAGGGCCTTACGGGAATCTGGGCTAGGCCAATCCACCACAGCCTTAACCTTCTCGGGATCCATGCGCATACCCTCAGACGACACGATGTACCCTAGGAAAGGAACAGACTGTGCATGAAAAACGCATTTCTCCGCCTTGACAAAAAGCCCATTCTCTAGCAGCCTCTGAAGCACTCGTCTGACGTGTTGAACATGTTCCTGGAGAGAAGAAGAAAAAATCAATATGTCGTCCAGGTAGACATATATGAACTGATCGACCATATCTCTCAACACGTCATTGACGAGTGCCTGAAAGACACCTGGGGAGTTGGACAAACCGAAGGGCATGACCAAGTATTCAAAGTGCCCCCTGGGGGTATTAAAGGCAGTCTTCCATTCATCTCCCCTCCTGATGCGGACCAAATGATAAGCATTCCTTAAATCCAATTTCGTGAAGACTGACGCTCCCTGCAACCTCTCGAAGGCTGAAGATATTAACGGCAAAGGATAAGTATTCTTTACCGTAATATTATTCAGCCCTCGGTAATCAATACAAGGTCGCAGAGAACCGTCCTTCTTCCCCACAAAAAAGAACCCCGCCCCCGCTGGTGAAGAGAAGGGTCGAATGAACCCCGCTGCTAGAGAATCAGAAATATATTTCTCCATAGCCTCTCTCTCTGGAACTGAGAGTGAATATAACTTGCCTTTAGGCGGAGACGTCCCTGGCAGTAACTCTATAGCACAGTCGTAGGGACGGTGAGGAGGGAGAGAAGCAGCCCGAGACTTACTGAACACTTCCTTCAGGTCGAGGTACTCCGTGGGCACGTTACACAGCTCCACCGCCTTCTCCTGTAACACAGAACTAGAGACAGACGAACAAGCAGACACAAGACAAGACTCATGACACTTATTGCTCCACTCAGTTACCGACTTCAGCTGCCAATCAATCCGGGGGTTGTGTTTGATGAGCCAGGGGTAACCTAAAACAATGGGTGGATGGGGAGAGTCCAGGACGTAAAAAGATATACTCTCACTGTGATTGCCAGACACAGTGAGAGTGACAGGTTCAGTAATGAGTGTGATGTCTGGAAGAGTCTGGCCATTGAGTGCGTGGACACTGATGGTGTTGGTGAGGGGGAGGAGTGGCACAGAAAACTGACGAGCAAAACTATGATCCAAAAAATTACCTTCGGCCCCAGAGTCCAACAGTGCAGTGCAGTGATGATCTTGGTTTGACCATCTGAGCCTAATCGGAAGGAGCGTGGAGGTCGCGCTGGATGAGGTCTTCGTAGCGGAGATCCCACCCGACAGTAGCCTCTGATTTACTGCCGGGCTGGGCCTTTTACCGGGCAGTTGTAAGCAAAGTGTCCCGCGGCTCCACAGTAAAGGCAAAGGCCCTGGGACCTCCGCCTCTCCTTCTCCTCCCGAGAAAGCCGAGCTCGACCCACCTGCATAGGCTCGTGATCGTAGGTGGGGCTGACCGCGTCACCGCCGCTGGCTCGAGGTGTAGTTCCCTCCCCAGGGGGGAACCGAGCGGGTAAACACCGCCGCTCGGCTCGGGAGAGTCGAGCGTCTACCCGCAGTGCCAGGTCGATAAGGCCGTTGAGGGAAGCGGGTAGGTCCAGGACGTAGATCTCACGTTGGACGCGATCAGCCAGCCCATGCAGGAACATATCCCACTGCGCCTCCTCGTTCCACTGACACTCCGCCGCCAGGGTGCGAAAGTCGATGGAATACTCTGAGACGGATCTCTCCCCCTGTCTGAGATCCGCCAAGACGCGCGCGGCCTCTCTTCCTGCGACCGCGCGGTCAAACACCCTTTTCATCTCGGCGGCGAGTGCAGCAAACGAGGCACAACAGGGATCTTGATTCTCCCACACCGCCGTTCCCCACAATGCCGCCCTCCCAGACAGCAGGGTGAGCGCGAACGCTACCTTGCTTTCCTCACTAGCGAAGGTGCGCGGCTGTAGTGCGAAGTGCATAGAACACCTAGTGAGGAAAGCACGGCAGTGGTTCGGCTCACCGCTGTAGAGTTCCGGAGTGGGAAGGCGGGGCTCCGATGTACTGGACGCGCTGGGTGGTGGTGGGGAAGTCGATGGCGTGGGCGGTGCGGGCGGCGCAGCGGGAGGTTGCATCTGTTGCATGCGCTGAGTGAGCTCGGACACCTGCCCCACGAGAGCTCGGATCGCTGAACCCATCGTTTGCTCTTGGCTGTCCATCCGAGAGATGCAGGCTTGCATGAAGTCTGCCATGGTGGGTTGGGAAGAGCCTGCTGCTTCCATGATGCGTCAGATGATTCTGTGACAAGATGAATGGAGAGGAAGCAAATGCAGGGCGAAATGACAGTTTATTGAATATCACAGAAGAATACAAACAAACGGGTGCAATGGATGATATCTCTCGGATGGGTGGGGCAGGGGCTAGATGGTCGATGATGTGCAGTGTTGAGTAATCCAGAGCGGGTGAGTCCAGTGATGAAGCGTGAATAATCCAAAGCGTGAGAACACGAAGACACGAACAACATCCAACGAAGACTAGAACTCAAGAATACAAACACAGCCAAGGTCCGGGGAACAATCATCTGACAGAGGAAGAGAGACAACGGTGAGTTTATATACACTGAGATGATGAGCGGCACCTGTGGGGACTGATTGGCAGCTGATGAGCGAGCATGACGTACAACACAACAGTACACAGATCACGAGACATGAGAACACAGCTGATCTGTGTATCGTGACAATTTTAATATACTTTTAAAATTTTATTTTTAATTTTAGAATTTATTTCTGTGATGCAAATCTGAATTTACAGCATCATTACTCCAATGTCAAATGATCCTTCAGAAATAATTCTAAAATGCTGATTTATTATTAATGTTGGAAACAGTTGTGCTGCGTAATATTTTTTGGAACCTGAGATATTTTTTTTCAGGATTTCTCGCTGAATAAAATATAAAAGAATAGCATTTATTTCAAATATAAATATTTCGTAACAATATATACTACAGTTAAAACAAATTGGGGTCAGTACTTATATTCTTCCTTTTTTTAATGAAATTAATACATTATTTCAGCAAGGGTGTGTTAAATTGATAAAAAAAAAAAAGTGATTGTAAAGACTTATGTTGTTAGAAAGGTTTTCTATTTTGAATAAATCTTTCTTTCTTTTTAACTTTTAATTCATCAAAAAATCCCAAAAAATTTTTTTAAAAAGTTCCAAAAATATTAAGCAGCACAACTGTTTCAAACATTGATAATGATAATAATAAATGAGCATATTAGAATGATTTCTGAAGGATCGTGTGACACTAAAGACTGGAGTTGACTTAATATTGATATTGAAGTATATTTCAAAGTACAGTAAAATAGAAAACCATTATTTTAAATTGCAATAATATTTCATAATATTATGTTTTTACTGTATTTTGATCAAACAAATGCAGCCTTGATGAGCACAAGAGGCTTCTTTCAAAAACATAAAATACCAAACTTTTGAAAAGTAGTGTTTATTAGCTCAGAACATCTGATAGAATCATGGACATCCACTAGTTCTTTGCCTAAATTGGTTCAACAGACCGGTAGTTTAATCGCCAAGCTTTGACTGGTAACTCCTAACCAAATACAAATCTCACTTGTTGCACTCATCTGACAATATACAGCCATAGTTTTGTAAGGGATTGTTTATATGTAATATTGGTTTAATATTTTTCTTCTATGTTTGAGTGTATAAATGGAACCTAATATATAAAACGACACATTACAGTGTGTCACTCAAACACGGAAAACAGTGAGCCAAGATCCTCATATCCAAGTACATGTTTAGAACTGTTTAGTTCTTTCTGCAATTACATTGTTTCATGATCGTCTATGTTCATCCTTGTTCCTGATCTCCAACTCTGTATATGTAGAGAGTAGGAATAATTGGTGATCCGACCAATTTTTGACGAAGGATTTTTGTGATATGAGCCTTCTCATTATCACGTTAAAGAAATGAAGTGAAAATGTTGACCCAAAAATTCAATTCTGTTGTTTTCTCACCTACAAACCCAAAACAAGAAAAATTGAGAAATTAAAAATGCAATTACAGTGGAAGATTTCAAGCTTCAAAAAAATGAAAAGCACCATAAAAGTTCATTTTTGTTTTATTTTGAGTATTCATTATAGTTTTAATGTTAAGTTTAGGTTAAGTTTAGTTAACTCTAATAAACCTGTCACATACTATATTCCACCTTTTCTGAATCTATACTGTAGCTTTATGTGATGAATGAACATGGAAATGTCTTATAAACATCTAATTTTAAGCTTTTCCAAAAGTTTTAGTCCCTCATTCATTGCATTAGCATTGAAATGAGCAACCAAATGTATTTGGAATGACATAAGGCTGAATAAATTACAGAATTTCAATTTTTGGGTTAATAATCCATTTACAGGTCTAGCAAATACCATGTCGGACAACTGAGTCAGTATTAACTTATTCCCTTTTGTGTTGTCTTGAAAAAAAAAAGGAAAAGAAAGAAGAAGAAAAAAGCAGCTGGCTCTGTGTTATATGTCAATAGTGTATGAAATATTTCTGATTCAAGATGCCCTTTCTTAAAATATATTTTTGAGTTTAACCAATTCATCCATTGTTTCACATGTAATGGGAGCATTTTCAAGGGAATAAACCCCAAATTTGTCATTCGTCTAGACAGCCTCTCATATGAATCTGTTTATTAACATTTCTACTTCTACTTCCATTGTCCACTCTTTCCTCCCAAAGTTACTGAACAAAATGCAAATAATAATAAATAGTCTGATCGTTCTAATATTACTGAATATTACACCGATTAAGAAAGAACATGTCTAAAATAGTACTGGACCACCAAATATGACAACATAAATGAATATTGAAATAATATGCTGAAAATGCACTCACACCAATCCAGTACATCAATTAACATCTTGTGAAGCTAAAAGCTGCTTGTTTTTAATAAACAAAAAAAAAACGTTTTTAATTTCAAACTAAATACATTTTCAGTAAATTCTCATTTTTGGCTGAAATATTTCTTTAAATGGAACCCCAGGTTTTAAGACTTGTATGGACTTGTCTCTTGTTAAAATATGTAGTGGAAAACCAATGAAAGATTTACATTATTTACATTATTTTAAAAAAAATCCACATTGTTTTATAAATATTTTGGACTGTGGGGGCGCCATTATTTTGATGACGTGAAACGGTTACATTCGGTGAGCTACTGCCACTACTGTTGCCATTTTTTACACAATTCAGAAAAAAAAACATTGATACAATGACCACACGTACTGAAAGAGCTTACAGGTAGCAATGGATATAAGCGTAGGCTTAAACTAAACCCTGTACCATCGATTTTTCACCACAAGGAGTCTAAACGCACCTGGATATCGAGTAAAATCCAAGCTGAGAAACTCCTTCAGTGGCTGCGGCGTCATGACAAGCTTCGGCATGTTTATGTCCTGTCAGTATGGCATCTTAGCATTTCTTGTCTCTGCCATTTGTAAGCTCTTTCAGTAGCTGTGGTCTACTAATAGCCTCAAAGGCATCAGGGCTAAAGTGGAGAGAACAAAGACACGGGTCTTTAGAAAGTTTTATTGGTCCACAGGCATCTCCCCATAATTTTCTCCCCTTCTTATCGCTAGGAAAGCAGTGAAGACTTGCATTGTTTCTCTTGTTGCCCTTCGACTGAAAATTACAAGAAAAGCCACACAATGTTGCATCGTTTCAGTATTTTATTTTCAGAGTTGTATTGCGGTAAAAATAACAACAGGTAGCGGCAGTAGCTCACAAAATACAACCATTTCATGTCATCGAAATAATGCCCTCCCCCCATAGTCCAAAATATGTATAAATCGATGTGAATTTTTTACGTTATTTACAATAACGTAAATCTTTCATGTGTTTTCTACTATATCCCCCGGTTTCACAGACAAGGCCTAGACTAAAATGTAAGTCTGAGCTGTTTCAACTGAAACAAAATCCCACTGATTGATCTTAAAATATATCAGTGCCTTTGTTTTGTCTCAAGATGCACACCAGTAATGTTTTTTTTTTTCTAAGCATGTTTATAAAAATTACTAAAATGTCCTAATTGAACTATGGCCTAATCCTGGCTTAGTCTAAGCCCTGTCTGTGAAACCAGGCCTATATTTCTTATATTAAGCCATACAAGTCTTAATACCAGAAGTTCACTTTAAAGGGATGGTTCACCCAAAAAAGAAAATTGGATGTTTATCTGTTTAACCCCCAGGGCATCCAATATGTAGGTGACTTTGTTTCTTCAGTAGAACACAAACGAAGATTTTGAACTCAAACCGTTGCAGTCTGTGAGTCATATAATGGCAGTCAATGGGACTTCGGTTTTGTCCGTGCATGACTCTTAAACCCGTGGGTCCTTTGACTGCCATTATATGACTGACAGACTGCAACGGTTTGAGTTCAAAATCTTCGTTTGTGTTCTACTGAAGAAACAAAGTCCTGGGGGTAAGCAGATAAACATCAAATTTTCATTTTTGGGTGAGCTATCCCTTTAATGCAGAAAAACACCATTGTGACTGCAGCAGCGTAAGATTGGAATAACAGACCTCCTATGTCGTCAAAGTATGCAAATTCCTCATAGTTAGCGCATTATCATAGTAAACCATTTGTAGTTTTCTTCAGTCTCAGTTGTAACGTGATTGTGTCTTGTCTGTCCTCCACAGTGTAAGTTATTGCGTAGTTGCTACCGCATCAGTACTGTGCTGTTCTTAGCTGTACCCAGTGTGTCTGTTAAGATGACAGTTTTCACATGGACTCACACAATGCATACTTACATGACTAAGACATCTGCACCCGTACTGTAGGCGTGAGTGTTGAAGTCTTTCCTCAGGGATTTGGAGAGGTGTGGATATCAAGGTTGGTGCTCTCAGAGCAAAGAAAGAGTTTACTTTTTTTTTTGGAGAGTGTTGCATTTGTATAAATTATCAAGATTTGTAGCCTTTCTTTCTTCTGTTTTTGTATAAAGACTGACGTACTGTATGTGCCAGATAAGACTTTTCTCCCAATGTCACGTTTTTTCCATAATAAAGTACCCCGGTGTTCTGCTCTCTTCTCCAGACTCTCTGTCATTGGAATACAAACATTTTATAGGTCTGTGATCCATTCCCGTTCATTTTGTTTTCGTTTAACGTCATTTAACTTAAATGTTGGGCTCTTTGCACAATGACTATAACAGGTAGTATTGATTGTTATTGCAAACCTTATGGTTATAGAAATACTTTAAAATAGAACCAAGAATTCATAATCTCCATGGAAACCTGCCTTGGTGTGGCTGTTTTTATGTTATAGATTTATTGGCATCACTTTAAGTTGCTGCATTAGGTATAATAGTTTACAGTATGTACTAATCTAGGTTAATGTTAATTTATAAACATGGTTTTGATTCATGTTTGCTAATAACACCTATCTCACTAGCAAGACATGCAATGTCATTCATGCTAGCAACGTGCTCATCAATGTGCTAAAACATGCTAGGAATGTAGTAAATCAAGTTAAAACATGCAAGTAATGTGTAAAATCATGCTAACAATATGCTAGCAACATGCTAGTCATTCTAAAACATGTTAACAACATGCTAGCAACATGCTAGTCGTTCTAAAACATGCTAACAACATGCTAATGTTAACATGTTAATTATGATAGAAACGTGTTAGCAAAATGCTAAGTACGTTTACTATGTTAGCATCATGTTAATCATGTTAGAACCATGCTAACAAACTGTTAATGTTAAAAACATGCTTGCTACATGCTAATCATGTTGGAAACATGTTAACAGTATGCTAATCATGCTATAAACACATTAACTAATTGTTAATCATGCTATAAACATGTTAACTACTTACTAATCATGTTAGCAACACGTTAATCATGTTAGCAACACACTAGCATGAGATTGTTTTGACATATCTAGTTATTATTGCTCATACTTTACACTATGAGTTGTCATAGACATGATTAGCAACATGTTAACAAACATGCTAATCATGTTAAAACATGCTAGCAACATGTTAATCACATTCAACACATTAATAACATGCTAATAATGCTAGCAACACACTAGCATGAGTTTGTTTTGACATATCTAGTTATTATTGCTCATACTTTACATTATGAGTTGTCATAGACATGAATAGCAACATGTTAACTACATGTTAACCATTTTAAAAAAACATGTTAATATGCTAAAAACATGCTAGCAACATGCTAATAACAAATTGGAAAAATGTTAACATGTTAATCATGCAAGTAACACTAGCATGAGTTTACTTTGACATATCTAGTTATTGCTCATACTTTACATTGAGTTGTCATAGACATGATTAGCAACATGCTAGCATGAGTTTTTGACATCAAGTTGCTCATACTTTACATTATGAGTTGTCATAGACATGAATAGCAACATGTTAACTACATGTTAACCATTTTAAAAAACATGCTAATCATGCTAGCAACACACTAGCATGAGTTTATTTTGACATATCTAGTTATTATTGCTCATACTTTACATTATGAGTTGTCATAGACATGATTAGCTACATGTTAACCATTTTAACAAACATGCTAATATGTTAAAAACATGCTAGCAACATGCTAATAACAAATTGGAAAAATGTAAACATGCTAATCATGCTAGCAACACACACTAGCATGGGTTTGTTTTGACATATCTAGTTATTATTGCGCATACTTAACATTATTAGTTGTCATAGACATGATTAGCAATATGCTAATTACATGTTAACGATGTTAACAAACATGCTAATCATGTTAAAAACATGCTAGCAACATGCTAATCATATTCAACACGTTAACAACATGCTAATCATGCTAGCAACACACTAGCATGAGTTTGTTTTGACATCTAATTGTTGCTCATACCTTACATGAGTTGTCATAGACATGATTAGCAACATGCTAACTACATGTTAACCATGTTAACAAACATGCTAGTCATGCTAAAACCATGTTAACAACATGCTAATCATGTTAGCAACATGCTAGCATAAGTTTTTGACATATCTAGTTATTATTGCTCATACTTTACATTATGAGTTGTCATAGACATGATTAGCTACATGCTAACTACATGTTAACAAACATGCTAATCATGCTAAAAACATGCTAGCATGAGTTTTTGACATCAAGTTGCTCATACTTTACATTATGAGTTGTCATAGACATGAATAGCAACATGTTAACTACATGTTAACCATTTTAAAAAACATGCTAATATGCTAAAAACATGCTAGCAACATGCTAATAACGAATTGGAAAATGTTAACATGCGAATCATGCTAGCAATACACTAGCATTAGTTTATTTTGACATATCTAGTTATTATTGCTCATACTTTACATTATGAGTTGTCATAGACATGATTAGCTACATGTTAACCATTTTAACAAACATGCTAGTCATGCTAAAACCATGCTAACAACATGCTAATCATGTTAGCAACATGCTAGCATAAGTTTTTGACATATCTAGTTATTATTGCTCATACTTTACATTATGAGTTGTTATAGACATTATTAGCAACATCTTAACTACATGTTAACAAACATGCTAATCATGCTAGCAACACACTAGCATGAGTTTGTTTTGACAAATCTATTTCTGTGCGCAAATAAAAACAAAAATAATAACTTTATTATTATTGTCTTTGACGCACATTCACAAGAGTACCCTGACGCATACATAACGATTGTGACACTTTACAGAATTTTAATTTTTGGGTGAACTATCCCTTTAAGTTTTCTTTACATTGAGTGGACTTCTGAAAGTGTGAAGGTAGTTAGAAGTTTAACTTGCAAATTTATTAGATGTGTCATTCATATCTTCTCTTTAGTCTCACTGTGCAACTGTGTAATATAAATATTCGCATTCACATCTGGGACGTGTGTTTCGCCCCTCCTACACACACACTATCCTGTTGACAGCCAGAAGTCATCCGCCCTGGAAAGAAACTAAGCCATGTGTTGTATCTCACATGTTCTTCTCTGTGGCCCTTTCTCACGTCTGATCACACCATGGGGCCTTGTTGATTTAAAATGTGTGAGGCGTTTGTGTGCATGTCCGCTACATGTTTCTCATCTCCTTTACAAAACACAGGTGTCTCGAATCTCAGCGAGTGACAGTCAGACACAAGACTGGTGTGAAAAGTGCTTCAACTGAAACAGTACAGTCTTTGAACTGTGCAACTCTGTTTTCTTACACATTGCTTTTCCTTCCAGCCAGGATTTGAGGATTTTTCCAGAAAGCCAGTGATTTATACCTTCAGCTGCCTCAAAATTCTTATATATATATTTAATACATTGACACAGGATGTTCTCAAGAATTTCAAATATGTCTTAGAAATGATGTAGCCTTAAGTCTTAAAATTAAGGCTATGTTGAAAATAGCATACTTATAATATGTCTGCAATATATAGTATCTACAGTATACTATACTGTACATGCTGCATACATACAGTATACATATGTGCTTTATCTTGCAATGCAACACACTTAACTTGACCTTCCTTGTCCAGTGTGACTAATAAACCCGAATTAATGACAGCTGTAATTTTCAACACCATTTTATTAGAAAGTTAGCACATTTTTACACAAACTTGGTTTAGAAATGCAAAATGATTCAGAAAACATTTTCTTTAACTTCTCCTGTAATGGCTATGTGACAACAATGTAGTATGAGAATATTTGTAGGCAAAAGTCACTATTTTTCTAAATGTATTGGACACATTTGATACATTTCTACAGAACTTGGTTTAAAAATGCTAAATGATACTTTTTTCCTTTCCCTTTTTTTGTTAACTTGTCTTGTAATTGTCATATGTAGCATACTAATAATATACAAAAGTCACTAACAAAATGTATTCAAAAGTTGTCATTTTTACAGTAACTTGCTAAATAACACTTTATTTCGGATGACTTTTTGGTTAACTTGTCTCATAATGGTCATGTGTAGCACACTATGGTTTAAAAAGTTTTGCATACTACTATTAGTATGCAAAAGTCACTGTTTACCAAAATGTACTCGAAAGTTGAGACATTTTTACAGAAACTTGGATTAAAATTGCTAGATAACACTTTATTTAGGAGGACTTTTTGGTTAACTTGTCTCATAATGGTCATATGTAGCATACTATGGTTTAAAAAAATTTGCATACTACTATTAGTATGCAAAAGTCACTGTTTACCAAAATGTATTCGAAAGTTGACACATTTACAGTAACTTGGACTAAAAATGCTAAATAACACTATTTCGGAGGATTTTTTGGTTAACTTGTCTCATAATGGTCATATTTAGCATACTATGGTTTAAAATGTTTTACATACTTCCATTAGTATACAAAGGTCACTAACAAAATGTATTCAAAAGTTGACATTTTTACAGTAACTTGGATTAAAAATGCAAAATAACACTTTATTTCGGAGGACTTTTTGGTTAACTTGTCTCATAATGGTCATGTGTAGCACACTATGGTTTAAAAAGTTTTGCATACTACATTAGTATGCAAAAGTCACTATTTACCAAAATGTACTCGAAAGTTGACACATTTTTACAGAAACTTGGATTAAAATTGCTAAATAATACTTTATTTCGGAGGACTTTTTGGTTAAACTTCTCTCGTAATAGTCATATGTAGCATACTTTGGTTTAAAACGTTTTGCATTCTACTATTAGTATGCAAAAGTCACTATTTACCAAAATGTATTGGAAAGTTGACACATTTTTACAGAAACTTGGATTAAAAATGCTAAATAACACTTTATTTCGGAGGACTTTTTGGTTACCTTGTCTCATAATGGTCATATGTAGCATACTATGGTTTAAAAAGTTTTGCATAGTACTATTAGTATGCAAAAGTCACTACTTACCAAAATGTATTCAAAAGTTGGCACATTTTTACAGAAACTTGGATTCAAAATGCACTTTATTTCGGAGGACTTTTTGGTTAATCTCGTAATGGTCATATGACTTGATTGAACTTGGATTAAAAATGCTAAATTATACTTATTTTGAGAACTTTTTGGTTAACTTGTGTCATAATGGTCATATGACAACATTGTAGCAAACTATGCTGCCCTCCAAAGGCAAAGTGCAGTAACTACATATTTGGTCAGAATTGAGTTAAGGCTTAAAATGGGCTTTGTGACAACTGTTTTGTCTTGTGGCAAAGTCTCCTGGTTTAATTTTGTCCAGTTTCAGAGAAACGGTAGTGTCAAAATTGCAGTAACTACAAAATCCAAACGAATACCAAGGCAAACCACAGTAAGTGATGTTACTGCATTCTAGCTTTGTTTTCCCGGCTTTGACACTGCATCTGCGGTCTGCGTTACACAATATCCAAAGACGGGTAAGGAAGATGGCAAAATATTAACTCCTAGCAAGGCAAATGGCAGCTTTATAATCATTTTACATGAACTAGCCAGCCGCTAGCAAATGAAACAATTTTAGTCTACCTGCACTGCTCCATTGAAGGCAATTATCCACTCTGACAACATAATGATAATCCGATTTATAATCGCGTTAATGATCAGTTTTTTGGATTTCACAGATCCTCTATTTTAATTACAAGCCAAATTATAGCTTTAAGGGTGTAGATAGCATAAATAGGAAATGTACATGTTTGAGAATAGCCTACACACACTAGGCAACTTGTTAGTTGGCTTTTATTTGTTTAAATTGTGTGATTTTTTCAGCTATTGTTTTAAAGCAACCTAGGTCTGTAATTAATTACTTTTTAAATAAAATGAGCAAAAGACTCTCTCTTGTGAAGGAGCAGATGACTCTTAATATTGAGGCTTACTACTGAGCAATTGTAACATTGTAACATGCAAACATCAATAAAACTATCAATGTTATTAAAAACAATCAACATTTAGTAAGAAACACAACAAGAAAGTTAGATGAACACATTTAGTTTGTAGATACTGCACTTTGCTTTTGCAATAGTGTTTTAGTTTTTTCAGGTCATCCAAAGGCAGAGTGCAGTATCTGCATTTTGATGGTCAAAGGTCACATCAGTTGTCATAGTTTCTACAAAAAATTTCTTCCTAATAAGCCATTTCATAAATTCATTACCACTAATTTACCCACAACATGTTTGACTGGCTGGTGTAAAAACTTTAAAGGCATTTTCTCAGTTTCAGTGTTGGCGTAGTTACTGCACTCTGCCTTTGTAGGGCAGTATGGTTTAAAAAGTTTTGTATTCTACCATAGTATGCAAAATTCACTATTTACCAAAATGTATTCAAAAGTTGACACATTTTTACAGAAACTTGGATTAACCTTGTCTCCCAATGGTCATATGTAGCATACTATGGTTTAAAAGGTTTTGCAAACTACTATTAGTATGCAAAAGTCACTATTTACCAAAATGTATTCAAAAGTTGACTTTTTTCTAAGAACTTTTTGGTTAACTTAGTCTCGTAATGATCATATGACATTGTACATTGTAGCATTCTAGGTTTAAAAAGTTTTGCATACTGCCATTAGTATGCAAAACATGATAGTATTATCATTATTAGTATGTAAAACATGATACTACTACATACTATTAGTATGTAACATGATACTATTGGTCTGCAAAAGTCAATATTTACCAAAATGCATTGGAAAGTTGACACATTTTTACAGAAATTTGGATTGAAACTATACCTTTTTCTGGAGAATTATTTTTGTTATCTTGTCTCAAAATGGTTATGACAATATTGTAGCATAATATGGGTTAAAAGGTTTTGCATACTACCTTTAGTAGCACTATTTTCCCAAATTTATAGAAAAAAGCTTTTATAACTTGTCTTTCGAATGTTTGAAAACAATGTAGCTGACTGCTTAAAAGGTTTTGCATACTTATGCTTGTTTGCAACTGTCACAATTTACCGAAATGTATGTAGCCTACATTTTTACATATTTCTGTGTACTATTTCTGATTGAAAATTGTTTCTACCCCATTTTTTTCCAGTTTACATACCGCATTTACATTACACGCATTACATGCATTACATGAATGCATCAGGTAGGCCATTTGCTGTAGAAATATTTGCATACTGTGCCTAGTATACATGATATACTCTGCACTGCAGTAATGGTAGTTAGTGTGCTTTTTTGAACACCAGCTTAAACTGTTTGCAAATTTAGTTTTGTCTTTACACAGTTATTTTGCAAGCTTTTGTTTTGCAGCTGTGTCTGCTCAACTAATCATTGTAATAATTAGCCATGATCCAGCTGCAATTTACTAATAAGATTCATTAGAGGGAAGTCTTTGTGATATTCTCGACACAAATGAATATAAATGTTTCTGCTTCCAGCCAGAACAAGCCGCATGAAAGCATGCATGGAAATGTTTTGCTGTATACTGTACATTTATATGTTACTCATTAATTAATGTTGCAGGTACTGTACAAAGCGAGTATGTTTTAGCCAACCTTGAGCACAGTCAAACATCTGTGAACAGTGTGCATTATATGCATTGATGGATTAACTGATGTAAGAAATATGGTTGTTTATGTTTGCATACCCTTGTAAAAAGGAGTCAGCTTAATTGTTAAAATAATAATAATAATTAAAAGTATATTTAAAAAACTGTGCTGGCTGATTACAAATTAATGAATGAAGTTTTTGAAGTTAACGAAGTTGTACTTAAGATTTTTTTTTAAAGTCATCCTTTTAAGAAGTACACTTGTTTTAATTGGTTGACTAACCTACTAAAGCACATGTGAAGTACTAGATTTTAACTGTCTTGTGTTATTCAATATTATATATTTTTATTGTTTTTACTAATATTTGTGCTAAATTGCAACATCATCATAACTAATGTTTAACAACAAATATATTGACATTAAAGTATATTTTAGTTTACCATAAATACTTGCCAGTACATTGGACAGTACACTTTAACAATATTTCAAAAGTACTTCTTTCAGTCAAAAAAAAAAATTCTAAAATGTAGCTAATTGTTTAATGTAAATGGGGGTTTGTTGTGGAAACCTGGCAACCCTGGCAAAATACTTAGAAATTACAGATACTACGTTTTGGAAGTATGTCCAAAATAAGAAGTTTTCACCTCTGTTTGAAAACCTGCCACTGCAGTTATTTGAGGAATTATTTTCTTTTATGTGGGTTGCACATCGGCAAGGCTCCTCAGCGCGGATGAATCTAAAGTTTTGATGTGTATGCTGTGTTGCCAGGTCTGTAGTTTTTAATGTCCCCAATAACAAAGCGACCCTAATAACGTGATGTTTAGCCTCTTTGAATGCGAATTTTACCAGGGGAACCCCCCACCAAAAAACATGCATTTTACACCCTGGAAAGTGATTTTTTGGGGGAGAGGGTTTTGTTGTGGAAACCTGGCAACCCTGACAAAATACTTCAGAATTACAGATACTACGTCTTGGAAGTTTGTCCAAAATAAGAAGTTTTACCAGAAAATGTCATCTGAACAAGTAAGGAATGTCTGCGAGTTTAGTTTTGACTGAAATGTTTTGTTTTTTTTAACGATTGTAGAGCTCATTACGTCAAACCCTGGAAATTACTATTATTGTTATACTTTGTTCTCAGATTGGTAATGTTAACAACGGCAACATTGCGTGACTATGCATATTTAGTGTGTATTAGCAATATCTGTTTCAGTTTCTGTACAAGTCTCTGTAGAAATTGTTCTTTTAACCTCAAAAAGCCATTTAATGTCCTTAAACTCGTTCTCTTTAAAATACAAATCTTTGGTAAGTACAGTGTAATCCCACGTGTCTGTAATCAGATGCACATTTAAAACTGAAATATAAACTAATCTTTTTTTATAAACATTTTTTTTTTTTTTTAAACAGCTTGGATCGGTGTCTGTGTCCACTAAGCAACACTTTGAGCAACTGTTAATTACACCATCTATATGAAGTCTCTACCGGTCACCTGTAGCACTTAATGCTTCACTCATTAAAATCTCATACTTTTCAATTTAACTGAGATAAGAGACAAACGCATTATTGTCCCTCCTTTCCCATAAACACCTATAAAAGCGCAACTGCAAGCATTCACCTGTTTTGGCAGTTTATCTGGCTCGTAGCCCTGACCCTGAGTTCAGAGATCTTAATATTGTGATAAATCTCACCAAAAATCTCGTACGACACAGACATCCATCACACGCGATATGATTTCCTGCTTCTCTATCAATAAGTGCACATTTTGATCTCTTTGATTAGGCATTAAGTCTTAGATCCACCATGTCCAGCGTTGGAGGAAATCAAAACATCTGTATCTTGTTTTCATGACCCACTTCATCATTACAATATTGCCTTTTGCATAAAGAGAACTCTTTGGTAAAGGAGAGGAGCTTACCGTTTCCTTATGAGCGCCTTTTTCTTATTATGTTGTTATATAGAAAATCTGCCAGCTGTTATCAAGCAAATATTTTTAGGAATGTGCAGACAACCTATTGGGCCTTTGATCTGTCTGGCCGGTTCCAGCAGCCTCGGGCAGACATGCGGTATCTTTTGAGGGCAACGCGGTGCGTGACGCGTGGAAGTCTTCGCCTCTGGACCCAATAGCTGATGTTATTGCATGACAGATGGGGTATTAGGAAAGGGATCGCACACAAAATGCTAAACGCAACAATGTGGTATCAGCTCTTTCAGGCTTTTCATAGAGTTTTCTGAAGCGTGAAGGAAATTAGATTTTTCTTGACTTTCTGTTGGAGATGACAGGTATGTTCTGGCGGAGCTGTATATTGGAAGAGTCAAGGTGTGACTGATAGTATACATACAATCTCATAATACAAGAAAATAGGAAAGTTATTCACTGTGCATTAGATTACAGCCAGGTTCTATACATAAATAAACTAGATAAATAGCTGAAGCAAGCATGACTATTATTATTGCTTATAGGCCTAGTTTTCCTATCTTGACACATTAGAGGTTGCAGGCCAAATAATGTGATACATTATAAATAATTACTATATATATATATATATATATATATTTTTTTTTTTTTTTTTTTTTTTTTTGCTCTGTTTAATTGATTATGTATTTTTTTTTAAAGTATTGAGAAAATGAAGTTGTGCTTACAACAAAATCATTTTAGGCATTCACATTTTCAATCTGTTTCCTCTACATTAAATAAAGTAGCACTTGTTTACGTTTTGTCAATCATCACTCATCCAAAAATAAAAAATAAAATACAGCTGTATGTCTAACCAAATATCCCAGTTATGAATTCTAATCACAAGGATGTGCATTTTGTCTGAGCAATCAATCATAATTACTGAGATGACAGTGTAATTTAGTTCTAGGGAAACCAGTCATCCAGAGACAAATCTAAAGATATGCAAAGCAAATATTGCATTGTTTGTTTCCCACTGGTGTATTACATTTGTATAGCACTGTATACAATTTAAATTCTTTCAAAGCTGCTTGTCTTTTTAATTTATTTTTGCAGCTCATGAGTGTAAAGATGACTGTCTGTCCACAGGCTGCATGTTTAACATGGACGTCACATAAGCAGTTCCAGTGGCCTACAATTCATCAAGTTGACGTCTTGATGCACATGTAATTTTTTTCCCCCAGCTGAATATATGATGCAAGGTTTGAGCAAGCAAGAGCACAGTAATGCTAATATGATTCGACTGTATGATAATGCACAATGTTTCCTCCTGTGAACCAGTATTAATCATAAACTTGATCCACACACAAGTATTTCTTAAGAATACAAGCTAATCTTCACATATTAAATACAGTTTGGTGAAAATGACCAAGTTTGGTGGCCAATAGAATATTGAATCAGGTGTTGTGTAAAGAATTGGAAATGCTTAGGGGTCTGTATGCACATCCAAAGTGCAAGGCAAGGAAGTAATTAAAGAACAGATCCCAATGGTAATCACATTTATTTAAAGGAATTAAATCACATAAATGACAGGTACATTTTCAATTCAAAGCAGAAATTTCAAGTAGCCATTTAATAGTAATAATATTATAAAACAGTTGTAAAATATTACATGATTAGCTACTTAAATCTTACCTCACACTCTATCACCATTAAAAACTGAAGCGTCGTGCTGAAATTTGCGTTCGATTTCTCTGAACAGTAAAGCGTTCCAAAGCTATTTAAATACTCTGCATATTAATAGTGACTGTGATGCGCGAAAATTATATTCAATATTAGAATGTTTGCGAGAGCGTGATTAAAAAAAACAGTCCCACGCAAGTCTTTAATACAAAAACGCACACAATGAATAGCGATTGTAGAAAGCAAACGCCAGATCCGGGTCATTTTGGACGATTTAAGAATCCTGGCCAGGCGCATTTTTTAAGTCCAAAAAGAGGACATGTCCGGGGACAAGAAGGCGTATGGTCGCCCTAGCAAAATCATCAGCTTAAGTATATTGCAGATATTGATGTCCACATGCTATCCACTTTATTTTAAGCCTTTTTCTGTAAATGTGGGAGACTTTCGGTTCATTAGCTGCTGTATGGAAATAACCAGAAGAACAAACGGTAACTGTCTGCATTACAACCAGTGTGTTCATAGTTAATACATTAAAATACAGTCAAACCAGAATTTATTCAGACACCTTCAACATTTCTCACATTATCACAGTTTATTCGCTATAGTTCAGAAAATGGTAATAAAATATGACAGGAACTTATAAACTGTGTCAGAACAAATTCATCTTGATAATCACAAATGAATTACAATCAAACCAAAATGTATTCAGACACCTTCAAAATTTCCCACATTATCACAGTTTATTTGCTATAGTTTAGAAAATGGTAATAAAATATGACAAGAACTCAAGAGTACAACTGTGTTAGAACTAATTTATCTTGATAGAGTCAAAACTTGGTCAGGTCAAAGTGTCAATTTTTGGTCCTAAATTTTTTTCATTTTTTACTGGTAGTCCGCTGTATGAAGAATTTTAGGGTGTAATATGTCACAGTTTACTTTATTTTGCTATTCTCACTTACATATAACAACTATAGTGTCCTGCACCCACTAGTAAAAAATATCAAAAATATATATTATATCTGGTGTCTGAATAATTTTTGATTTGACTGTAATATGGCAAGATACACCAGTTTGCAATATCAAGCAGCAAAACGAGTTCTTTTGTATAGCTGAATATAGCAGACACATTAAATTTACAAATATCCACGTCCATTCTAAAAAGAAAAACAACGTAGATAACTGGTTGCACACGAACAGTCCACTTACCTTTGAGTGTTAATGGGCTGGTTTTGGCTGTTCCAAAATGGTAGACATCTTTCATATACAGCATAGATATTTATAGCCATGCATTTACAGTAGTGGCCCATATAAACAGCCGCTAACATCTATGTGTATGTATCTGTGAGGGTCCCCCCTATAGGTGTCTATGACGGTTATGGATCTGCTTAAAGGGGTAGATTATCTAAAAATAAAACATTGTGTCATATTTATTCACCCTCATCCCTGTTGAAAAAACTGGCATATGCTGGTTAGGTATATTTTGAAGCATGGCTTCTGGTTTGAGCTGGTCTTTAGCTGGTCCTTAGCTAGTCATGTACTGGTCCTAAGCAACTAGTTCCAGCTCAAACCAGCAGCCATGCCTCAAAACATAACCAGCATATGCTGTTTTTTTTTCAACAGGGATGTCATTCCAAACATGACTTTCTTTCTTTGGAGGAAAGCAAAAGAAGATAGGGATGTTCAGGCCCAAACATTAAAAAAAATGGTTACAGGTTTGGAAAGATATAAAAATTAAAAAGAGCCTATGAGAAGTGGTGGTTTTGATGGCTAGGACTTGAATCAGTTGTACCGCACAGGTGACTCTGAAAGATACTGCTGTCGAGCATGTCTCAGCTGTCAGTAAGTCTTGTCTAGCACCCTATTAAGGTAACAAACTGAATATCCCAAGGGTGGAATGGCTATATGTCACATCTTAATGCCCCACACTGGCAGTCGGCCTGAATGGTGTTGGGCGGCGTAATCACACTGGGTGTGAAATGAGGAGTGAGCGATATAACCCAGACCACTGTCGTCCCATAACGTCCATCTAAATTATAGAAAACAGCCATCCTGCCAAAACCGGAGACTCTTTTTAAATAAGTTATAATCAGTTTACATAGTGGGCAAGGACAAAAAAGGGGGAATGACAACCTTGTCAAACTAAATTGCTGTTTGTAGCCTCACACTCTTTCTGTGTCATGTTATCTCAGAGTCTCACAGCTGGGATGCTTTGCATCTGTTCGGAGCAGTGTTTGTGTGGGCAGGTGGGTATGTTGTGCATGTATTCGGGTTTAATTAGTTACGGGCCCACAAACGGATGCAGATATCTCAACGAGACAGGTGGAGATCAATTGAAAGAAAGATTGGATGTAGTCCAGGGACACTGCTGAGATGGATTTGTCCCTGGACACACACTGCTTATTAACCTTTCAATCCAAACTTGGTGCACAATATAATGAGGTTTTCAACGAGTATTGACAGTAAATGGGATAAAAATAAAGTAGAGAGCTACAGCACCTGTGTCTGTCGTCAAGGTTATATGTGTCACTATTCTTACAGAAAAGTTATATATAGAAATGAGAATAAGAAAAATAACGAGATAGATGCCTTGCGAAACAGAATCAGTCGAAAGTTTTTAGACAGGACGATTTTTAAATCTTTTTTTTTTTTAAAGACGTCTCTTACTGCTCACCAAAGCCTGCATTTATTTGATTCTAAGTACAGTAAAAAAAAAAAAAAAAAATCACATGATCCTTCCGAAATCATGCTAATATGCTGATTTGCTGTTCAAGAAACATTTCTTATTATTATTTTAAACAGTTGAGTATATTTTCCCAGGATTCTTTGATGAATAAAACGATCCAAATCAGAATATTAGAATGATTTCTGAAGGATCATGTGACTGGAGTAATGATGCTTAAAATTCATCTTTGAAATCACAGGAATAAATTTCAGTTTAAAATATATTCAAATAGAAAAGAGTTATTTTAAATAGTAAAAATATTTCTAAATTTAGCCATTTTTGCTGTACTTTGAATCAAATAAATGCAGTTTTGGTGAACAGAAGAGACTTTAAAAAACATTAAAAATCTTACTGTTCAAAAACTTTTGACTAGTAGTTAATTTTTTTTAGTGTGGTAATATTTTACAATAATGTCCTTGTTTCACAGATACTGCATTAGCTATATATCACGACTGTCATTTAAAATTTTGAGGTATGTATGAATTAACCTTTTTTTTAAAAAAGAAGTCTCTTACGCTAACCAAAGAGAAATACAGTAAAATTAAGATTTTAAATGTCCTTACTGTCACTTTTGATCAGTTTAATGCATCAGTGTTGAATAAAAGTATGGTAGTGTTAAATTGTACATTGGTGTAATGCATCTAACAAAAAAAGTACTGTGATGACGCATACAAACCATGGTACGTTTTAGCACTTTTTGTAGTATCTCTGCTTTGTATTTCTAATGTGAATACAATAATATGTGACCTCTTCTTTAAAAGTCGTTGTGGTTGAGTTTAGACTTGTGGTTAGGTAAGGTTAAGGCTGCAGCTTGAATGATTAGGTGCTATAAAATACATAATACATGGCTTTCCTCCTCAAACTTACAATTTTATATCTGCTCATATAACTTATTTTAGGGGGAAAAAATGTTTTTGAGTTTTCGTGCATGTAACGGCTGGACTTATAGTACATGGTGAATAAAATATTAAATTACTGTAAAACAGGTTACAGCGCATAAATTAGAATGCTGTGTATCTCTTATAGCTAAATGTGATTTATTATAGTGATGCTATAAAATATAAAAAATATAGGTGTCAAGAAGGTATAATGAATCCCTTGTGCGTCGTAATACGGCTTCTCATTTCTATCACGACTCTCCTGACCTTTAACTGTCCCACTTTTGACAAGGACTTTCTCATTACATATTTCTACATAATGTTCCCACTCTAAATGTACACCCACTCTGAGAGCTATAATATCGTGCAGTAAAGCATTATTTATCCTCTGACTTGACATGCATGCGAATGGGATTTTTTTTCTAGTGAAAGCTTCATCGAGGAGTAATCACTGTTTATGTGATCACACTGCAAAGCACTATTATCCATTTTCTGACTGCGTAGCAGCTGAAAGACTTCAGCTCTAGGCGCTAGGCTTGTTAGGAAACAAAACATTCTTTATAGAGTCTAAATCTGAGCTCATTTAAGAAATGAAAAATCGTGAATATGAAATGCACTTGTGTTAATGGTAAAATGCAGAGTTACTCAAAATAATGATGGTAGGAAGAGTCATTTTTCTTGAACTGTGATGTTTAGTGTCTCAGAGGAATTGCAGACAGAAGGACTATTAGCAGCCCTTGAGAAGAGATGGATTATTGCAAGATCTTTTTTTAACAAAACAACACAGCTATGAATTTTGTCACGCATTTTGCTCTGCAATAGCTTTTGGTAAAGAAACAAAAGCATTAGCATTTCAACACTTAGCAGTTAGCTCCGTTTTGTATGTCACCAACGGAACATGCTTAGCATTGCCTTTTTCTTCGTAAATATTGTTGGTTTTCATGCTCCATTTCAGGAACGTTGCTCAGAGGATTACTGGCATGTGGATGCTGGCATCATCAGCAGCTCTGGTTGGTTCCTTTCGTTCCCAACCATCTGTTAAGTGTAATAATTGAATCTTTTGCCAAGATGTACTGTATAGGAATCAGGCTCATTTCCTGAATGACCACAAGAAATGTGCTTACAGCAAACGTGAATGTAAAATTCATCTATCTGTCATTATCACTCTATTTTAAATTAGTTGGAAAATCCAGCTTAAGATGGTAACTGTGTTTTGGAACATAGCAGTTGGTAGACCATATTGGACCAGCAAAAAAAAGCTGCTACCAACTTATATAACCAGCTTCAAGTGGCCAACCTGTTTTTGGGAACATGGTTGGCTAGTTAAATAAACAATTTGCTCCAGTAAATGACCAGCTACTATTCAAAGTTGTGATATAACAGAAGTAGCATCAGATCTTCCATATTGTGACATAAATCCCTGCTAAAGTGTCTTCAAATTGACATAAGTGTCTGCTTTATTTGGACCTTTCTTTCTGATTTGGATTCTTAAATGTATCGTTTGGACATCAACTTGAGTAATCTTTCACCTAGAAGCTATTTTGCCATTTGTCTTAAACACAATAGACTTTAAGTTCCATTAGCATTTGATTAATGTGCCAAATGTTTGGCTTTCTGAATATTGAGAGCAGTGAAGAAGTGTAGCACTTCTTCTTCGACGTGAAGCAACAGTTGGTGTTCAACACTCATGTGACATCTTTTTGGATGAACATTCAAACAGATAGCATCAGATCTTCCGTATTGTGACATAAATCCAAGACAAAGTAAATTATCGGAAAAGAAAAAACGTAGGGTTGGAATTTGAAGTTGCTGGTTGTTGATTGGATGAAGGTAAATGCAAATACAAGACCGTAATTGTTAGAAAGGGGCAGGATTTATAGGGATTGTTCACCCAAAAATTACAATTCTGTCATTAAATACCATTAAATACACAATTTATTTTTGATGAAATTCAAGAGCTTTCTGACCCTGCAAAAGTATTCTTGTAGCTTCATAACATTACAGTTAACCAACTGATGTCATATAGACTATTTTAATTATGTCCTTATTACCTTTCTGGGCAGTTGCGTTGCTGTCTATGAAGGGTCAAAAAGATCTTGGATTTCATCTAAATTAATTAATAATCTCTTTTAATTTGTGTTCCGAAGATTAAGGAAGGTCTTACAGGTTTGGAACAACATGAGGGTGAGTAATAAATGACAGAATTTTAATTTTAGGGTGAACTTTAAAGGGGAATAAATGACTGGAAAAATCTAGCATACATCATCAAATAGAAGTCTGTAATGATGTATGCTATAAATAATATGGTTATATTTAGATTCAAAATGACAAAATTCAAAAATTATTTTTGGAAATGAAATGCATGCCTGGTCGAATGAATGAGATTCGTTTAGGCGACGTCCACATTAATCTTTATGAATCTGGAAATCTTTTTCTCCACATTTTGGCCTTTTGTCCACATAAGGACAGTGTTTTTGTCCAGCAAAAACTAGCCTTTTTGTAAAAGTTTTTGCATTGAATTGTGGACTGAAATGGCAAGCAAGTTGGTTTAAGCATTTCCAGACATGTCAGACTGAACAACATTTGGAAACTACTCATGGGACGAAGTGTTTTGAAACAAAAAATATATCCCGATTAATGTGGATGTAGCCTTAGATAATAAATAGGATGAATTTCTATTTCTTGCCAACTTTAAGCTTTATTTTTCCAGCAGGTTTTACCTTCCAACACCTGTTTTTCTAGACTGAAGGAATATGTCAACATAACACTCAATGCCTCATGGCAAAGAACAGCTTTCTTACCTTACAAAAAAACGTCTCTGTGGAGCCTTTACAGGCTTTTGGAGCCACACAAACCGTCAGAATTTCAACATTATGTTTGAAGTGAAGCCAGCACACCTTACACTAGCCTTCAGGATGGATTTTGCTACCTGCCGAGCGCGTACGGAATGACAGGTAGGCCTCTATTTCCAGAACAGAGCATACGTTTGGAGTATATATAACTGACGTTCCCTCCCTTAATGTTATGAATATCATCTTGCTGAAAACAGACTGCTGACTCTGTACCACAAGGTGCTGCTGGTACCTCGTCGGACCCCCAGAGTGGGTCTAGCGGGGCCCTGTGGCTCATTATTTATCCACTGAGCTCCAGTCGTTGCTGATTGGGGTCCTTAGGGAGCCATTACAGCAGACGATCTGTCCCAACCAGCCCCCGGATTCATCCATCACGCAAAACTGGAGCACTGGCAGGCCATGCGCACCCTCGGTAGGTCCCACAGAATCTGCAGCACTGCGGCGACGTGACGAAAGGGAGTGTAAAATGTTGCTAATAGGTTTGGACGCTCATAGGGGACGAAAATTCAAATGTTAGAAATGGGACACCGGTGGGTGGATGCATAGGCGCGACACAACCTATATTGGAGAGGTTTGTCTTACCTTGTTTTGACACTGTTGGCTTTGCTCAGCACACACAGGTCCTCTGCAGTAGCTGACCTGTGTAGTTCCCATCCTGACAGGCTCTCTCTGGTAATTCAATACTTTGCTCGGGTTAGGGACCCTATTTACAAATGGGTTTCAGAGAGATGGAGGCCAGTGTGTTTCTGAAGTTTTTGACAGTTATGATACGAATCCCAACGGAAGGTGCTCAGGCTTGCGGTTTGGAAACCGACCAAGAAGGTTAGTGGTTTAGGGCGATTTCTGACTGATATGAAAGTGAATATTTTCCCAGAGATTTGGATGGATTAAAAAAATGCAAAGAAAGAAACCACCTAAATTGTTTACATCCTTAACCCCGTTAAAGTGCCTTCAAAGTGACATGCACATCTGCTTTATTTGTAACTTTTTTTCTGATTTGGATTCTTAAATGAATCATTTGGACATCAGCTTGAGTAATCTTTCAACTAGAAGCTATTTTGCCATTTGTCTCAAACACAATACACTTTAAGTTCCATTAGCATTTGATTAATGTGCCAAAGGTTTGGCTTTCTAAACATTAGGAGCAGTGAAGAAGTGCAGTACTTCTTCAGACATGAAGCAACAGTTGGTGTTCAACACTCATGTGACACCTTTTTAGATGAACATTCAAACAATGATCCAAATGTACACAAAGAGCAGTGCATATTTATTAACATCAATATATTATCACTGTTGGGGAGTAACAAACTGTAATTTTGCAGTACAATTTGTGTTTTAGGAAGACAAAACGCTAGGATTCGGCACAAGCAAACTCTGGGAATAATCAAACACTGTTCTCTATTATAATGTAGACTGAATCAGTTAATTTGGGTAGTTCATTTAGGATAAACAAACCAATTCAAAACTCATTAACTAATTCAAATCCCTGTGCACTCTTTTATAATGAACCATTTAGTGAAATACTGTTGTTCATTATTATGTTTTTGAAAATAATTTATATATTTTAGTTATATAATTATTTTTTGTTATAGTATAAATTGATTTACTCAGGTAAATGTTGTCATCCTACAGTAATTGACATTGTACTGTGGTTAACCTAATTCTAAGATGAATGCAAAGATTAGTGTTGGCCAGTGCACACTGCTGTTTTAATTATGAAGCTATATTAAGTTGACATCCATGACACTTTTCTTAATCACATTTTTTAAATTTCTCTTTTACTTTTGAACTCACCAAACCTGCAAACTCTACTTAAGCCAGTTTCTGCCACTGAATAGACATTAACTCACAATTTTGAGTTATGAAGTCAGAATTGTGAGTTATAAAAAATAGCTGAATATTAACTTGCAATTGCGAGTTATAAAGTCAGAATTGCTAGATAAACTTAGAATTGCAAGTTTATTTTTCTGAGAATAGCTGGATATAAACTTACAATTGTGAGTTATAAAGTCAGAATTGCGAAATATAAACTTGCAATTCTACGTTTTTTTCTCAGAATAGCTGGATATAAACTTGCAATTGCAAGTTCTAAAATCCGAATTGCAAGATAAAAAAACTGATTATAAAGCTATATTAAATTGTAATACATGACACTTTTTAAATCACATTTCTCTGATTTCTCTTAACTTACCAAACAGCAAACTCTATGGAAGCCAGTTTCCACCACTGAATAAAAAAAAAATTATTGTGACTTTTTTCTCCTACGAATTGCATGATACAAACTGGCAATTCTGAGAATTCTTTTTCTCAGAATTTAGATATAAACTCGCAATTTCGAGTTACAAAGTCAGAATTACGAGATATAAATTGCAGTTCTAAGAAATTAAGTCAGAATTACAATATAAACGCAATTCTAAAAGATAAAAAACTCGCAATTCTGACTTTTTTCGCCAAATAGCAGGATACAAACTTGCAGTTTAGAGTAAAAAAAACCCCTCAAAATTCTGACTTTTTCTCTAAATAGGGTGATATAAACTCCTGAATTTTTTTTCGCAAATGCAAGTTTTTATCTCGCAATTCTGACTTTTTTCTCTCAATTGCAAGTTTGTAACTCATGATTCTTTTTTTTCACAATTTTGACTTTTTTTCTCAGAATTGTGAGATATAAACTCACAATTGTTAGTTATAAAGTTCAATTTTGAGGAAAAAAAAAGACTGATGAGTTTATATCTCACAATTCTGATTTAACTCATAATAGCCTGCAATAAAGTCAAAATTGTGCGATATAAACATAAAAAAGTCACAATTACATGCAATTCTCCGAAAAATGTCAGAATTGTGAGATAAAAAGTCGCAATTACCTTTTTTATTTTTTATTCAGTGGCGAAAACAGGCTTCCATAGAACTCTAATGCTCTATATGCCTTAAAAAAAATTCAGCATGGAAACTAATTAAATATCTAGGAACATTGCATTTGTAATAATAATAATATTTGAACCCATTTCCTTTATTAAACAGCATAGTTTAAATTTGGTGGCCTACTTTAGGTAACCATTATGCTGTCAATGTAAAACCAGACATTTTTCTTTAGTAGGTTGGGAAATTCAATTGGCTATTAGGAACCTATTTAACTCTGAATCATACAAACCAAACTGGAAATTGTCTCAGAGACCAACAGACCACATACCTTCATTATAATTTTATATCAAACTATTATTTAACTCATAAGCAATAACAAGATCCCATACCATTAGCAGATAGGTCAAAAAAGTCTTAAAAACAACCTGAAGAGCAGTATTGACCTCGGGCAGAACATAAATTCCTTAATCTTACACCCATCAATCAAGTGTTTGGCAGACACATCGATTGCATGCTTAGTAGGCTTTCATTGTCATTAAAAAGGCCACCAAAGATTGTTCCTTCTGCTCCACTGAAAAGGTTGCCAAATCTTTTTAGAAGATCAAACAACCTAGTCAGAAAGAAAAGGCTGGAAGTGGCTTGCCACTCAAAATAATCTTACACAGGTAACAAGAGGAAAGGAATAATTGGTGTTTCCCACTTATTATAAGCAGTTTTGTTTTCTTCATAAAATGCTTTATTAATACAGGCAGACGTGGGTTGCATTTTTTTAGGCGTATTTCCAGAATACAGTCACAAATTTGTGCCTGCTAATGCTTGGCCTCCGCAGAAAAAGTAAAATATGACCAACCACTAATAGCAGTTGTCAAATGCTGACCTACTGTTCAAGCCGCAACACTATATGGTTTGTTTCTCCATGTCGAAACTAAGCCAGATAACTACAGAAGATTTCCAAAATTTATATTTCACAACCCAACTGCAATGTAACAACATGATATACTGTATATTTTAATTTCAAGTCTATTTGATTAATAGAATTCACAGATACTCTAAACATTTCCCCATGGTAATTTACGGCAAAATGCAGTGATAATTTTTACCTCTGGCTTTTATATATATTTTTATAATTTAATACGAGGTTATGGTTTAATTCACTGTCAATGATTTCTCAGAATTTAGTCAGTATGCTGCACTGGCGTCATCTGTTTACCAGTCTTCCCAAAATAATACATTCTCAGACTTGTTGAGTTACACATGCTAAAATATTCCACTTCTACGCAGCTGTAGCAAAATTCAGAACAGACAAGACATCTGAAGTATAATATCTGCGAAAACATGTTCTATGTTTTAGGTCCACAACTGAATTACGGTGCATATAAATTCTGCACAGGTTTTGAAGGTATAAACCTAACTTGTGTTTTGCTTGCACATCAGGAGTTTTTTTTCACCTTCTGAGATGGCTGAACATCAGAAGCACTCAGGCGTATGTTAATAAAGGCAGTATATTTCTGTGATGGCTTCTTTAACGTTCCCTGTCAACAGTCTGAACCTGCATGCATTACATTACAGGACATGTATTGTATTTGCTAGAGCTACTCTATGAGGTGAGTGCAATGTGGTACTCTTAATTTTGGGGTGTTTAAAGTGATTTTTCTTTCATTAAATTTTTGTGGTCGTTCTTCAAAGGCCAAAGAATATGCTCGTTTGAACTCTAATGGGGCTTTATATTAATAAGTGCTGTGCTTCATTAGCCTTGATGTTTCTGTTTGCAAGTCAATCATTTACTTGAAATGTGATTGTCAAGTACCAGATCTGACACCTGAAAGAAGCATTGTGGAAACATAAAATCATACAGGCTGGTTTGATCTACATCAAAGCGTCTCGACATCCTTCCGAGAACTCAGTAAGGCTGCTGAGTACAAAGACTTCACACAAACCAGGTGAAACACATCCACACACACTCATAAAAGATTTGCTCCCGAAGTAAATCAATGGCATTATCAGAATGTGTAAATGGGTAAAGTCCTAAAAATCTTGACACACATTCATGAGGGTTCTAATAGGGGTCTTCAGTGTTTAATGGTGTTCTTGACACATAACAAAAATGGCAACCACACTATTTTTCAAATATTAATATTGGCATGAATCTCTGTTACATTAGCTAGACATTTTTTTACTTTGAGCCCCACAACAAACAAACAAACAAACAGAAGTAATAAACGAATAATAAATAAAAAATACTATCATGTGTACACCCAGACGCACAAAAAAAAAAACCATATTTTAATATTCAAATTGAAAATATTATCATAAAACAGGTGTCCAGCTAGACATTTTTGACTTTAAGCCCTACAATAAACAAACAAATAAATAAATACATTAACACATTTTTATATTGAAATTGAACATTTTCATAGAACAGATGTATTGAAGTCATTGTCTAACTGATATTCTAGGGTGTGTTTTGCATTATATATTCATCTGCTTTTAATATAATTAACAGGGGTGCACATTTTTTTAAAATATGAATTTAGCATTTTCTAACCTAAAATCAGCAAGCTTATTTATTTTTGCCCTTATTTTGTTTTGTTTGCCGGTAACTGCGCTTGCTGCCAAGTAAAGTGCATTAGTGAATGCGTTTTTCTCAGAAATTGGCAATGCGTAGCCTTTATTTATGCTTTTATTTGCTACATTTGCACTAGTACATTTTCATTTTACATATAACTTTATGTATGGTTAAGCCTGCCATTTACACTACTCTGGTGTTTTGGCTGCAGACCCCTTTTTAGTTTAAAAAATGTGGGGCTGCATTTCAGTGTAAACTTGAAAATGGAGGCTATGTTTACACTAGTACATTTTCATTTTAAAATGCGTAACCTTGCTACGGTTACACCTGTGATTTACACTACTCTGGTGTTTCTGAACTTTCAAAACAGAGACTTTTGAAAATGCTGCAGACCCTGTTTTAGTTTAAAAACTTTGGTGTCACGTTTAAGTGTAAACAGATCAAAATGGAGGCTATGGTTACACTAGTGCATTTCCATTCTAAAACAAATAACTTTTGCTATGGTTACACATGTCGTTTACACTACTCCGGTGTTTTTGAAACTTTAAGGTTGCATTTCAGTGTAAACGGACCAAAACTAAGCCTACATTTATACTAGTGCATTTTCTTTTTAAAATACTCCAGCGCTTTTGAACCTCGAAAATGGAGTCTTTAGAAAAACGCTGCAGACCTTGTTTTAGTTTGAAAACTTTGCGGTTGCCTTTCAGTTTAAACTGAAGCTACATTTACACTGCTGCGTTTTCATTTTAAAACGCATAACTTTTACTACGGATACACCTGTTGTTTACATTATTCAAGCGTTTTCGAACTTCGAAAACATATTTTAGAAAACACTGCAGAACCTGTTTTAGTTTGAAAACTGTGGGGTTGTGTTTCAGTGTAAACAGACCAAAACAAATGTTACGTTTACACTAGTGTGCTTTCATTTTAAAATGCATACATTTTTGCTACGGTTATGCCTGTCGTTCTCACTACTTAAGTGTTTTCAAACCTGGAAAACAGACTTTCGAAAACGCTGCAGACACGGTTTTAGTTTGAAAACTTTGGGGTTGCATTTTAGTGTGAACTGACCAAAACAGAGTCTATGTTTACATTAGTGCTGTTTCATTTTAAAACGCAGAAATTTTGCTATGGTTACACCTGTCACTTACACTACTCCGGCATTTGCGAACCTCAAAACGGAGACTTTCAAAAACGCTGCAGACCCCATTTTAGTTTGAAAACTTCAGGGTTGCGTTTCAGTGTAAACGGACCAAAACAGAGGCTACGTTTACACTAGTATGTTTTCATTTTAAAACAGGGCCTTTAAACTAAAATGGGGTCTGCAGCATTTTAGAAAGTCTTGATTTTAGAAAGTTGAAAATGCCGGAGTAATGTAAACTAATGTAATGCAAGTAATGTAAGCCAATAGTCTAACAAAAATTAGCTTGTTAGCTTGTATTTGCAAATGGCACTGTATCAAGAAAACATTTATTGTTTATATTTTTTCCCTTTATTGTAATAGCGGTGTCTCCTTTGAAATACCCACAACAATCTGTGCATACATGTTTACAACTGGAACTAACATTTCCCTTTTATTATACACAGTCCTCATTTCTTGGAAGTCACAAAATTGTAAATGATCGTTAGGTCAGTTACTTAAATCACTTGAGTTAATACTACACCCAGAGCAAATGACCCTCCAAACACACATCTGTGTACCATAAAGCCAAGACTTCCCCATTAGGTCAAAGACTTGTGTTTCACACATGGAAGACACATTAGTACTGACAATAACTGGAACATATGGGCACCACTTGCTAAAAACAACAGGCCACGATTTCATTCATACCTTGTGTATTTGCATAGTTTGCATTATTGGCTCACATTTGATAAATATCAAGAGGCTCTTAAGCAGTTACAGCATGATTTTGAAGTTTATTTGAATGTTTACCATCAAAGCCTTCCATGTTTTCAGAGATTCAAAATATCCTGAATGTACCAAATCTTATTTACTGCTGAACTGTCTGTAAATATTTACGTACAGTCTCAGGATGTAACATCTGAAGGATGTAACATCTGAAGAAAATCTGCAAACATGTACTACAAGTCTAATTATGTCTTTCATGGACTAATTATGCTCCATATTTAGATTTGATTATTATTTTATGTTACATTTTACTTGAGTGCACTTGGATTGTATCGCTGCTAGAAATAAATGCTCTTCAAATGTGCTTGTCTCTGTTTTCCATGAGTAATAGGTTGTTAAATTATTTATTTTAGACTAAGGTAATTGCTATTCACTTTGCAAAGCCATTTGTATGAGTATACAGCCTGAAGGTGGAGAATGCTGAGAGGTGCGCTGTGTGTAACCCAGAGGAGATGCATAAAAGAATATAAAAGAAAAACAGCTCAAAGCTAAAAATAAATAAGTCATTGTTTCCATGGAGAGCTTGACATTAATTCAGAAAATTGGTTTGAGCATTCAGCTGTGTGATAATTTTATTCATTTACTTTTTTATACTATAAGAGGTAAGGATGTTTGTTTTATTTTATTTTATTTCTTTTGACAGTTACTGTACATTTTTTCAGTGCATAGTGGAGCATGACATTAAATTAAAGAGAAAAAGGGGAAATGGATACAGACAAATTAAAATATTTTATTTTTATTTATTTTGACAGTTACTGTAATTTTGCATATGCATATTTATTGCATATACAGTGGAGCATGACATTAAATTAAAGATTTTCTTATTACCTTCATGAAACCTGCATTATATCAATTCTCCACAAGATCTGCTTCAGCACTGAAAAAAAGCAGAATAACCAAAACATACATCAAGCGCATTAAAAATAAGATCATATGTTTTACTAATAACGTACATGCCTCTGATTATTTTGAAACTGTATCCCTATAGAAATGCTGTATACAAATCTGTGACTTATCAGCAATGAATATGCGTGTGTGTTTTCTGGCAGATTTTTGTATAAAAGCTTTATGGATGTGGCTGCTGGCCTTGATGTACAGCGGTGAGGTAACTGACACAAACTGCAGTGAAGTCTCCCAGAGGACGCTGACCAGTCATCACAGTGAGTATTAAATCTGGAATTGGCACTGCATTCTGACACACAAAATCAAAACAACAAGCCAAAATTAAATCTTGCCCCTACCAAATTTCAATTTGTCAAACTATTTTTTTTACAAGGACGCTAATTATGTACGCAGTAAGTTTTCTTTTTTTTAATGTAAATTAACTAGAAAAAATACAGCTAACACAATAAAACACAAAAACATAACACAATAAAAATCATGATTTCTGAAAATTAATGTGTTTTTGCAAATTAACTCTCCATTTGCATTTAGCCTAAATGTACTACTGTAAGACTGAAAATGTATGTTTATGACCTTGAAAAACATTTTGAAATATATTTTGCTATATTAAGGATGAAATTAAATCTATTTTCTGTTTTGTTTATAACATATTTAGCAAATGTTTAAATTATACTTTGGCCAGAAAAAAAAAAAACTGCAGCTGCATATATTTCATGTAATTATATTAAGATGTGTATCTTGTGATGTCTAGCGTTGGACATTGTTCACAGACAAATGAAATACTACTGAGAGTAAAAAGTGTGCTTTTAGAAAGTTTTAGAAAGTTTATTCTCTTTACCATTCAGTGTAAAATATTGCTGTGATTTTAACATAAACATCATTTGTTTGCATATTTTATTTAAAAATTCTCAAACGCATTTATTCATTTAGCATTTACATGTATTATATAAATGTTTTTAGTGTTTTTCTTTTTAGTTTGTTATTTTATTCTTCAGATTTCTTTTTTAACCTTCTGTGGTATTCAATTCTATGAAGGATGGATCATCTTTACCCTGACTGGTAGTCGTCGCATCACTTAGCTGCTTATTTGCAAATATATTCTTATTATTTTTGTAGTCAACAATCTGGCGAGAAGCTGTCTTTGACACCATCCGTCACCCACCGAGCGATGCCTCACTATTGGTCTGTCACTGTCAGTGCCAGAATCTAAAGCAGCGTCTCGCTATGGTAAAAGTGCTTTCAGGTGAGTGATGGGTCAGCGAGTGTGTCACACCACCTGACGCCGTAGGTCATTCCCATAGATATGGTGCAATGGGACAGCACTCACCACACCCAACACTATCCACCGCCATTCAAGACAGCAATCCCGCAAGAAGTTGACTACAGAGGCCAATCACCCACTGAGGTGCTTCATCAAGCTCTGTGATAAGATAAGCCGCGATGCGAAGACTACCAAGTCTCTGAGTTGTTGGCCATTATGCAGTTTATTTTTTGTTATTTCTAGCATTTATTTTTATTTTCCATATTGATAGATATTTTATTGTTTTTTTATTATTTTGTGTTAATTTATATTGCATTTATTGGATAATATTACACTTATAGTTATTTTCATGTCATTATTATATACTTTATTATCATTATTATATTTGTTATTTTATATTGCTTTATACATTACATTCATTTTTTATTGTATATGTTATTTTATTATAAATTTCTTATTAAACAATTGTATTATTGATCATATTTTAAACTCATATCTTAATTATTTTTCTGTTTTCTTATTGTTGCTGTGGTATTTTAAATTCATTAATTTTTATAAAAAATATTCCACTTTTATTTGCTACACTATCCCCAGGATTCACAGACAAGGCATAAAACATAAAAATAGCACATGTATGCTGTTTTAACTTAAAGAAACTTGCACTGGTATATCTTAAAATATGTCAGTGCCGTTGTTTTGTATCAATATGCCCACCAGAAACGTTTTTTCTAAGGCACATTAAAAGATACTTAAATGTCTAATTGATTAATTTAAAGGACTAAATTGCTGCAACCACTCCCAGCAAGCAATAGTCGTCATTTCACCGTCTCGGTTAACTATAGACCCGATATAGTCCGGCTATTTGTAACCCCCTTCTAGCCCAAATAACCTTGAATTTGAATACATGTAATTTTTTGGCAAAATAACTTGTGAGATGTATGATATTCTATCAAGTAAGCAAAGTCATCAGCGTTTACAAGGGGTTTGGTTTCATTTCTTTGACATGTTCAATGCATAGCCTCGGTTTAGCTCGTAGTCAGACCAGCTATTTGTAGCCCACTTATAGTCCAATCTGATTCACTTGGCCAGGCAACGCATAAAGTGGTTGATATACCATCATGTTTGCAGTGTCAACAATATCTACAAAGACGTAAGTGTCATTTCATAACATGGTCTATATGTAGCCACGATTTAGCTCTGATTTTAACGGGCTATGTGTAGTCTGCTTTTAGCCCACCCGGCGAAATCGAGGCAATCTGGGGTCTACTTTTAGCAGCGTGGCTATAGCCAAAATAAATCTTAAATCTTAAAATCGTTTACATGTAATTTTCACCCATGCAGCTTATTATCAAATGTAAGTAAACTTCTAACTTCTAACTTTTAAATCAGCATTCATTTACATTTTATGTAATTTTCATATCATAAATAAATATAGCATTGTTAATTATGCCAAAAATAATGAATTTTTAATGTTTTCAAAGTTTACTCGCATTTGATAATATGATGTTATACATCCATGCGATTTTTTTGTGCCAATAATAATGAACGTAACTTTATAAAACTGAACGTAACTTTCCAAGAAACGATCAAAAATATGCCAATGCAAACGAAGAAAAACACAATGAAAATGAAAAAATGAACTCAGTCGCACGAATTTAACATGCTCTTCAAATATGCTTCATTCTTTGTTAATCATTTTCAAAGAATCGTTTTCGCGAATCATGGATTCTGAATGCGTTGCCACAGCTTTCGCTTACGCTTTGCAAATTTTCGTTTGCTGTTTTGGCACAAACCTCTCGTGGGGGCGGGCTTAACAGCGATCTACTCTGATTGGCTAATGAGCTTTTGATGGACAGTTGCTCTCTGACCTGGATGCACAGACGGTGACGTCAGTGGCGCGCATATTGGAAAGTTGTTGTGGTGTGCAATACGTCGTGCTTTGTTTATATTAAGTATTAATGTTATTAGTATTTGACCTACGGTCGTCTCTTAGTTTCTAAAGATGAGCTCCCAGGAGAGACACGGAGCGGCATCATCTTCCACCTCAGCTTGTCCCTCAGGGCAGCTTGAAGGGACGTTCTAAAACGCTTAACGTGGCTTACGTACGTAAAAAACGGCCAGGAATCCCCAAATTTTTGTCAAACCACTTGTAACAAACACTAACTACTATCAAAAGAATGAGCCCTTATTCCACAGATAAAGTGAATAAAATCACGTTAAGCGTTTTCTCCCCCGTAGAAGCCCATTATAAGAAAACAGTTTAACGTGGTTTAATTGACCTCAACAGAGACCAGGGAAGAGCAAACTTCTGTCAAATGTTACTGATAATAAATGCTTGCTGCTGTCAAAAGAACGAGCTCTTATTCAGCATAAAGTGATCGCCTCCCATAGAAGTTCATTAAAAAACGGAAACATTGTATGCAATGGCAAAGTGTATATATTTAGTTTCGTTTTTTTATTTAGTTAATTTAGAAAAAAGTTTGGAGCATTTTTTGTTCGTAAAACAATCAGTTTGTTTTTTTAACGAACAGCGCCCAGCGGAAGACTGATCATAGTCTGTTTGATCAGTTTGCCTTCTCAAATCATCAGGACTTGCCTAAAATAAAATCTATAGATATAAAACAGGTCAAGTATAGTTTAAACGTTAAAGATAAATGTGCGCGATTAGGCGCATAGTTTGTGCGGAGAGTGGAAGATAAAGCCGCTTTGCAGGTCATCGAGGCACCAGCGCAATCACTTGCATTTTTTCATTGGAAGCAATTTAAAATTATCCGTCATTTTTGCTCACAAAGGAAAGAGTAATACATAAACAAAACGTTACAGTGTTTTTATAAAATAAAGAAAACAAAAATGATGCGCTTTCTGTCGTCTCGTTTTTGAACAGGAGTGCTTAACAAAAATAAAGCAAAATTCATGCCTCACAGACATGATAAACATATCTATAGAAAGCTAGTAATCCCTTCTGAAGTATTTGGTAATTCTTGACTTTTTACTAGTGGGTTACTATGGTTTTTAATTTAGAATTAATTATACATTTAGCATCATTCACATTAATTATAAACCTGTATATAGTAATTATTAGTAGTTCTTCGGGAGATATGGAAAAAAATAGTAGTTACTGATTAGCTAATAGTGAACTACCACTTGCAGCTGAGCGCTATTACTTACTGATTCGTTAATCAGAATTTCTTGTTAGTTAATAGTAGTTAATGTTAGTAGTGCATTAGTCATTTGTTTCTGTGTAGTTATTCATTAATGACGGAACCATATTCTAAAGTGTTACCCACTTTATTAATAAATAATTCAGATATGTCCTTACTCCTTACCTAATTATTTTTGCCGGTGCTTTGTGGCAAGTTTCAGCCTACTGCGTGCGATTGAACGCGGATCTCTTCCAGCTGCGCCATCTGAGCCGGTCTCCAAAGTAAAAGCGAAAGTCTTGTGTTGTTTCCACCAGCGCGGCATTTTTTTTTCTTCATCATAATTGATGGATGTCTAAAATATAAAAAATAAGGAGTAGCCTAAAACAGGCTCCATGCCGGCCCTGACATAATATGAAAATGATGTATCTGTGTCCTGTTATTTATTTTTTGGTATGCATTTCAGAAACAAAATGGTTAGGATTCAGGTGTAGTTGCAAATAGTGATTAATCCTGATTAATCCACTGAAAATTCTGATTAACCTGATTAAAAATTTTAATCATTTGACAGCCCTATTACAAATTTATTGTTTTTTTAAGCAAGCATGTGGAGAAATCAAAGCGTGGGAGGTCTTCGGGTCAAAACAAGATGTGTCTAAGAGATATTGTATCAACACATGGAGATCCAAAGCCTCTTAGTGAGATCTACACTGAACTCTACATCACAGAAGGTGGAAATGGAGAAATCACTAATGAACATGAGATCAGATGGATCGAAACAGCAGAGTAATGACAGCAGACAGACCAGTTAACCTGAATGACATCTTTAAAACTGTTACCTGGACAAGACCAACCCATCAGAACTACATGCTCACTAAAGGAGTCACTGGCATTGGAAGTTCATTCTGGACTAAGCTGAAGGGAACGCAAATCAGGATGTCCACCTCAAGGACCAAACATTCAGTCTTCAAGGTCTTCTACAATTTTGGGCACAAAACAACTTGATATCTCTCCAAATGAAGGTGGTATTATATTCATATACTCCAGTATTTTTTTTTCTGGGGGACCCCCATCCACATTTATTCAGAAGCATTTTACTGGTGGTCTCAGACTTTTGGATTCGGCTGCATGTACATATATTTCTACATGCAAATATTTATAAATACAGATTGTTAAATTACATGGGAGAGAGTGATTGAGGAAACTACATTTGTCATTGTCTTCATGTCACTCACTAACATACTGACACATTTCTAAACAAAGGGAACGATGTGAAATTAATCATACTTAGTGCTTTGTAAGAAAGGTTTTGCTAATGTCAGTCTGTACATGGGTGGTTAAATACCAGTGAAATATTAGTGCTAGTCTGTTAAAGATGCCGTCCAAAATAAGCAAACCCAAGACCTTTAAATGAGTTTAGCTTTCCATACGGATATGTCTAACAATTCTAGCTTTAGTCATAAGTGGCGTTAAGCACTTGAACCTGAGATATCAACTGTGCAGAGAAGGTGAAAATGTCATATTCGTTTTAAAATTAGTTTTCATTATTAATGTCTGTCGGTTTATCCAACGTGATCTCATGAGAATTTTTATGTATTTTACGTAAAGTGTGGTCAAACGTACAATACTGACGTATTTGCAGCATCTAATGTACTGTACAATAGAAGTCTTGACGACACCTAGCCTAGCCTTATTTTTTTTTACGTATGAACATCTTTACATACTAACAAATGAATCCTTATGAACATAAAATCACGGCATTAACATTTCATTGTATTGTATTCAGTTGCCATATCAATCAAATGAAGGCAAATAGCGTTTTCTCCGACATTCCGTGTTTCTGTTGAGGTGCGTTCTGAGTGGTGTTGCCAAATCCGCGTTTTTTCCGCGGAATCTGGCTACTTTAACCTCGTTGCTGAGGGTTGTTTAGTTTTTTAACTTAATGGACATGCACATTTTCCTGATTATTGCTGATGAGAATGGTCAATTATATTCATGTTTTGGGATGTACTAGACCTGGAAAAGCATTTGAAGTACTATAGGCTGCCAAAAGCTATAACAAATCAAGGAGAAGAGTGCAAAAACTGTCTGAGGAACAAAATGCGTTTGTGGTTGGCCAAACTGAACCAGGATTTCCAGGACAGGAATCTTGACAAAAATTATGTTTGTTCTTATTCTTGTTCTTAAGTTTGTTCTTCTTAAGTCCTTCACAATATGATGTAGCAGATCTGTTGTTTACATCTGAGTTTCTCAAATATGGCTTTTAATCTGAGTAATTGACCAAATCTGGATGTAGCTAACCATCTATAGTTACCAAATATGGTAATTTCACTGCATATTTCTATCCATTACATTTTAATTCGCTATAAAAATATGTAGGTTTGGGTTTGGGGGTAGGTTCCCTGGTGAAAAAAAAAAACAGCTAAAACCAGCCTAGGCTGGTTGGCTGGTTTTAGCTAGTCATAGCTGGTCAGCAGGCTGGTTTTAGAGGGGTTTTGGCCACTTTTCCAGCCTGGCCAGGCTGGTCTTAGCCGGTCAGGCTGGGAAAACACCAGCTAAAAACAGTCTGACCAGCCTGGCCATGGGAGACCAGCTAAAACCAGCTACTTCAAGCTTAAACCAGCTAAGACCAGCCAATCAGCCTAGGCTGGTTTTAGCTGTTTTTTGCAGCAGGGTTAAGAGGTCTAAACATCTAAATCGCTTAGCAATAAAATTATAAAAACACATTTATACAAGTATCTAAATGATATAAAAGATTTGTAAATATTTTACGTATGTAACTAAAAATGCATAGCAAATTTTACATTTTAAACATTTTAAAACGTCCAAATTGTATGTTTCAGCATCAATAAAAAATTACGTTATTATATATCATTTTATATATACTTTATGGTTGTAATTATCTATTATCACAACCATAAAGTATGTTTTAAAGTACTTTACATTGCCTTTACATTGCATTGGCAAACTGATGTCTGTCAAAATTACATTTACAAGTACAGTATTTAACCTGGTCTTTAAATGAAAATGACCTTTTAGCTTTCTTTTTTCTGTCTGTCTTTCATCTTTGGTTTTAGGTCTTTTGAACTGATGTCCAGTGATTGAAACTACACCTGGCCTGAGTGACATCTGTGCAAATCCGTGCCAATGAAATCAACTGGGCATCATTCTTATCGCACTGTTCCCAGATGTGCTGGAGCAACAAATGTAATTTTATCTGCATCATTCTCGAAAAGGTCTGTGATCCTTTCCAAAATTAAGGAAACTGTTGCATAAATGGATCTTAATGGGATGATTCTTAAAAATCTTGATAGCGGGGTTTGACTACTTTCCAGTTCGCCATCAGCTCTGACAACAAAATCACTCTGATTTATTACAGTGTGTCAATGTTTAGCGGAACCGCTTTTGTTGGAATGAAAAGCATCAGAGGGCAGGCAAACTCTTGAGGTATTTCAGGTCAAAGACTAGAGTATCAAAGCTTTTTGGTTCAGTGCAATTAAGTTAGGAGTGTACACAGGAAATCTTCCGAATTCCCTGAATCGATATTTGACCTTATGTTTAATTTGTAGTCATTATGTATCCTGAATTCATCCATAAAGCTGTAATAAAAAAAAATGGGGTAACCGAATACGCTTTTTCACTCCAGTGAAAATAAAGTTGTTAGGTTAAGTTGGCACAATTTAGGACCCTGGTTTATGTCTACAAAAACTCACCCTCATGTTGTCATCATCTGCTTTTGTGTTCCACAAAGAAGTCATACAGGTTTTGAATAAAACTGTGGTGAGTAAAGGACAACATACATGATTTTTCTATGTTTGTTTGTAAGTAATATCAGTAAGATATTAGTTTTTATTCATATTCTGAACTAGTATTCATTTGTGTATTTTTCATCTTCATTTTAATGTTGGAAAAAAAAGTCTTAGTAATTTGTTGCGTTTTTATAATTGTAATAGCTTTTTGTTAAATATGTGTACAGTATATAGTTTTTATGTTTATTTTATTTATTGGTTTTAGCTGTTTTTTGTAAACTAGCTGGTTTTACCTGATTTTTTTTGCATTTTTTATTACCTGTTTACGCAAAGTGGTTTCAGCTGGTTTTGCTAAATCAAATGGTTTTAGCTGGTTTTTAGCTTTTTTTCCCCTAAATCAGTTGGTTTTAGCTCATTTTAATTTTTGTTTTTGCTAAATCAGATGGTAGCAGTTTATAGCAGTTTTTCCACCTAAATCAACAGTTTTCAGTTGCTTTTTGATCTGGTTTTAGCTATTTTTGCCTAATGAACTTGAACTGGTTTTAGCTGGGGGTTCTTTAGCTTTTTTTGTTGCTAAATTAGCTGCTTTTAGCTGTTTTCTTTTTATGAATCAGCAGGTTTTGCCTGGTTTTAGATTATTTTTTCTTACTTTTCTTATTTTTTGCTAAATCAGTTGGTCTTTAATTCTTTTGTAAATCCACTGTTTTTAGCTGGGTTTTATCTGGTGTTAGCTGTTTTCAATAAATTAAGTGGTTTTAGCTGGGTTTTATCTGGTGTTAGCTGTTTTCAATAAATTAAGTGGTTTTAGCTGGGTTTTATCATGGTGTTAGCTGTTTTCAATAAATTAAGTGGTTTTAGCTGGGTTTTTTGGTAAATCAATTTTAGCATTTTTGCTAAATCAGCTGGTTTTAACTTTTTTTGCTATATTATCTGGGTTACTTTGTTTTAGCTGTTTATCTATCTGGCTTTTAAAACAACAAAATTAAAATTTAACTATTTCAAGCTGAAAACCTTCAAGCTTTTAATACTTTTCTAACCTTTCATATATATATATATATACATATATATATATATGTATGTATATATATATATATATATATATATATATATATATATATATATATATATACACATAATTTTTTTTTTTTTTTTGTGGTTTTAGAACCCTGTTAAGTGAACTATGCCTTTAAGGCCCAAAACCTTATAGTTGCTGAGTTGAGTTATACCTTGTTATAGTGACATCTTCCCTGTGTGACAACAAGCCCCAGTCTCCCCTAATGCTTTATCATTTACAACAGAAATAGAAAAAAGCCTTATTTCCTCACTGTGAATTAAGTTATCTTTCCCACACTCTTTGCAAGCCAGCAAAGGAAAGCTCACCCGCCTACTGACAGTTATTCCCCAATGAGAGAACAACAGCTGACAGTTAATGACCCAGTTATGCAAATCCAGTCCTATAGCAGTTTGTTTGCTTCTAGTTCCAAGCATCCATTAAGATAAAGGATGCCTACTCAAGGAACCCTGCCACCGTTACCTTCACCATGAGTTCTCTCAGAGCTGAAGGCACACTGTAAATTCAGGCTTGTCTGGATGAATGCTATTAATAAGCATAAAAAGTGTATGAGATATGATGGGAAGTGAAAGTGTCAAAATCAACCCCATTTTTGTTATAAAGCTTAAATGGACAGTTTACCCAAAAATGAAAATTCTGTCATCAATTACTCACCCTGATGTCATTTCAAACCTGTAAGGAATACAAATTAAGATATTTTTGATGAAATCCGTGAGCTTTCTGACCCTGCAATGCAACTGAGACATTCAAGGCCCAGAAAGGTAATAAGGGCATCATAAAAAAAAGTCGATGTGACTTCAGTGGTTCAACCGTAATGTTATGAAGCTACGAGAATATTTTTGCAAAGAAAACAAAAATAACAACTTTATTCAACAATTTCTTCTCCGTGTCAGTCTTCACCCTTCACCACGTTCAGGAGAGTACCAAGATGCATGCGCGTGGTCCTAGTGATGCAGAATTTAAACTATCCCTTTAAATTTAGATGAATCAGATTCAGTTTTAGTTCCAATTCACTTGTTATAGAGAAGCTTTTTTTCTTCAGATTTTATTTACAGAGCAATGACAATCTTAGCATAGGCTAGTGTCAAAACCTTAAAATTATAAAACACGATGAAATCACAATCTTCATCATGTCTTCTGTTATCTGATTGGCAGTTTATACCCTTTTAGCAAATTAAAGGCATGTATAATTATAACAATGTCTATCTTGCAGGTTTTGGTACACCTGTGAAATATTTACTCATTTTTGTAAAGTAAACGTAAGAGTAAAGGCCAAAATTCTCTGCAAATTCTTCAATTTGCTGTTTTTTGCATTCATAGCAAGAATTTTAAGAGGTGTTTTGACAATGTGTATGACATATTTTGACGAATATGAAAAAAATGTATAAGGAAATTTCAGACTTAGTTTGCAAGGACCAACATTTTAGTAATATTTCAAGATCTTGATTATCTATCCTTTTTTTTAAATCATAAAATGTGACTATCAAATGACCCATTAGGCTTTTGAGAAATGTTTATTGGTACATCTTTCAATTATCTTTGTATTGCATTACTAATGTTTTGCCTTTAGAATAAAACTACTGAGCTTTGATCATAAAATTAAGCATTTAAGACTTTTCATTTAAGAATTTAACCATTTATTGGAACATATAGAATGATAACTTAAATGTATTTTATGTAAGTAAAGATCTCATTGATTTACATCACAAGCCATCAGAATTTTCTTATTCTTTTTGGCCATGTAAATATTAACAGCTACACCAAATTGCATATTTTGCTCAGTTTTGGCCTGTAAATAAACCTGAGGCATTTTTTCCTCCTTGTGTCTGATATATAACCAATAAAGCTCTAACAATAAAGCTCAACTTGACTTGACTTGATATACAAAAAAAAAACTTCGAAACCTGACTTTTATACTTTTAAGGCCTGGTTTCACAGACAGGGCTTAGACTAAGCCAGGATTAGACCATAGTTCAATTAAGACATTTTAGTAATTTTTATAAACGTGCCTTAGAAATTTTTTTTACTGTATCATCTCAAGACAAAACAAAGGCACTGCTATATTTTAAGATCAGTCAGTGCAAGTTTCTTTGAGTTGAAACAGCTCAGACTTACATTTTAGTCTGGAACTAGGCTTAAGCCTTGTCTGTGAAACCGGGGGTAAATCTTTCAAACCTAACTTTTTTTGTTCTATGCTCTACACTGTAAAAAGTTTTCACCAGATTCAACTTAAAAATTTAAGTTCAGCAGCTGCCTTAAAATTTTAAGTTAAATGAGCTTAAAACCACAAGTCATTTTAACTCAAATAAAATAAAATGAGTTGATTTAACTTGTGAATTGAAATGACTTAAGTTGATTTAACTTAAAATTTTAAGGCAGCTGCTAAACTTAAATTAAGTTCAAATTGGAGACAACTTTTTACAGTGTATTTTGAAAAATGTCTCTGTATTGTCTTGCACCGCATTGATTTTCATTGTATGACCAAAAAAGTTCTTTCAAAATATCTTCTATTGTGTTCTGCAGAAAAAAAGAAAGTCAGGTTTGGAATTACATGAAGGTGAATTAATTTACATTTTTGGGGTTAAGTATCCCTTAGTACAGGACTAATTCTCAATAATGATGTTTTGTGTTTGTAGCAAGTACTGTATAGGTTTGACTGACATTGCTTTGTATAACACAGAGCACTTCACACCATTCCATGGTGATAGATCACAGTATAATGAATTTCAGAGAACTATATTGTGTTTCCTCAGGTTTCCACAGCAGTGGCCTCACAGTCAAGCTGAGACAGAGATACATGTTTTCATTGGCTCCGTCAGTGGCCACTAAGAGTGGTCTGACTCTCTTCGACAGCAGATAGTTTCCATTTAATTCTGCACAGCGCTTGTATTTCCTGATTTAGCCCCTGAACTAAATGCATTAGCTCAGCATGTCAAATGCCAATTGCAACAGGCTTTTTTAGCCTGTAAAAGACATTTCTTTAAAGTTTACCCATGATCCCAAGTCTGATAGACTATGCATGGAGTGTTGTTTTTTGACATGTTGATATGCGCTTTTATGAATCTATTGATGTTGTGAGCTGTTGATATAATTCATGCACCAGATTTAATTTGATCATTTTCAGCGCATTCTACAATCATCATTTTAATGAATAATAGTTTGCATTGCAGGATCCAGCTGAGTTTCTGCTGTTCTGAAAAGTAAAATTCCTCCCTGAGTTCCTTTATTGCTTAACACTACACCCTTTCCCACGTGTTTTAAATCTGTGTTGCATTAAATTTGAGTTGTTTTTACTGCATACAGTGGGAAGTGGCTATGAGACTTGCCCGTTTTGCCAGTACATGTACCATTTTTTTCACCACCTACGCCAGCCTTTAATTTGTTTGTACAAATTAGCATTTTAATGAAAATGGTGCTTCTGGGATTCAAGGAATAATTAAAGTACACTAAGGTCTGTGATTATGTGAGTTTTTGTGAGTTAAAAGGGTTGGCACACCTGTCTTTAAATATTCCTAGTATTCCCATAGCTGAAAAAAAAAATGTTATTTCTGTTTCACTGGCCTCAGATGGCAGCTCAGAGCTGTGTTGCATTTCTGTGCCTTAATGGTCTTTGCACACCTGGGGATGTAAAAATGGCCACATTTTGCAGAATATATTTTTTGAGACATTGCCAGAGCTTCAGGTGTGTCTTATCTGCCTGACCACACATTGGTCTTATCCTACCATGAACTTGAATATATGAATTCGGTGGTGAAATTGTTGAATAACAATGAAATCCAGCATCCCACCAAAAGTAATTTGCATTTAAACCACATTTTAAAATGTATGAATGTCACTGAATATGACTACACAATATAAAACCAAGCACTTTTTAATAATATATAATATAAAACTACATGCGTATATGTGTGTGTTGTTGTTATTTTTATTATAAAAAGTAGCTTGATTTTATGTAGTTCTCAACTTCTCGCAATATTAAACCAGGCTGTGTTTTTAATAATAGATAGGGGAAAGTGGGGTGATTTGTGCCAGGGGGGAAGTAGTTCCACCCCTTGTTTCTAGAAAACCATAAAAGAAATTGGTCATGTGACCACAACAGTGACACTTTTGAAGAGCCATCCAATTTACCTATCCCCCAAAGAAGAGAGACACATGGCATGAGGGCTAAGCACATTTTAGCTCAAAAAACTGTTTTTTGCCTTTCAAAGTAAAATTTATATGATCAAGGTTTTTTTATTGTTGCGTCTGAACAATTATAGACAAGTTTCAAAATATTTCACACATGTTTTAGTGCTTTAGTAGGCTACACAGTGAGTCTATAAAGTTAGCATAATGTTAGCTCTAAACTGCGGGATCATTCTAGTTTTTCAAAATTGTCGGTCTGGGGTAATTTGTGCCAAAGGGGCAGGGTTAAGTTGTGCCAGTGGGATGTTAAGTAATAGTCCGGATCTAGACCATCTTGACCAGGGCTGATCAACCCTGTTCCTGGAGATCTACCTACCTGCAGACTTTAGTTCCAGTCCTGCTCCAACACAGCTGTCTGTAATTATCACATGCTACCTAAGAGATTAATTAGCTGGTTCAGGGGTGTTTGATTAGGGTTGGAGCTGAACTTTATAGGATGGTAGATCTCCAGGAACAGGGTTGGGCACCCCTGATCTAGACCTATACCCACAGGGTATAATCTGTGTGAAAAGATGAGCGTGCCTCATCGGTGTTTGATCTACCTGCCGTTTGTCAGTTTTTGAAGTGGCCTGAGTCACAATGGGATGTTCAGAAATGTTCATAAGAAAGTAACTTCTTTTCAATATGTTACATAATTGACAGACAGCGTTTTGTTGACAGACAGTGTTCTAATGATTCACAAATATATATTGCGTATTTGAGGGGTTTTTTTGTGTTTTCTGAAAAAGTAGAAAATATGAAATGCCAATAGTTTAATAGGGTAACGATATCTAAATAAACCTTAAATGAGAATTTTGTATTGAATTTGTCTTGATTTTATATAGCATTACAGTTCATGACATTCAAATGTTCTTTTTAACTTAAATAATAACTGGCACAATTTACCCCAATGTATTCTCCCCAAAGGCACAACTTACCCCGCACCGGGGGCAAGTTGTGCCACGAGACCACTTTTTTTCTAAAAGCTATAATTCTGAATCAGTTTATTTCAGAACCAAAGTTATTGTTCCCGGGGATGCACCACATCCTGAAATATATGTACATGCTTAAATTTGAGGGATTACTGTCATGGCTTCACTACAAAGTCACTTTGAGTAAAAACTGGCACAACTCACCCCACTTTCCCCTATAGCAGGCATTTCCTCCGAGAAGGCAAGAGAGGCAGTGTCTCCACAAAATATAGTACTACAAACATAAAACAATGCCAATATTACAAAATATAACATTAAAAAAGTGTATAAATTACTTGTTTTTCGAAATTGGAAAGTCGTGAGAGGACTCAATGCCTCCATTGCGATATGACTGATTATGTTTGACTGTGATTGGTTCATGCGATAAATCCCGCCTCTTGTGTTTATTTGATTACATTGTTAATGTAAAAATATAAAGTAGATTTTTTTTCCTTTATCTGATCTGAAGAAAATGTGACTATTTGTGTATTTAAACCCTTTCCAACAATGACTGTATGATTTTAAGATCCATCTTTTCACACTGAGGACAACTGAGGGACTTACAGCCAAGCCCGACTTAAAGTTACTTTTATTCAACCAGCAAGTTTTTTTTTTTTTTTTTTTGACCGGAAATGACACAGGCTTCTCCCAAAATATAATAAGACGATGTACAAGAGGCATCATTGTGGAAAAAAAAATATTTCTCAGCTTTTATTTACATTTGAACAAAAAGTGGCATGTCCAAAATTATTCATACCCTTCTCAATAATCAATAGAAAAGCCTTTTTTTTTTGGCTATTACAGCAATCAAAGGCTTCCTAAAATTGCTGACCAGCTTTTTGCATGTGTCCACTGGTATTTTTGGCCATTCATCTTTAGCGATGAGCTCCAACTCTTTCAGGTTGGAGGGTCTCCTTGCCATCACCCTGATCTTTAGCTTCCTCCACAGATTCTTAATTGGATTTAAGTCAGGAATCTGGCTGGGCCACTGCAAAACGTTTATGTTTTTGTCTGCTAACCATTTCTTCAACACTTTTGCTGTGTGTTTTGGGTCGTTGTCGCACTGAAATGTCCACTGGTGCCCAAGTTTCTCTGCAGACTGCCTGATGTTGTTGTTGAGAATTTTGATGTATTGCTCTTTTTTCATGGTGCCGTTTACTGTGATTAGGTTCCCTGGTCCACCGGCTGAAAACTCCCCCAAAACATTAGGCTCCCACCACCATGTTTGACAGTGGGGATGGTGTTCTTAGGGTTGAAGGCTTCTCCTTTTCTCGGTGTGCAGTGTCCGTTGTACTGTCTGCCTTGAGATGTTGCCACCAGCAGGGCTCAGATTCATTAGGATGGCCTTGGTGGTGATCCTTGGATTCTTTTTTACATCTCTCACTATCCTCCTGGCAAGCACAGATGTCACTTTTGGCTTCGGACCACATCCTCTGAGATTTTTCACAGTGTGGAATATCTTGTATTTTTTAATAATGCTTTGCACTGTAGCCACTGGAACTTATAGCCCTTTCCTGATTTGTGAGCAGCCACAATGCGCAGCCGCAGGTCCACAGTGAGCTCCTTTGTCTTAGCCATGACTGTCCACAAACCAACAGCAGAGAGCTTCTGTTTTTCATCTGTTGAGTTGAATCAGGGTAATTAGGATGCTTTAGAACAGCTTGGACTATTTGGAATGGTATAGAACTTTGGATTTACCCATAGACTGTGACAGTTTGCAAAGGGTATGAATAATTTTGGACATGCCACTTTTTGTTCAAATGTAAAAAAAAAAGCTGAGAAATATATTTTTTTTCCACAATGATGCCTCTTGTACATCGTCTTATTATCTTTTGGGAGAAGCCTGTGTCATTTCCGGTCAAAAAAAAACTTATTGCTGGTTAAATGAAAGTAATTTTAAGTCAGAATTTGCCAGGGGTTTGAATAATTTTGGGCGTGACTGTATATTATTATAAAAAATAGCTTGGTTTAAAATTGTGAGAATCTATGTATGTATATACATTTTAAATGTGACTACACATTATTTTGGCACCACAGTATGTCACTTTTGGGGTTGTCTGATGTGCATGTGTTTTTTACTAGTATGTTCTCTCTTTTTTTAATCTGAAAACATCTGTTATCTTTGTCTCTTTTGGCAACGTTTATTTCAGTCTGAAAGATGGGATGCTGTTCGACCAATAAAACACGAAGGGACTCAGTCCTTTCACGCACATCTGTGTTTATCTGCATCCTGCGAGTCTGTAAGGTCATAGAGCCCGAGCATTGGGAGAAGATGAAAAGAATGACAGAGACTGATGAGAGTACTGTAAAGCACGCCAGTGGCCTCTTTCTGGCTTGAAAAAGTATAACTCTGCACTAAAATCTGTGTACAAGAGGGCTTTATCTAGACAAATAAAGAAAACAAAAACATGCAGAGATTTATTCATAAGTGTCCTTCACTTTGATGCCGAATTTAGTATTTAAAGGCATAGTTCATCCAAAAAATAAAACCTCTGCCATCATTTACTCACCTTCATGTCATTCCAAACCTGTATGACCTTATTTCTTATGAAAAGACAAATGATATTTTGCAGAATGTTGCTGAAAATCTTCCCCCTTCACAGAAGAAAGAAAGTTGATACAGGTTAACTAAACATTTTTTTGGGTGCACTATTGCTTTAAACATTCATCCAACATACCAAATCAGATCTGTTTGGTTGATACATGTTTGAAAAGCCTTATAAAAACCTCCTTTTTCTCATCAAAAGTATCCATTGCATTTTGTATGAAGTGTCACCAGAGATGGTCAAAACCACTTGACCAAAGCAATATCACATCCTGTAAATGCATTAAATCCTGAAGCTTTTGACCAACCAGCACAGCTCATTTCCTTCATGTGCTCACATCCTGTTTTAGCACGCCTCAGTGCCATCTCCTCTCACCGGACAGGTCAGGGGTCATGAATAACTCAGATAAATGATTTCTGTGCCGTATTTAAAAGGAACGTCGAGAGTTTTGCACCATAAAATTACACATTGACTGTAACGGGAATGTCGATGGAAAAATGTCTGAATGACTTAATGGCAGTGTTTGTGTACAGTGTAATTAATGTTACAGTATTTTTAGGGAAAACTTGGACTTTTAGGTTTGAGCCAGTTAAATCCACATCAAATGAGTCTGGGGTCTTTCTTTTTCTCTTACAGCAATAAACAACTCAGTACTTTATTAAACGGTCTTGCTTTATAGCATGCAAACGCACATCATTTTCTGCTCTTCTAAACTTGGATGCAAAAATAACGCTGAGTTGTAAAAAGTCTTTTAAGTTCAGTACATCAGCTCATTTATGGCGTTATAGTTCCTCGGAGGCTTGTTGAGTTTGTTGCATGGCCTAAATCAGTTTCATTATTAGCCAGCTGGATGGTGATAACCTTCCTTTCAATGCTACTGTGGCATTTCCTTGTAAAGGCCAAAAAGAATGCTATATCTATACCCATTATTACCCATTTTAATTACCCTAACAAGGCAGCACTTGTGATTTTTATGTGAGTTTTACAATAAACTTTCCAAATGACAGTCAGTGATATAAGACACCCTGAACTCAGTTTCAGCATTCATTTGATACAGTTTAAGTCAAAAGTTTGCACACACCTTGAAGAATCATATAATAGTTGAATTTGTAAAAATTGAATCTCTTGTTTGTCCTGAACAGTTAAACTGCCTGCTGTTCTTCAGAAAAGTCCTTCGGGTCCCACAAATTCTTTGGTTTTTCAACATTTTTGTGTGTAGACCCTTTCCAACAATGACTGTATGATTTTGAGATCCATCTTTTTTAAACTTAGGACAACTGAGGGACTGAAAGTTCAAACGCTTACTAATGCTCTAGAAGGAAACACAATGCATTAAGAGCCAGGGGTGAAAACTTTTGACACAAACATTTGAAGATCAGGGTAAATTTCACTTATTTTGTCTTCTGGGAAACATGCAAGTATCTTCTGTATCTTCTGAAGGGCAGTACAAAATGAAAAAATATGATATTTTGGCAAAATAAGAAAAATGTACATGTCAGTGAGCATTTGAACCTTCTGTAATAGTTTCATAGAGTCCCTCAGTTGTCCTCAGTGTGAAAAGATGGATCTCAAAATCATACAGTCATTTTTGGAAAGGGTTCAAATACACAAAATGATGAAAAACGTCTAGGTTACGTATGTAACCCCTGTTCCCTGAGGACAGGGAACGAGACGCTGCGTCTTGGTGGACACTTTGGGAACTGCCTTCAGCATGACCGGTTCTGAAACAAGCTATAGAACAACGACAGTGAACTTGACACTGTCCGGCGCCAGCCTATAACATCATCAACAGGCGCCTGCTAGTATAAAAGCAGGTGCCTGAGAGCACAACACCATCTTTTTGTCTGACAGAGGTCTGTGCAGGGCCCGAGGCATGGCCCTGAGACGCAGCGTCTCGTTCCCTGTCCTCAGGGAACAGGGGTTACATACGTAACCTAGACGTTCCCTTCCGGAGGGAACTCTACGCTGCGTCCTGGTGGACACTTTGGGAACGTTTATCCTAACGCCGCCATGCCGAGGGATAGGTGATCAAACTGACTGAATGAGGAGTCAAGAAGGAAATCACCCCTGCATCAGCGAGAGTCGCTGGGGCCCAGTGACCTGCCACGGCTAGCCCGGCTACCTGTGCACGCAACTCTCAAGCGTGGAGGCCTAGAGGAAGCCTACTACACTTAGCTCTCTAAGTGAAGGAGCTCATAAACGCCCTGACCATAAGGGGCGGAGTTTAGGGAATGGAGGTCTCGGCAGGGCGAACGCCTGCTCTAGGGACCTGACAACATTCAGTGCTACAGGTATAGATGGGGAAGCGGAGCTTCTGGAGAATGGAGGCTTCGTAAAAGACTCTCTAAAAGAGAGGAAGCCTGATTACATTCAATCCACTAGCTCTTAGGAGTGGAGGTCTCAAAATAACCCTCCAGTGAGGGGAGACCTGGCTACACTCACGCTTGAAAGTACTGAAAGCGGAGCTTCTGGAGAATGGAGGCTTCATAAAAGACTCTCTGAAAAGAGAGGAAACCTGACAACATTCCATCCACTAGCTCTTAGGAGTGGAGGTCTCAAATAACCCTGCCGTGAGGGGAGACCTGGCTACACTCACGCCTAGAAGTACTGGAGGCGGAGCCTCTGGAGAACGGAGGCTTCACAGAAGACTCTCTAAAAAGAGAGGAAACCTGACAACGTTCAGTCCACCAGCTCTTAGGAGTGGAGGTCTCACTAGCCCTTCAGTGAGGGGAGACCTGGCTACACTCACGCCCGGAGGAAAAAGCCTATACTCGACACTGGGGTTATTCAGTGAGGCTGCATAGCCTATGCAACCCGAACTACCCGAGTGGAGCTTCTGCTCAGAGGGAATCTACAGAGTGGAGGTCTCATGACCTAACTACACTTGACACTGACGACGGCCTGTGAGGCTGAATAGCCTGTGCAGCAGGCCTGTCTAAGTGGAGATTTCCCGAGGAGTGGAGGCTTCGCCGAAAGGAAGCCTGGCAACACTCTGTGAGTGAGGCTGGCAATGTTCTGCGAGCAGCAGAAGGACTCTAAGAGTGGAGGTCCCAAGGCCTACTACACTTCAACACTGCAGGCGTTCATCGAAGCTGAACAGCCTAAACGACAGTACTGCCTGAGTGGAGTCTGGAGAGTGGAGGCTTTCTAAAGAGGGAGCCTAACACACCTCCGTGCTTAGCAAGGAAGAACTCTGAGAGTGGAGGTCTCATGACCTAGCTACACTCTAGCCTTGAAGGTCATCCGCGAGGCTGACTAGCCTGTGCGACAGAAATACCTTCATTTTGGAGCTCTTCTGGAGAGTGAGGCCTGAGGAGGCCCGACACTCGATCCTGCTAGCAGCGCTATCTGGATTGGAGCTGGAAAACTAAAAGGTTTTTGAGAAAAACCAGCTCAGAGAATGGACACGGAGGAACCCTGCGTGGTCCATGGGAGAAAGGAACCTGCCTTTACGGGAGGGACCTTACCATGAGTATGGATTTTAGTGAAGTGCCTGAACAGTGCACTTACCACTCACGTGGATTTTAGAGAATGCCCAAAGACTTCGCGTGAGCAAACACCACAAATGTGGTTTTGAGTAGGTGTCCTGAGCATAGCGAGGATCACCAGATTTGCAGTCTCTAGGCGATAGCGGAGCCTGAAAGCGGAGCTTCTGGAGAGGGGAGGCTTCAGCAGAAAGACTCTCTAAGCGAGAGGAGGCCTACGACGCTCTCCCTAGGAAACTCTTCAGAGTGTAGGCCTCAGGTAAAACGCTCTAGGCGAGGGGAGGCCTGACTACACTCGACGCTCAAGAAAGGCAGATACTCACAGTCAGAGCCAATAATGAAAAGTTCTCATTTATCATCTAGCTCTGTGTAGTGGAGGCTCCGAGACTACATCTCCAAGGAGAGAAGCCTACAACACTAGTTTTTGGTGAGTGGAAGACCGCACTCCCCCCAAAAATAGTCAGCGAGGCACTCATGGGCCTGCTAGCTGCTATAACTGTGAGAGTGAAGGTCTCAGTACTGTTGGCTGTGACAGAGGGAGACCTATTACACTGTGCTATCGAAGGAGTTGTAAAACTTAAGGGTTTTGGAACCAACTCGAAAAACGGGCACGGAGGATTACCTGCGTGGTCCGTAGGAGAAAGGAACCTGCCTTTACGGGAGGAACCTTACCATAAGTATGGATTTTAGTTAAGTGCCTGAATTAGTGCACTCACCACTCGCGTGGATTTCAGAGAGTGCTCAAAGACTTTGCGTGAGCAAACACCACAAACGTGGATTTAAGAAGGTGCTCTAAGCGTTTCGCGAGAAAGACACCTGTATTAACCCGGGTGATAGCAGAACCCGGAAGCGGAGCTTTCAGTGAGGGAGGCTTTAATGGTTTTACAAGCTCTCGAACGTAACCAGCCTGACGACGCTCAACTGAGGAAGCTCTATCGAGTGGAGGCCTTGGAATACACGCCCTCTCATGGAAGGGAGGCCTACTTTGTTTTACACTCAACGCTTGTAGTGACAGGTCCACGGAAAGAGTTCACAAGCTGCCTTAACCTTGTGTTCTCCCGGCCTGTATTTCTGGGAAGTGGAGGCTTAACAGAAACACCTCACATAGAGGGAGCCTAGCAACACTCGACCCAGTAAAAAGCTCTCATGAATGGAGGTCTAAAAATGACCTGGCTACATTCAGCGCTAAGAAGTATTATCTTTATATGTCTCTCTTCACAGAGGACTACACAGAGAGGAGGCCTCCTAGGCCTGCTACACTCAATTCTACTTCAAAGCGGGGCTTTTTAAAGAGAGCGGAGGCTCCAGTAAAACACCTCTCTCTCAGAGAGGGAGCCTTGACAACGCTCTATTCACCCTAGCACACAAACTCCCTGGAGTGGAGGTCTCACATATGTGTATATGAAAATACACAGGGAAGGTACCTGACCACACTCATGCAAAAAGAGTATTACTCTTAGCAGGGTTTGAGTGAGCGGAGGCTTCGGCAGAGCGATACTCCGCCTGAAGCAGCTTGACAACGCTCAAGAGGGTTATTCTCGTATGTATATGTATGTTGGATCATGTCTATACCAAGCTCACTCTAGCGGAGGTTTCAAAACCTGACAACGCTTAACCCACGAGGGGGTTTCTACGAGTGGAGGTCTCTACACACTGTTTTCTTTTATAAAACGAGGGGAGACCTGGCTACACTCGGCACTTGGTGGCAGTAGAACTCAAGAGGAGCTCGAAACTGCAATAGTAAACACCCAAGCGGAGCTGGTAGACAAAAGAAAACATACACATACACGCTTGAATATTTTATTAAAGTGTCTTTACTGTTCACATACCGGGCCAACAGATGGAGCCTCAGTCTCATCGTTGGCCCAGCCCCGGAGTCAAGGGGAAAAGGAAGGGGCAGGTAGCCCCACACTGGCGACCTGGCCTCGTCTCTGGCCCTTGGGCCAGGACGGGCCTGGTTTCCCCCCGGTGTTTAGGTGGAGGCGTGGACCGGCAAGGGATGCAAACCCCCGGCGCTCGGTCCAGATCTTTCAGCAGATCAGCCTGGTGCGCCTCTGCAACACTGCCATCGTGTGCAGAGGAGCACCGGCCACTGCCGCATATGTGCCTTTGGAGCCTTCAGGGTCGATGTCCCTCGCTCTGAGAGATAGTTCGCAACCGTCAGCGAAAGACATCGTCACATATCCGCGCCCATGCATTCCCTCGACATCAGCATTATTCACATGCCGATGCCTGTGAATGCGGGCTGAATATGGCCTGTCCCATTCCCTCTCGATCTCTTAAGCAGATCAGGAAGGAATGGGAGGCTCACAGGAGTTGGCTTTGTCATGGCCCGGAAGAAGCCGCTCGTCTAGTCTGCCGAGAGCGGCCTCTTCCCTCGCGGGCTTCCACTGCAGATGCAAGCGGGCAGCCGCGCGGTCCATAACAGACATCAACTCTTCATATGCGGGGCAGAGAGGCTGCATGGGCTCAAACGAGCTCATATTTGTTTCCATTTCAACCTCCTGCTCACCCTGGCTTGAAGCCAAAAGAGCACTCGCTGCAGAACCGGAGGATGTGAGAGACAACACATCATCCGCTAGCAGCGCATTCTCGTCTCCGGCTGACGTGCGCGAGCGATTAAACGCTCTCTCAAACTCGTCAGCCAGCTCCACCTGTGAGCCCCGCAATCTCAGCCGCCGAGCAGCCTCAGCTGTGGCGGGACCGGAGCAGCGTGGGGCAGATGGATGGCCCGATTCTCTCGAAAAAAGGGCCAGACGAGAACGGAGTTTCTTCAAAGTGAAACTCTCACAATGAACGCGCTCCGCTCTTCTAGAGCCGAGCGCGCGTGCTCTTACACCTAAACACACCAAACAAAGGTTCTGTGCGTCATCAAGTGTCAGATTTCTCTGACACGGATCCGCACACTTCCTAAACAGTTTTCTTTCTCTAGGCATCGCTGTACTCACTCGTTTAGAACAGAGGACTCTGAAGACAAAAAGATGGTGTTGTGCTCTCAGGCACCTGCTTTTATACTAGCAGGCGCCTGTTGATGATGTCATAGGCTGGCGCCGGACAGTGTCAAGTTCACTGTCGTTGTTCTATAGCTTGTTTCAGAACCGGTCATGCTGAAGGCAGTTCCCAAAGTGTCCACCAGGACGCAGCGTAGAGTTCCCTCCGGAAGGGAACCACAAAATTCGAGGGACCTGACGGATTTTTCTGAAAAACAGCAAGCACTTTAACTGACTCATGAACAACTATCACTAAACAAAAAACAAAACATAGCTGTAGATCATTCAGCTAACAACGCAGTATTAAGAATCAAGTGTATGTAAACTTTTGAACAGGGTAAGTTTTATATATTCAACTATTGTTTTCTGTTGTGGATATGTAAACGCCTTTTAGGTGAAATATCTTATTCAGGTCAGTACTTAAAAAACAACAACAACATGCATTTTGTATGATCCCTCTTGTATTGGCAAATCAATTAACATTTTGAAGATTCTGCAAAGTTGTATGTAATCTTTTGAATTCAACTGTTTTATTTATATTTTTAAGGTCTATATAAAATGTGCCTTCAGTCATATGCTTTCTGAAAATTAAACTAAATAAATAAATAAATTTGCCTTTTTTGCATATATAACCAATCATTGTCAAAGCTACAGGTAGCCTAACTATTCAAGCCAATCAGCTTTTAGTATTACATTAGCACGTTGTCAACCCCACTTGTTAGAGAACAGGTGAAGAGCCACCACCAAATTCAGTCAAAATATCGATGAAATATGTATTACATTGTTGAGGCATCTCAAAGCAATTGAGGATTATTTACACGGAGTGGAGGGTGTTTCTATCCGCAGGTGAGTGCCCCGGTCAAGTGAGCCATGAGAACACTATCGGTCGAACCAGCCTCTGCCTGGAATTCTATGCTAGTCTATTTTTAGAATTGCGGTACAGATAAGTGGCGTGGCTAAAAAGTTGAGAAAGACACTTTTTGGAATTTTTATGTAACGTTATCCATACTGTAATTCCACAAACAGACGTGCAAGCAAAATCCTGGTGGCGACTCACTCGACCGTGAATGCGGTTTCTTAATATGTATTTGTTTATGATGGTCAACCATTCTGTATATGCTGCTGAACAAATTTTTTTATTATATTTCTAAGTGTTATGTTTGTGATCGGAGAGATAATAACGCGGTATTTAAATAATCAAGACTGTTTTAAGATACCTGGTGGATTTGTGTGTGCCAGCATTATGATTAAGATAACAGAGTCATGGATTGGCCAAACTGGCATCACTGAACGTAAACAAAGCCACTGAACTGAACAAAACTCGCATATTTTGTTTATTATTGCCGCTGAAAATGGTTAGTTATTGTCATGTTTTTGGCTGTACTAATCGGTCAGACCGGGAAAAACATTTGGAGTACTATAGACTGCCAAAAGTTAGAACAAATCAAGGAGAAGAATGCAAAAACTGTCTGAGGAACAAAAGGCGTTTGTGTTTGGCCAAACTAATCTAGGATTTCCAGGGCAAGAATTTTGACAACATTTGTGTTTGTTCTATAATTTCCGGACAGGTAGGTGAAATAATAGGCTAATATCTTAATTAATACTTCTTGTACGTATCTTTACCACCTATGAACTTTAGTTTGCGCTCTTTACTAAGTCCTTCTCTATATGATTTAGCAGCAGTTTTATGTCAAGGTTTAGACAGCATAAATTAGCAGAAAAACATATGCAGTAGTACATTAACCGTGCAATCCATGCTGTTGTTTACATTAGAGTATCGCCTGGCTGCGCATTTGGGTAACTGACCAAACCGCGACGTAAATGCAAACCCTCTATTGTAAAACTTGCAAATGCGATACTAAGTAGTATAACACATACTGTAAGCAAAGTGTGCTTGTAAGCAAAACATAATTTAGAACAAAGCTGACATAAAACATACATAGGCCATTGCTCGAGGGTGATGACTGACAGTTGGAACGTAGTTTAGCGAGTCTGTTCTTTTCCTCAGCTATTGTGATGAGAAGGCAACGTGCTTCAGGCCTCATTCACAGCACTGAAGTTGTTTTCCAACGGTCTCCATTGGTTTCCCACTGGACCATGTTCAGCCACTGGTGGCTTATTTTTTTTTTAAATCTTTAAGAGTGGGTTTCTTCCAGCTACTTGTGAAGAGAGGGCTGTCAGTCATCTTTTCATTTAACAAAGACCAGCAATCCACTGAAACCAGACAACGAGGAATCAATTCAGTGTTATATGGAAACTTAAAATATCTGAGGTAACAAACGCAGCCAAGTGGTTTTTATAGATACATGGAAGATTTTATGAAATCATTGTAGGAGACAAACCAACACTGTGAGGAGAATATATAATACTGAGCAAAAAACAACAATGAGGTTACAGAACATACAGATGCTAACATGTCCTATTCTTTTCAATGGCACTGCGAAAAGCAATGTTACTATTTTTAGATTTACCTACATACAGTGGTGTGAAAAAGTGTTGGCCCCCTTCCTGATTTTTTATTTATTTATTTATTTATTTTTTTTGCATGTTTGTCACACTTTAATGTTTCAGATCATCAAACAAATTGAAATATTAATCAAAGATAACACAAGTAAACACAACATGCAGTTTTTGAATTTTTTCATGAAGTTTTTTTATTATGAAGGGAAAACTAAATCCAAACCTACATGGCCCTGTGTGAAAAGTGTTTGCCCCCTAAACTTAATAACTGGTTGGGCCACCCTTAGCAGCAACAACTGCAATCTAGTGTTTGCGATAACTTGCAATGAGTCAGCACTGTGCAGGAATTTCAGCCCACTCATCTTGGCAGAATTGTTGTAATTCAGCCACATCGGAGGGTTTTCAAGCATGAACCGCCTTTTTAAGGTCATGCCACAGCATCTCAAAAGGATTCAGGTCAGGACTTTGACCAGGCCACTCCAAAGTCTTCATTTTGTTTTTCTTCAGCCATTCAGAGGTGGATTTGCTGGTGTGTTTTGGATCATTGTCCTGCTGCAGAACCCAAGTTCGCTTCAGCTTGAGGTCACAAATAGATGGCCAGACAAGTCCTTCAGGATTTTTTGGTAGACAGCAGGATTCATGGTTCCATTTATCACAGCAAGTCTTCCAGGTCCAGAAGCAGCAAACACCTTCCAAAAAGTTCAACCTTTGTCAGTCCACAGAGTATTTTCCCAAAAGTCTTGGGGATCATCAAGATGTGTTCTGGCAAAACTGAGACGAGCCTTTATGTTCTTTTTGCTCAGCAGCGGTTTTCGTCTTGGAACTCTGCCATGCAGGCCATTTTTGCCCAGTCTCTTTCTTATGGTGGAGTCATGAACAGTGACCTTAACTGAGGTAAGAGAAGCCTGCAGTTCTTTAGATGTTGTTGTGGGGTCGTTTGAGACCTCTTGGATGAGTCGTCGCTGCGCTCTTGGGGTAATTTTGGTTGGCTGGCCACTCCTGGGAAGGTTCACCACTGTTCCATGTTTTCGCCATTTGTGGATAATGGCCCAAAAAATAAAAAATCAGGAAGGGGGCCAACACTTTTTCACATCACTGCATCTCTCTATAATGTTATAGTCTCTAGATATGACCCAAGTCTCTCAGTTTATGAAATATTTGGGTTTTTTAGACAAAGAATATCTGATCACTTAGAAAAATACAGCACACCTCTCTCCGAATTTAATATGTGATGTTAGAGGTTTGTTCAAATAGCATGCACAAGTAATAATAAAATATTTAAGTTGTATTTTATTTTTATGATACCACAGAATTATATTTTTGGTAAGGTTCCTACAACAGTCTTGTTTACAGTTGTAGTACACGTGGTTTCAGCATGTTTTATTCACCTTGGCGAAGAGTCTTAGCTTGACTGTGCATTTCCAGATTCTGGTGTAGAAAACCAGAGCAGCATTGTGGCCCGTCTTGAAAGTCAGCCCACCCACTTTTCTATGTAATTAAAATCATCTTAATACCACAGAAAGTCCTGATGGCCTTTGCAGACGTCCAAGTACACCAATAAAAACCTGCTGCGGACAACGGCATCTCTCAGATCAACAGCAGGACTGGGCACACACAGATGTTAACCGCATTAGTACCATCTGTCTCGTACGGGGCGCAGCGGGCCTGCAATGACAGCATCGCAACAACACACCAGTGCCACTAATCAAAGAACCAGTGTGAGGACTCAGAGGGTTAAACTCAACCACAAACCTCACTGTGAAGTCATGAGACCTCAACTGATTTTTTAAGCCAAGCGTCCGTCGGTTTACAGACATCTCCCCAGCATGTGCCATCAGAATGGGTATAATAGATTCATCTACATGATTAATGAGCTATTCAGCACTTCCACACCCTGAGGTTGTGTAGTGAACAGCATACAGTTCATTGAAAGACTTGGAGAAACAATACAGTCAAATAAAGCAGCGGGATTGTATTGGGGCGTTTTGCTGGAGTATTTTAATATTCACCCCTAGCTGCGCACATGTTTAAACGACTCTGAATTTGTCCTAAATACATTTGCTGCACGCTCACTTCCACTGCTGGCTAAATCAGCGGTTCGCCAAACATCGGTTTTTCTGTTACCCCACAAGGTGTTTGAATTGGCTAACTTGTTGCTTTCTCCACTGTATTACCTATTGCAGTTCCAAATGTGCCAGGGAGAGGCACTGATACTGTGCTGGCAAAATCCAGAGGGAGGAAATCGGTAGCAGCTGTGGCAATAGTCTAAAGGAAATGCGCTTTCGCATGTATGGCATGGAAGAGTGGCGTGGCCGAAACTGGAAAGACCTGTGGGAATGAGGTTAGATCATGATGTTGTGCTCCATTAGGTTCAGCCTGGAGAAATATTGCAATAAAAGGCTGTACGTTATCTAAATATATGAATGAATATATGTTGAGACAATGTGTAAAGCCAAAAGAATTAAATTAAATTAAATAAATAATCAAAAGATAAAATCTAAGTTGAAAATCTAAGTAGTAATATATGTTATTTCATTCTTCACATTTTAAATAATATTAAATGTACTTTAGGAACATGAGAATAATGTCCAAATATTAAAAATACATTTTCATGAGCATATCCAGTAAATAAGTGATGGAAATGACTTTTATATTGTTATAAAAAATAATATTTCAAATGCATTTTTGGATTTTGTTTTTGGATATTTAGAATATTTTGACTATTCTATTTATCAAAGAATCCTGAAAAAAATCACAGTTTCTTATATGCATATATTAGTGCTGTCAAATCGAGTAATTGCGATTAATTTCTTCCAACATAAAAGTGTGTTTTTATTATATACATGTGTGTGTACTGTGTATATTTATATGTATTAATAAATATACACCCATAGCTGTATATATTTAAGAAATATATGAAAATATATGTTGAGAGGATACATAAAGCCAAATATATATATATATATATATATATATATATATATATATATATATATATATATATATATATATATATATTTAAAAATATAATGTAAAATATAAATTTTAAATGTTTTGTAAATACATGTTAAAAGTCTAAGTAAAAATATATTTAATTTCATTCTTCACATTTCAAATATTATATAAAATGTACTTTAGGAACATGAAAATGTATGTAGAAATATTAAAATACATTTTAGAAAAATGAAACTTTTAAAATAAATTAAATATATTGAATTAATAAATTGCATTAACTTCAAAAATGACTTTTATATTGTTACAAAAAAATATATTTTGAATAAATGCTGTTTTTGAATAAATACAAAATATTTTATTTTTGATGTTATTAATCAATTTTGACAGCATATAATATTCTGAATGTTATTCTATTTATCAAAGAATCCTGGAAAAAAATTTATCAGTTACATACACACACACACACACACACACACACACACACACACACACACACACACACACACACACACACACACACACACACACACACACACACACACACACACACACACAGTGTACAGTGAAGGGTAGTGTTGTGTATATATATTTCTACACATTACATATACATTATACATATACATATAGATGTATATATATATTTCTACACATACAGATACATTTTAACCATTAAAGCAACATTATAAATTCAATTTTAAAAAGTATAGAAAACTTTGCTGTATGGGAGCTTTTCATTGCTTCATTGAGAATTAATTAATATCAAAGTGTAAACCTGTTACTTTAGACAACAGAACATTTAAAAGGTTCACATACAGTGCAATGGAAACGCACAGCGAGAGCCCATGGGCAAATAAGTGTAGCTGAAGCGAACTACCCGTGCTGTCATATCTGCCTCATTATTCATTCTAATGACTTGTGCTGTTAAAACCACTCATTTTCAGAAAGGGGAACCATGGGCTATTTCTAGAGCACAGCTCCCAGGATATCCTGTCTGAGGCACCCCTCAGGGGCCGAGAAAACTTTTCACAGAAAGAAACGACAGACTTATTACTCACCGGGTTTTAAACGGCACATGAATCTTCACTTTCACAAGAACCTTAATGGCGCTGTTTGATGTCTGAGCAGCACGGACTGATGGGAAAATGGTTGTGTGCCTTTTTTTTGTCATGGTAATTGCTCTTTGGTGGCCATTCCACTCCAAGCAGCTGTTCGCCCACCATGCCAACTAAAAGAAAGCCGGGCCTTTTTGGGACGAATGCGGGATAAGATTATGGGGAAACTCTGGGATTATGAAAGGATAATTAATGAAATAGGGCCATTTGTCAAGCGCTCCCTGACTGGGAACAGAGCCTTACCAAATTATTCAACGGCTGCCTTTAAAAATACACCCACTTTACATTCAATTTCGCAAGCAAACTTTGATTATTAACTGCCATATTATCTTGGGACAAAAGCTCCAAGAAATCTGTTGGCCTTTAACCACATAGATCAAACGATTCACAGAGTTCTTACCTGTTTGGCAGGCAATGTTGTGGGCTGAACTTCACGTGGTGAGGTTGCAATCAAAAAACACAGGCCAGCTGAGAAATTTCTGCTTCTCAAAAGCATAATTTAATCCAGCTGTCTCAATTAAGGAAGGAACAGCGAAAGAGGAAGCTTCAGCCACATTTATGGTCCACCTCAAACCCCATAACATGCTGGCTACAGCATTGATCTCATATGGCCACCGTGACCATAAAGCCGCTGGACGTACCAGACGCAATCAAGTCCCATTCATTTAGTGCTGACATTGCGCACACAACATTGAACGCAAATAAAAGCCTTATACCAGTGAGGTGATTAATGACTGAAGTTATACTGAATCCATATGGCATAGAAAACCCTCTTCTGGTTTCATTTGTAGACGCAAGCTTGTAACCCTCAACTCAACATTTCAAGACTCATAACCTTCAACTTTCTCAACCTTTAAGATCACGGATGCGCTGACATTTAGATGGCAGCTCATTGCCTCGAGCTCAGCTCCAATAAGAATTCTCGTCCTTTTGGCCATGATCTCCCTGGTTCAATTTTTTCCATGTCTTTGAAAGGTCACATGGTTATCTTCAGATTCTAAAAGACCTGGAAGGTGTCCTACATGACCAACTAAGCTGCACCAAGCACACTGATTGGTCCGGGCTCACTATACTTTGTATATAAATAATATAAATGTACTCACCCTCAGGCCATCCAAGATATAGATGAGTTTGTTTCTTCATTGGTTTGAACTGATTTGGAGACATTTAGCATTACATCACTCGCCAATCGATCCTCTGCAGTGAATGGATGCCATCAGAATGAGAGTCCAAACAGCTGATAAAAACATCGCAGTAATCCACACAACGCCAGGCAATCAGTTAACATCTTACGAAGCAGAAAGTTGTGTGTTTATAATATAAATCCATCATTAAGATGTTTTTAACTTCAAAAAGACTCAAAAATCCATAATAATAGTTCCTCCAGTAAAAAAGTACATCTGCTGTTTTCCTCTCACATCAAAATCCACCAACATACTTGTTTAGAAATGTTTTGGACTGTTTTGCTTGTAAATGGTGCTTGGTCTGTTTATACTTTTCTTCTGAGATGACTTTTATCTTGGGAAAAGCAATATTTTGGATTTTAGCTGGAAGCAATGGTTTGAAGTTAAAAATGTCTTTATGATGAACTTATTACAAACATGCAGATGCTCATTTCATAAGACATTAATCGATGGACTGAAGTCATGAGGGTTATTGTGATGTTTTTATCAGCGGTTCGGACTCTCATTCTGACGGCACCCATTCACTGCACAGGATCTATTGATGAGCAAGTGATGTAAATCTAAACTTCTTCAAATCTGTTCAAATGAAGAAGCCTGAGGATGGCCTGAGGGTATGAAAGCCGGTTTCAGCCACTAAATAAAACAATGTAAAAAGGTAATTACGACTTTTTATCTCACAATTCTGACTTTTTTCTCGCAATTTTTCAAAAACTCGCAATTCTGACTTTTTTCTCAATTGCGAGTTATAAAGTCAAAATTGCGAGATATAAACCTGCAAAAATCTGACTTTTTTTCTCAGAATTGTGAGATATAAACTCACAATTGCCATTTATAAAGTCAAAATTGCGAGATATAAACCTGCAAATCTGACTTTTTTCTCAGAATTGCGAAATATAAACTTGCAATTGCAAGTTATAAAGTCAGAATTGCGAGAGATAAACTCACAATTGTGACATTTTTCTGACATTATAACATGCAATTGCAAGTTAAGTCAAACTTGCAATTCCGAGAACATATCAGTCTTTTTTTCAATTGCAAGTTTATATCTCACAATTCTAAGAAAAAGTCAGAATTGCTAGAAAAATTTATAAGATATAAAGTCGCGATTGCAAGAAAAAAAGTCACAACTGCGAGATAAAAACTCTCATTTTCTTTAAAAAAAGACTTTTTATCTCGCAATTCTAACTTTATTTCTTGCAATTGTTTGTTTATATCACGCTATTTTGAGAAAAAATCTGAATTGTGGGTTTATATCTTACAATTCTGACTTTATAACTCACAATTGCGAGTTTGTATCACACAATTCTGAGAAAAAGTCTGAATTGCTAGAAAAAAGTCAGAATTGCGAGATATAAAGTCACAATTGTGAGATACAAACTCTCATTTGCTAGAAAAAAAAGTTTTTATCTCGCAATTCTAACTTTATTTCTTGCAACTGTGAGTTTATATCACGCTATTTTGAGAAAAACGTCAGAATTTTGGGTGTATATCTTGCAATTCTGACTTTATAACTCACAATTGTGAGTTTGTATCACACAATTCTAAAAAAAAAGGCCAGAATTGTGAGAGAAAAAATCTTTTTTACATTTTTTTTTAAATTCAGTGCTTTTTTAACATTTGGTTCTAAAACAATGCTTTATTTGTTACCTTCTGTATGTTCTATATGCTCATTTGTGTTGCTTTTGCTCATGTTGTAATTTTTTTGTGCTTTGCTGTAAAGCGTATTTTAAATTGACCTGAATGTTGCATTTTATCCACATTTGTGTGATTTAACACATGCAACTTACTGGAAGAAACTTGACTCCTAGAAATGAAGTCAAAGCCCTAAGGAAAATAGTTCATTTGCAAACTTCTTTTATTTTTAAGTAAATATATACATTTATAAATAACGTTTATAGCGCAAGCTCCCTGGTTACCATAGTATCCAAAGACATTTTGTTACATAAATATGGAATATAAAGGGCTTTGGCGTTGCAACACATATTTTATAAACTCAAAAGTAATAAAAGTCAAATAAAACAAGGGAAAACTTCCTGTTTGATTCTGTTAAATCATTTGAGGCTTTGCTCAGTGACGGTTGTTTTTGAACCAGTTTATTATTCCTGTGTGGTTTACACACAATTTTCTGCATAGTTTATATGCATGATGATATTTAGGGAGAGGTCTAGCAATAATAAATGTAATGAGAAGTGAATGTCAGCTGTGTGAAGTGTGGGTGTGATCAGGCTCACACACAATCTCCAAAACATCATAGAAAAGGCTAAAAAATCTTCAGATTCTGTCTTGGCCTTGGTATGTTCTGTCGCTGTTATGAAACTCTGGCTGAAAAGAAAGCATCCATTCAGTAGCATGAACAGAATTTCATCAAAGTTCAAACTTGGTTCAGTGTCATGTGCTTTAGAGCTGCTGATACTGTGAAGCAGATAGGGCAATATAGTAGGCCAAGTCAAAAGGTTTATGCCAGGTTTTCTCAGCCAAGATTTATCATGCTCTGACCTCGCTGTCAGTTACCTTATCATGGAAACAATGTGTTTTGACTGTGCTCACTCTACGTACAAGGCCGCAAAGGCAGCTGGATAAGGCCAGTAAGTCTTTTGAACTTTTAATCCAATGCAGTTTTCACTGCCAGATGTATCTATCCTGGCAGAGGAACGTTTCACAGCAGGCAGTCGAGCCGTAGAACAATATGTGCTTGTGATATAAGTTTTAGGAGTTAACTCCTAACACCTGGGCCTGGTTCCTGATTCACTTTGCATGAAGTGGTAGAAAAATGAGAGTTCTCTAATTTGGCGAAATAATATTTTTGGTTAGTATGAGCAAGGATGTTTCAGGTTAAGGAGCTCAAAAATGCCATTCAGAGAAAGACCTCTGTATGCTACTGTAAATCTTGCCAGAGAAGCCATTCCAAATTGTCTGGACAAAAGACTAGAGACAAAATTGTTGAAAAAAAAAGGCATTTTTCAGTTTCCAGCATGCCACTATGATGCCTGTTTTCAATTATGGAACCCACCCAAGCATGGTCCCCTTCATTTGGCTGCTTTTCCTGGTGACTACATGACGCTTCTTCTCAATAAATCACCATAGTGTCATCTTAATATACATAACATCACAAAGGATTTAATTTGGGAGGCCAAACGTGACGAATACATAGCCTCCAACCGCAGTCCCTTTAAGGGCAAGAAACAGCCATTTAATTTAAGAGTGAAAAAAGAAATATGGATGAAGCTTAAACGGGACTAGACAACCTTCTGGCAAAAAGAGAATATTTGCGGGTTTTGACCAAAGAAACTGGGATGCTAACAAGAATGTGGAAAATTCCGGCAACATGTTTCTACTCAGTGTGGTGGGAAAGTAATGGGAAATGGGAATGTTACCCTGAGAAGGATATAAATATAGTTAATTCTACAGGAGACTCTACTGTATGTCCTTTGGCCCTGCCCTTTTTTGCAAATGCTTAGCGGTTAGAATAGGCAGTCTGTGTTTCATTCAGTCTGGATAGTTCAAATGGTGAGACAGTAGTTTATTGTAAGTACAGGTTAAAGAGAGGATTTTATTTTAGTAGTGTTGAATCCTGGACAGCTGTGAAGTGTACATATGGCTAAAGTCAAGTGCTTTTTATTACAAACATAAAAATCGTCCTTTTTTGAGGCTGAATGTCTGAAAATCAATTCCAGTTTGACTTGAAACAAGACATTTACAGTATAAGTCTTGTGAATGTGCTGTGTGTGGACATTCTAGAAATCATTTCATGCTTTATACTGACGTTGTTCTTTTTTTTCATTCTTATGTAAGCCCATTTCTGCCACAGAATAAAAATTAAACAATAAAACAATTCTGACTTTTTTCTTGTAATACTGAGTTTACAATCCACAATCCAGACTTAGTTTCTTGTAGTTCTCATTCTTGAAGCTCTTTTTTCTCAGAATATTACACTGTAAAAAATTTGCTGTAGTTCTGCAGCTGGTTGCCAGTAACTTACTGTAGATTTTTAATTTATGTTATTTACTGGCAACAGTTTGTTCAAAGTTAAATGAACATTAAACATGAACAAGTCTTTGTCTTTACAGAATAAAACTATAAAATAACAACCTACTGCAAAGCATTCTGGGAACCAGAAACCTTCATCAACCTTTTTCCGTTTTTTTTCCTTCAGATTTTGGTTCCCAGAATGCTTTGCATGAGGCTGTTATTTTAGTTTTATTCTGTAAAGATAAAGACTTGTTAATGTTTAATGTTCAATTAACTTTGAACAAACTGTTGCCAGTAAATAGCATAAATTAAAATCTACAGTAAGTTACTGGCAACCAGCTGCCAGTAATACTGTAATTTCTACAGATTTTGTTTACAGTGTATATCTTGCAGTTCTGACATTTTTTCTCTCAATTCTGAATTTTCATCTTGCAATTCTTTTTTTCCTGCCACAGAATAAAATTGATGTAATTTTACTTAATTTTCATCTCACAATTCGGACTTTTCTTCTCAGAATTGCAAGATCTAAATTTGAAATGAAAATTGACTAGGGATTGACCGATATCTTCTAAACAATATTTTGAACCGATATATTGGTCTGGTGTCAAAATGAAAATGAATGTCAAAATTAAGAAAAACAAGGGCTCTGACAAAAACTTTCTTTAAATGCTTTTAAATTATTTTATCTGCAAATTGGATTTAAAAAATGACTGATACAGATTAGTAGATTAATAACCAATATTTTGAACCGATATATTTGTCTGATGTCAAAATGAAAATTAATGTTAAAATTAAGAATAACAAGAGCTCTGACAAAAACTTCCTTTAAATTCTTTCAAATTATTTTATCAGCAAATCAGTTTTGAAAATGACTGATACAGATAAGTAGACCGATAACCGATATTTTGAACCGATATATTTGTCTGGTGTAAAATTGAAAATGAATGTTAAAATTAAGAATAACAGGGGCTTTGACAAAAACCTTCTTTAAATGCTTTTAAATTATTTTTCGGCAAATTGGTTTTAAAAATGACTGATACAGATAAGCAGACTGATAACCCATATTTTGAACCGATATATTTGTCAGGTGTAAAAATAAAATCTAATATCCAATTTTAGAATAACAAGGGCTATGATAAAAACTTTCTTTAAATGCTTTTAAATTATTTTATCTGCAAATCGGTTTTGAAAATTACTGATATCGATAAGTAGACCGATAACCAATATTTTGAACCGATATATTTGTCTGGTGTAAAAATAAAAAATCAATGTCAAAATAAAGAATAACAAGGGCTCTGACAAATACTTTCTTTAAATACTTTTAAATTATTTTATCTGCAAATTGGTTTTGAAAGTGACTGATACCGATAAGTTGACTGATAACTGATACTTTAAACCCATATATATGCAAGGTGTAAAAATTAAAATGAATGTCAAAATTAAGAATAACAAGGGCTCTGACAAATGCTTTCTTTAAATACTTTATTAAATTTATTAAATACTTTTTTTTTTGAAAATCACTGATACCAATAAGTTGACTGATAACTGATACTTTGAACCCATAAAACTGATAACTGATAACCATAAAAATGTTTATTATCGGCCAGGCCGATAATCTGTCAACCCCTAATTCTGACTTTTTCTCGCAATTCCAAGTTTACATATCAAAGTATACATTTTGAAATTCTCAGAATTATTATGCAAAAAAAAAAAAAAAAAAAAAAAAAGTTATTTTTATATTTCTTAAAGGCTTTTTTTCTTAGGCAAATGAATTAAAGATGACTCAGTGACTAAAATTTCAAAATTCCTTTTATTTGAATATAAATAATTTTTCAATAGTATTATTAATTTCTTTTAAAGTAATTTGCTTTGGATAAAAACATGCTGAATAAATGTAAATGATTGAAAACACATAACTTCATATTCCTTTGTAGTTCCCCTTTTGGCATTTTATTTTACTCTTTACCCTCAACATCTCACTTGCACATGGGAATGTTATTGATATATCAACATTTTGCTTCCTATTTCTACCTTTGCAAGCATTTTAATGTTTTATTATTTTGGTTGGCCTAAGAATAATCCACTCCAGGTTGCTGCTTCGTCCTCCACTCTCATATTCTGTATTCCAGACAGAAGCAAAGGCGCTCTGATCCATAATTTATGAAATGTATAACTCACCAGCCAGTAGACTCTTGCTGAGAAGCACTACTGAGTTGTGCTCACTGTTTCTTAAGATATGCAATCAGATCTTGTGATATGTTTTCATGTTTCGTTGGCAGATCTTTTGCTGTATTGTCATAAATGCCTCTTGCCTGCTTTATTTTTGTCATTCAGTCATTAAATGTAGTAATTTTACTTTTATAAAATGAAGATATTTGGCATTTTTTAACAAGCCATTTTTTCTGAATGTATTATATTCTATTAGACATGCCCAAATGCAATTGGTCTTCTGAAGAGATTTTAAAAGGTAAACATGATGATAACATAAATAAAAACGGCACGACTGTACTCTTGACTGTTTTATCATCATCCTGTGCCTAAATGTATGTTTTCCTGTCACGCTGAAAGTGTGACAGAGCACTCAGGGAGGCCGAAAAATGCGACATATTTCATTCTCACGCAGCTAATAATATGGAACACAGCATTACATAATGGAATTTAATGCGACCGTAATTACAGTTGTCGCCATCTCCAGTGGTAGAGCTTTTCGACAGCTAGAAAAAAAGCCTTTGTCTAAAACATTTGTAAAACCCAGCGGCAGGGCAATCTTGAAATGTCAACCACCCCGCTGGTATAATCTCTCACATAAAACAGCGTGCAGTAAAATAAAAATGCTTTCCACTAAGAACTCTGAGAGAGTTGTGCACATTTCAAACATACAATAAGGTACAATGAGGAAAAGTACTGCTTTTTTTTAGTCTTAAAATTCATGATCATGAAATATTATTTTATTTTCATCATTTAATGTTGTTTGGAATAAAGTTCCAATGACTAAAAATCCTTATTTTTAATTTTATATCATTATGCTGACCTCTTGATCTCATGAATCTATGCAGTTTTACAGCATGCAGCAAAAACAGCTGTTTAGAAAATTCTCTAATGGTTTTTGGTTGCTTTATAGCGTTTTAGGAGAAAATCAAAATGGTCTTTTACCCTATTAGGCTTTTTGACCTGTTTTAGCTCATTTTTAAAAATACAAGCCATTTATTCAATTAACGTCTCTATTTTCCAGTGTTGTAGGTAGAACAATGCTAACCTTTTTATCTAAGGTAGGCTTTGTGTGAATATGGTCGCAGTCTTTCATTACAGATCATTAATCCTTCTGAACACTTTGTTTACTATGAATATAAAGGCATGCACAGTTTGATAAAGTAGCCCGCTTGGCTCTCCGGGCTTCTGGTCCTCATCTTTCTATCTGTTTCTGTATCGTTCCACCTTGACAAAGTCCAGATGGCATCACAGAACAAACAGCTGCTGTGCTGGCTGGGTAAAGCGAGAAAAGAAGAGAGTGGAGACAGACAGGGCAACATTTCACGCGTATGATGAGCGTTGATATGCAAACCCCATTGACCTTGCATGATATATGCACAGTGTGTAACTCAAAGCCAATACTAATGCTTCCATTAATCCTGTACTCCATCTATATACCTAACTGCAACTCTCTCATTAAAAGTTATAAATTCACAGAGTTTGCTGTATTTTTCTTGTCAGCTTGTGGTTTGGGTCGAAATTGGAAATTGGTATTTTGTCCATGTCTCCGTATAAGAAGCTATAATTTTCTGCCACCCCCCTCCATTCATGGCAAAATTAAATGTCTCCAGTGGGATGTTCGACTGCAACAGATGTTTGTCCCCCACCGCTGTATATGGTTTTCCATACCTCGTAAACACTCGGAAAACAAAAAGGTTGGGGAATTTTAAGAGGAAAAATACATGCTGGGTCTTGGCACAGCATATATATAAACAGTAAATCTACAATTTGAGAGGCATTTTAGAAAGATATAACGTGAAACATCCCATAGACAAAACGTGGGAAGTGTTAACTTGATTACTTTACACTCATTCCCAGTTTTATGCAAGTTGGGCTACTTTTGATCATGTGGAAAACAGCCTTTCCCATGACTGAGACTAAACATTTTAGTATGTTAAATGGATAGTTCACCCAAAAATAAAAATTATGTTATTAATTACTGACTCTCATGTTGTTCCAAACCCATAAGAACTTTGTTCATCTTTTGAAAGCATATTAGGATATTCTTGATGAAATCCAAAAGCTTTCTGACTCTGCGTAGAGAAGCAATGCAACTGACACATTCAAGGCCCAAAAAGGTAGTAAGTAAGCTGTCATAGTTTCTGCTTAGCATGCATGATTTTAATTTGTGTTTTTTTGGTTCAAATTAGCAGGTAATTGTGAACCAGACCAGATCAAACCAGACTATTCATTGGCGAGTGGATGAGGAGAACCAGATTTACCTGGATGCCCTGCATGACGCTTTCTATGGATTTTCTTCTGTGGGACTAAACAGGTCAGATTCACCAAGCTCAGTAAAACACATGAGGTGATACATTCCAATGAGATGAGCTCCGTTTGCTCGTATGAAATCAAACTGTCCTGTGAAGTGACGCTGTAATCAAACACCTTCTGAAAAGGTCTGGGGAAAATCTGAATCCATATCACTGGAAGTGTTCAACATAAACCAGAAACCATCTTCATTATGGCGGCTGGACAAAAATAGACGTCTTCTGAAATACTGTCTAGCCGTAACTCCCAGTAAGTCACTGGAGTGTGTGCCAATGTGTGAGGGATGACATATGTGTTACAAAGACTTATGTTGCAAATAAAAGATAGAAAAATCACTAAAACTTTACAGCTAAACTAACATATTGAATTCTACTTCTGATGTACAGCACTGAGAAATATGTAGTTGAAGTCAAAAGTTTACATACACCTTGCAGAATCTGCAAAATGTTAATTATTTTACCAAAATGAGAGGGTCATACAAAATACATGTTATGTTTTATTTAGTACTGACCTGAATAAGATATTTCACATGAGACATTTACATATAGTCCACAAGAAAAAATAATAGCTGTTCAAAAGTTAACATATACGCTTCATTCTTAACACTGTGTTGTGAATGATCCACAGCTGTGTTTTTTTTTTTTTTTTTTTTTTTTGTGATAATTGTTCATGAGTCCCTTGTTTGTTCTGAACAGTTAAACTGCCTGCTGTTCTTTAGAAAAATCCTTCAGGTCCCACAATTTCTTTGGTTTTTCAGCATTTTTGTGTATTTGAACCCTTTCCAACAATTACTGTATGATTTTGAGATCCATCTTTTCACACTGAGGACAACTGAGGGACTTACAGTCAAGCCCGAAATTATTCATATCCCTGGCAAATTCTGACTTAAAGTTACTTTTATTCAACCAGCAAGTTTATTTTTTTATTAGAAATGAAATGAAACGTCTCCCAGAAGTTAATAAGAAGATGTACAAGAGGCATCATTGTGGAAAAAGGGAGCTAAAGATCAGGGTGATGGCAAGGAAACCCTCCAACCTGAAAGAGTTGGAGCTCATCGCTAAAGATGAATGGTCAAAAATACCAGTGGAGACATGCAAAAAGCTGGTCAGCAATTATAGGAAGCGTTTGATTGCTGTAATAGCCAATAAAGGCTTTTCTATTGATTATTGAGAAGGGTATGAATAATTTTGGACATGCCACTTTTTGTTCAAATGTAAATAAAAGCTGAGAAATATTTTTTTCCACAATAAGGCCTCTTGTACATCGTCTTATTATGTTTTGGGAGAAGCCTGTGTCATTTCCGGTCAAAAAAAAGTTGCTGGTTGAATAAAAAGTAACTTTAAGTTAGAATTTGCCAGGGGTATGAATAATTTCGGGCTTGACTGTATATGCAACATTACAGAAGGTTCAAATGCTCACTGATGCTTCAGAAGGAAACCAAAGAATTTGTGGTTCCTGAGCAGTTTTTCTGAAGAACAGCGGGCAGTATAACTGTTCAGGACAAACAAAGGAATCATGAACAAAAAACACAGCTGTGGATTATTCGGGTAACAACGCAGTATTAAGAAAATAAAGCATTTTTATCAGAGTCATTTTTATAAATTCAATTATTATTTTCTCTTGTGCACTATATGTAAATGTCTTCAGAGCAGTACAATATAAAAAATAAAATGCAATTTTTTATGATCTCCGTTTAGCTCTAATGGGCTCTCTGATGGTCCTAAATGGTAGAGATCTTCGAGGTAAAATAATTTGTTTAACGAAGATAAATGTGCTGCTATCAGGAGCCTGCTGAGTATGGGGAGTGTAAGCTGGCTGGTGTGACAGAAGTATACAAGTTCAACCCCAGGATACAGCGAGGTGTGGAGAAAAAAAATGACTTGTGTTTCACCCACTGCATCCAAATTGGATTTAGATTGGCATCCTGCTGTAAATATCAAAGAAAGATAGCTCTCACTTACAGTTTGTCTCGATATATTTCTAATTTGCTAGAAATGGATACTTTCATTGTGCCACTGATTGAGTGTAAAATGGATGATGCAACTAAGTGGATGGAGGTTCTGCTGGATTATTAGGTTATAGAAAAAAGGATCACTGCTAATCCCACAATTCTGTGGCGTGAAACAGCTGCATGTTCTGAATCACTTGATTGACAGAGATGTTAAACAAGATTTAAAGCTTTTGCTCATATCTTAATATGACCTTATTTAGAAGAGAGAAAAAGCTTTTCAGTGTGTTTAAACATGTGGAACTGCTTTTGAGCCGAATTCACTAAACATTTTCAAAAAAATCTGCGTCTTACTGACTACAACCACCCGCAGTCAATTTTAACAGGCTCTCTATAAGTGTTAAAACACAGAACAAATTAAACAAAAAAGGCTTCTTTTCATGTAAATGAGGCTTATTAAAAATTGCATCTTGTTCACAAAAACAACAAAAATTTATTTAAAATAGCTTTTTTGTACATTTTCTTTTGATTATGGCAGCATTAAAAGTCAAAAGTTAATTATTTTACCAAAATAAGAGGGATCATACAAAATGCATGTTATTTTGTATTTAGTACTGACCTGAATAAGATATTTCACCTAAAATATGTTTACATATAGTCCACATGATAAAATAATAGTTTAATTATAAAAATGACCCCGTTCAAAAGTTTACATACACTTGATTTTTAATACTGTGTTGTTACCTGAATGATCCACAGCTGTTTTTTAGTGATAGTTGTTCAAGAGTCCCTTGTTTGTCCTGAACAGTTAAACTGCCCGCTGTTCTTCAGAAAAACCTTCAGGTCCCACAAATTCTTTGATTTTTCAGCATTAATGTGTATTTGAACCCTTTTCAACAATGTCTGTATGAATTTGAGATCCATCTTTTCACACTGAGGACAACTGAAGGACTCATATGCACTAAACTATTAAAGAATTAGAGTTAAAACGCTCACTGTTGCTTCAGAAGGAAACACAATGCATTAAGAGCCATTCTTGAATTTAAAGATCAGGGTAAATTTAACTTATTTTGTCTTCTGGGAAACATGTAAGTATCTTCTATAGCATCTGAAGGGCAGTACAAAATGAAAAAAATATGATATTTAGGCAAAATAAGAAAAATGTACACATCTTCATTCTGTTCAAAAGTTTTCACCCCTGGTTTTTTAATGTATTGTGTTTCCTTCTGAAACATCAGTGAGCATTTGATCCTTCTGTAATAGTTGTGTATGAGTCCCTCAGTTGTCCTCAGTGTGAAAAAATGGATCTCAAAATCAGTCATTAAAGGAAAGGGTTCAAATCACAAAAATGTTGAAAAACCAAAGAATTTGTGGGACCTGAAGGATTTTTCTGAAGAACAGCGGCAAACAAGGGACTCATGAACAGCTATCACTAAACTATTCAACTATTATATATATATATATTATTTATATATGTAAACGTCTTTTATGTAAAATATCTTATTCAGGTCAGTACTAAATAAAAAATAACATGCATTTTGTATGATCCCTGTTATTTTGCTAAAATAATTTACATTTTGTAGATTCTGCAAACTTGTAACTTCAACTGTGTATTCTTAAAGTATTCAACCTTCATCAGGACTTGCAAATGTTAACTCGAAGCTCTTCATGCATAACAATTTATGCCCGCTGTTGTGTGTTTAATTTTAATTTTTAGTGTGTTTAATTCAAATGCATTTAGGGCACGAATTAATGATGAAAACCACCGTGAGGAAGAAGTGATTAATACACACTCCGTTTATTTTAGTTAAGAAAGAATAACAACCTTCCGTCCCTCAAGAACTTGGAAAGTTCAGCCTTCATAATTTTCCCCCTCAGAGGCATTTAGCCCAAAAACATTCAGAATTGGGATCCATTATTTACATCGCCTAACTAACATAGACCTTTGAAGAGCTTTCAAGAAGCACTTAAGAGTTATTTTCTCCAAATTGAGGGAAATCTTGTTAGCATTTGCCAATTCATCCAGGACACGAATGGTCTTTTTCAAGGTAACTGCGGACATTTCAACTAGTTTCTCTTATGATGTGTTGTTAAGCCACATTCATTTCCTTTAAATTGGTTTATATACTTTTTAGGCCTACAGAGTCTGAAAGCTAACATTGATGCATCTGTTCTGTTCTGTCCTTTTCTGTCTCAGTTGTTTTATGAAAACTAAAAACCATGCTTTCGTAAACTAATGTTCAAGGGCGTTTATTTCTTTAAAAACCGTCACACCACATCAATATCCAGAACCAGAGAGTTCCAGTGATCTTTGCTATGATGTTTTCACCCTTCATGGAAGGCTTCCATTATGTCATTCCACAATATCAATTCCAGACATCCCTGATCTGTGCTGACAATGGAAAAGTCTTTGTCAGGTTTGCGAATGTGTAAATTTTGATGTCAGCCTCATAAAGCTCGGGTACGGTCTGAGTTTAATAAAGTAGTGCCCGTAATAGTTCTGTTACATTTCAATCAGTCTTAGATGTGTGTCATAAGAGCATAAAAACATACAGTGCAGACACACAGTACAGACAGATTCCCTTCTATTATTAATAAACATTTCCAATTTAACTGCAACAACTTCAAATGGTAAGAAAACATTTTGTGTATTACTTTTAATGAAATTAAAGAAATAGTTTACCCGGTAATTACTCACCCTCATGTTGTTCCAAACCCTTAAGACCTTCGTTCATCTTCGGAACATAAATTAAGATATTTTTAATGAAATCTGAGAGCTTTCTGACCCTCCATACACTCTTAAAAATAAAGGTGCTTCAAAAAGGGTTCTTCAAGCGATGCCATAGAAGAACCATTTTTGGTTCCACAAAGAACTATTCAGTCAAAGAACCATTTCTTGCTTACCTTTTTGTAATATAAAGAAACTTAATTGCCACTAAGAACCTTTTGTGAAACAGAAAGGTTCTTCAGATATTAAAGGTTCTTTATGGAACCATTTAGACAAAAAGGTTCTTCTATGGCATCGTGAAGCACCTTTATTTTAAAGAGTGTAGACAGCAACACAACTACCACGTTTAGTAATTAGCTTCATAAAATTACAGTTGAATTACTGATGTCACATGGACTATTTTAACAATGTCTTTACTACCTTTCTGGGTCTTGAACATGATAGTTGCATTGTTGTCTATGCAGGCTCAGAAAGCTCTCAGATTTCATCTAAAATATATTTTTTTGTGTTCCAAAAATGAACAAAAGTCTTACAGGTTTGGAGCTACATGAGGGTGAGTAATTAATGACAGAATTTTTATTTTTGGGTGAACTATCCCTTTAAGATTGTAAAAGTTGTTTACAAAATATAATATTCAGTGGTGTGAAAAAGTGGCCCCCTTCCTGATTTTTTTTTTTTTTTTTTTGCATGTTTGTCACACTTTAATGTTTCAGATCATCAAGCAAATTTAAATATTAATCAAAGATAACACAAGTAAACACAACATGCAGTTTTTGAATTAAATTTTTTATTATGAAGAGAAACTAAAAAACTAAACCCACATGGCCCTGTGTGAAAAAGTGTTTTCCCCCTGAACTTAGTGTTTGCGATAACTTGCAATGAGTCTGTTACAGCGCTGTGCAGGAATTTCGGCCCACTCATCTTGGCAGAATTGTTGTAATTCAGCCACATTGGAGGGTTTTCGAGCATGAACCGCCTTTTTAAGGTCATGCCACAGCATCTCAATAAGATTCACGTCAGGACTTTGACCAGGCCACTCCAAAGTCTTCATTTTGTTTTTCTTCAGCCATTTAGAGGTGGATTTGCTGGAGTGTTTTGGATCATTGTCCTGCTGCAGAACCCAAGTTCGCTTCAGCTTGAGGTCACAAATAGATGGCCAGACATTGTCCTTCAGGATTTTTTGGTAGACAGCAGGATTCACGGTTCCATTTATCACAGCAAGTCTTCCAGGTCCAAAAGCAGCAAAACAGCCCCAGACCATCACACCACCACCACCATATTTTACTGTTGGTATGATGATCTTTTTCTGAAATGCTGTGTTACTTTTACGCCAGATGTAATGGGACACACACCTTCCAAAAAGTTCAACTTTTGTCTCGTCAGTCCACAGAGTATTTTCCCAATAGTCTTGGGGATCATCAAGATGTGTTTTGGCAAAACTGAGATGAGCCTTTATGTTCTTTTTGCTCAGCAGCAGTTTTCGTCTTGGAACTCTGCCATGCAGGCCATTTTTGCCCAGTCTCTTTCTTATGGTGGAGTCATGAACACTGACCTTAACTGAGGCCTGCAGTTCTTTAGATGTTGTTGTGGGGTCTTTTGTGACCTCTTGGATGAGTCGTCTCTGCGCTCTTGGTTGGCCGGCCACTCCTGGGAATGTTCACCACTGTTCCATGTTTTCGCCATTTGTGGATAATGGCTCTCACTGTGGTTCGTTGGAGTCCCAAAGCTTTAGAAATGGCTTTATAACCTTTTCCAGACTGATAGATCTCAATTACTTTCCTTCTCATTTGTTCCTGAATGTCTTTGGATCTCAACATGATGTGTAGCTTTTGAGGATCTTTTGGTCTACTTCACTTTGTCATGCAGGTCCTATTTAAGTGATTTCTTGATTGCGAACAGGTGTGGCAGTAATCAGGCCTGGGTGTGGCTAGAGGAACTGAACTCAGGTGTGATAAACCACAGTTATGTTTTAACATATGGCAAACACTTTTTCACACAAGGCCATGTGGGTTTGGATTTTGTTTTCCCTTCATAAAAAAACCCTTCATTTAAAAACTGCATGTTGTGTTTACTTGTGTTATCTTTGATTAATATTTAAATTTGTTTGATGATCTGAAACATTAAAGTGTGACAAACATGCAAAAAAAAAAAAAGAAATCAGGAAGGGGCCTAATACTTTTTCACACCACTGTAGTTCTATGCACATGTATGTATGAAATATGTGTAGTATATACAGAATGTGTAACATTTATACGTAACAAGTCTCCAGCAATTTAAGCAGGATAATATGAGACATTTTCACAAAATAAACCTTGTCTGGATATGTCTTGTAATAGTGACTAGCAGTCATACTGTTTAACGCCTAGGCTATTTTAAATAAACAATTTTCTCATTTATCATTTTTGTGTGTGGAACTGAAAAACAAACCACATGTAAAATATAAACATTTCCTCTGTTTTACAGCATTTCTGAATATAATAAACACAGAAAACGTTTCACTTTGCACAGACCAAAGAAAAGATCTTTGACTAACCAACCAATTATTCATTCCAAACATTGGTTTTGCCCAGTCTCGCACACTGAGACTCATGGGATATGAGTGTTGCTGCAGAATGTCTATGTGTAGATCTTTGTTGCGTCGGCCCTCAACCCCTTTCTCTACTGGGTGGGCAGCTCTGTAAGATGTGGCTTTCATGATTTATTTCCCGTTTGTTCCCCTGAGTCAGCAGGGGCAGACCACACTGTGACTTACATCAGCTGGTAAAGCTGGACATCGCTGACATGTTGACTGGACCACAAGCAGACACAGAGTGAATGAGAACGTGAATCAGTCCCTTCAGCTTGGTTGGCATAGTACGTTTTTTATTTTGAAAACAAGATTCTGTGTACAAACACTACATGAATTCGACTGGTACAGATTATGGTACCAGTGCTGAGGCAGAAAAAGATTGCACAGTAAATGAATACATTTCTTCTAAATAATAAACAATTGTTAAAGGTCCCATATCGTACACATTTCTGGAGGTTTATTTTATTTGTTGATGTCCTTAAGAATATATATTTGCGGTATAAGTGCCAAAATCCATCTCAATATATTTTTACAGCTCCTTTTTTAGGAGCTCTGTCAAAAACAGGTCGATTTTGGCCCATCTAATTAATATTCATGAGCCTCTCTTCTGATTGGCCTGTTGTTTTCTGAGTGACGCACAACCAGGCCAATCACAGGTAACTACGGTCATGTATGCTGTAAGCGTAAGCGAGCTCAGAGCTCAGAGAGAGCTGATACTCAACAGGATATTTTAGAATGATCATTAATGTTTTTTCTTTTACAAACACCGAATGCAGTAGGCTACATAACTGTTGCTTTAGTAAAGCCCCTTTCACAATGCGCGCTGATTCTGGAAAATTACGGGAACTGTGTGAACCAAAGCCAGAACCTAAAGGCAGTGTTGTAGTAATGATGCACGTTATCAAGCGACTCTTCACAACGAAAAATAACGTTACGTGCAAAGTGGAATGAAGCAGCGATCATCAGGCAGAGCCAGCTCCTCACTATCAGCGCTGAAGCACAGTTTGTTCAGGTTAGTTTCAGTTAAGTGAAACGTACGCGTCGCATTACATCTCACATCCAAACGTCACATGTCTTTATGGTTTGTGTGTAAAGCACTCACAGATTCCGGAAAACAACTGTGAATGAACCAAATTAAACAATTCCGGAACAAATCATGGGACACATTATCCGTGTATTTACCGGAATCGCTGTGTGAAAGAGGCTGAAGTTGATGTGCCGCTGGTCTCTTATATTCACGTTGTTCTAAAGCCTGTGTAATGATCGTAGCTTGACATCTATCGACTGAACAGGGTTTTCTCCACTTGTTTTCCTGTTGTTGTTGCTCAATGGAATGGATGCGTTGTTGTCTGGGGGTTTGACAAAAGGAGGGTGGGACGTTGGTTTGTGACTGAAGGCGGTGACTTGAGTCGATCGGAAGTCACATCGTTACGGAAGTCACAGTGGCTCATGAAAATGAACAGCTACTTTAAGCAGGCTGTGTGCAGTTTACTGTGGATTGACTGTTTTGAAACTCATATGGTAGTTAGATAGCCCCTAGACCTTAGTTATCATGAAAAAAGCCAGGAAATTTTGATTTTGACGATATGGGACCTTTAAGGTATACACTACTGTGAAAAAAGTCTTTGGCCACTAGTATTTTCACCAACAAAAATGGTTTTAAATCAGTTTTTTCTCTTTTGCTGTAGTGTGTCAGTAAGAAATATCAGTTTAAATTTCCAAACTTTCATTTAGCCATTAATTGTAATAATCCAGTGAGATTTTTGTTTGCACAAGGAGTCTGACAACAGCCAGTGCTTCACACAGAGATCAGATCTAATCTTCATCCAGTCTGTCTGGGATTACATGAAGAAACAAAAAAACGGAAACATCTCCAAGAAGCTTCAAGAGACCTACCTGCAAAGCTGTCTAAAAAACTATGTGCAAAGCATGTGCACACCAAATGTGGATTTAATGTAACAATAGAAGTTCATAGATAAATCAAATCTATCTATGCCATTAGTTTTGAAAGCATCCTCACTTTAAACCTTTTTTTCACAAGTGCCTAACTATTTTTATTAAAAAAAATAATAATTATAACTCCATAACTGTAGGAAATTTCTTGAAGCATCTTGGAGACATTGCCACAGTTCTTCTGGATTTAACCAGTCTCAGTTTTTCCTGTTTCTTCATGTCACTTGATATTTCCTACTGACACACTACAGCAAAAAATAAAAATAACTGGGCTAAAACTCTTTTGTTGTTGTTCTTGTTGTTGGTGAAAATACTAATGACATACGACTTTTGCACAGTAGTGCAGGTTTTTGCATATAATGTCTTTTTTTTAATACGTCATATAAATATTAGTGTGTAAAGAGCTATAAAGAACAACAGTTGGGTTTCTGAAATACAAGTCCTATTGATTTTCTCCTTGGGGGAAGTGATTTTTAATGTTGACGTATAAATCTTTAAAGAGAGAGCTAGTGTGAGCTATGAGGTTGGTAATTGATGGTATATGATATAGATAGATATATATATATATATATATATATATATATATATATATATATATATATATATATATATATATGGAAACAGAATTATAATCATTTTTATATTAATATTACTTTAATATGTTTTGCTAGGTTGATTGTTTTGTAGGTTTTTAATGAGGAGGATTTGAGAAGATAAACTGCCATTCAAAAGTTTACATTTTATTGTTTTTTAAAGAAGTTTCTTATGCTCATCAAGGCTGAATTTATAAGATCAAAATTACAGAAAAAACTGTAATATTGTGAAATATTATTTCAATGTAAAGTAACTGTTTTCTATGGGAATATATTTTAAAATGTAATTTATTCCTGTGATGCATAGCTGACTTTTCAGCATCATTACTTCAGTCTTCAGTGTCACATGATCCTTCAGAAATCATTCTAATATTCTGATTTATTATCAATGTTGGAAAGAGTTTTGCTGGAACCTGATTTTTTTTTTCAGGATTCTTAAATAAATAAAAAGTTAAAAAGAACAGCATTTATTTAGAAATAGAAAACTTTTGTAACAATGTAAACTACCATTTAAAAGTTTGTGGTCAGTCAATTTGTATTCTTTCTTTTTTTTAAAGAAATGAATACTTTTATTCACCAAGGATGTGTTAAATTGATAAAAAGTGATAGCAAAGTCAAAGTTAATGTTTTATTAATCAAAGAATCCTGACAAAAAAAAATCACAGGTTCCAAAAAAATATTAAGCAGCACAATTGTTTCCAAGACTGATGATAAAAGTAATAAATCAGCATATTAAAATGATTTCTGAAGGATGAAGTAATTGCTGATAACAATTCAGCTTTGCACCACAGGAATAAATTATACTTTGAAGTATATTAAAACACTAAACCATTATTTTAAATGGTAATAATATTTCACAATATTGCTGTATTTTTTTTTTTTTTTATTTTTTTTATAAATGCAGCCTTTATGAGCATAAGAGAGTTCTTTAAAAACAAATCGTACTGATCTTACTTTTTAACAGCAGTGCACATTTGACATTACAAAACAACTCAAATTCAATATTTATTGTCCACATATTTATTGATTAGCATTTATTAACGAGATAATTTATAGTCGTCCGGGTCAGCCAGTTCATTGTGACCTAATCTTGGCTTCTTTTAGGCTTATTTACATGTTTTGCTGCTTCCCTAAAAGTATACATGAAGCGATGTGTACTTTACATAGCTATGGACAACCAGTGCAATGGAAATAATGCATCTGCACTGACCGCAAAACATGCCACTTCCTTGTGGGTCGCTGTCTCAGCCACCATAATGAGGCATTGCAATATAAAACATTCTTCAAGAGTGTATCTTTCCCTCAGGCTTGACATAATTTTTTTTTTTTTTTTTTTTTTTTTAAATGTGCTGCTCCGTCTGGCCCTAAGTACTGGCGCCTATCACACAGCTGTGAAAACAGTCTGTTTAAGTGGATTTCACAATTTGCAGCAGAAAATCATTTCATATTTCTCACACCTGCTTGTGTATGTTCGTCTGCGAGTGCATGTGAAACTGTGTGTCTGTTTGTGCCAGCGTTTCACTGGAAGCGAACCAGATAGACAGATGAAAGGTCTGTTGTGGTGAAAGAACAAACCCTTGAGATGTTCTCCTGATGTTGTGAAAGACCCTGCTAGTGTACGCAGGACAAAAAGAGTCAATTGGCAGTGCAATAAGCATATTTTCTTGTCTTAAATCCAAATAAGATTAATATTAATAGGTCTGCTATGAAAATGACTTTTCTTCCAGTAAAGATAGAGGTATGATAAAGCATTGCCAGTTGGGTGAAGCTCAGAGCATAACAGGCAAGATATGGCTTTGTACCCTGCAAACAGTTTCCCATATCATAACACAACTCAAAATAGATTACCAGACAAGAAAAGGTTGTTTTACAGCATGTAAATGCTTTAAACAGCACTGCAAATCCTCTTGGCTTTGTTTTCCAAATAAAATATCTGAAGTGAGATGAATGCATTAATACTTTTAATATAAATTTAAATTTAAACTTGTTTAAACAAGCTAAAAGAAATAATTCATTTTCTTAAAATAATTTATAAGATAAAATCTATGAAAGCAAATCCTAATCCCTTATGCAGTAAATTAGTCTTTTTCTTATAATATTTAGATATGTTTATCGCAGCGATAAATCTAAATTCCGATTGAACGAGTTGCATCTGAAGCCGCAGGTTCTATATTAAAACAGCAAATTGCTGTGTTGTTTGGCAACCACAAAAAGCCTAATTAACTACATTACTTACCATTAGAATCATTCTGGTTATTATCATTATATGACATTTGTTCTTTTGGAGCGTTTTGCTCTTGCCAATCTTTTATAAAGCAGCACTTGTGCCTAAAAACACCCCCTAGTAAAATCACTGGCCTCAAGTGACTTATTGCTTTATTCTAATATGGTGCAATAAAATCATAATCAGCTCTGAAGTGAATGGCCCAGTTTCGGTTTCTGTAAGATTGAATCTTCCAAATCACACTTTTACACAGGTTTTTGACACTTAAAGGAACATTTCACAAAATTAAATTTGCCAAAGATATACTCACCTTCAGGCCATCCCAGATGTAGATGAGCTTGTTTCTTCATTGGAACGGATTTTGAGAAATTTAGCATTACATCTCTTGCTCACCAATGGATCCTGTGTAGTGAATGGGTGCCGTCAGATTGAGAGTCCAAACAGCTGATAAAAACATCACAATAATCCACAACATGACTCTAGTCTGTCAATTAATGTGTGAAGTGAAATTCGAACTTCAAACCATTGCTTCCAGATAAAATATGAATCCTCTATTCATAATATTGCTTTTTCCAGTGGAAAAATCAGATCTGAATCAGGAGAGAAATATGCACAGATCAAGTGATCATTCAGAAATCATTCTAATATGCTGATTTATTATCAATGTTGGCAACAGTTGTGCTGCTTAATATTTTGTTGGAACCTGTTATACTTTTTTCCAGGATACTTTAATAAATAAAAAATAAAAAAACAGCATTTATTTAAAAAAGATATCTATTTTGAATAAATGCTGTTCTTTTTATTTATCAAAGAATCTTGAAAAAAGGTTCCAAAAATATTTAGAAGCACAAAGGAAGGATGGAAGACTGGAGTAATGGCTGATAAAAATTCAGCTTTACATCACAGGAAAAAAAAATATATTTTTTAGTATATTGAAATAGAAAACCATTATTTTAAACTGTAATAATATTTCACAATATTGCTGTTTTTCTGTATTTTTGGTCGAGTAAATGCTGCCTTTATGAGCATAAGAGAATTCTTTAAAAAACATTAAAAATCTTACTTAAAACAAATAAAATATGAATCCTCTATTCATAATATTGCTTTCTCCAGTGGAAAAAGTCTGATCTGAATCAGGAGAGAAATATGCACAGATCAAGTGATCCTTCAGAAATCATTCTAATATGCTGATTTATTATCAATGTTGGAAACAGTTATACTTTTTCCAGGATTCTGTAATAAATAAAAAGTAAAAAAACAAACAAACAAAACTGCATATATTTAAAATAGATATCTTTTGCAACAATATAAACTACCATTTAAAAGTTTGTGGTCAGTAAATTCTTTTTTTTTTTTTTTAATAAATTAATACTTCTATTCACTTTTTATTAAAGGATGTGTTAAATTGATAAAAAGTGATAGCAGAGACTTATAATGTTAGAAAAGATTTCTATTTTGAATAAATGCTGTTCTTTTTTACTTTTTTTCATCAAAGAATTTTGAAAAAGGAATCACAGGTTTCAAGAAATATATTAAGAAGCACAACTGAAGGATGAAGACTGGAGTAATGGCTGATAAAAATTCAGCTTTACATCACAGGAAATAAATATATTTTGAAGTATATTAAAATAGAAAACCATTATTTTAAACCGTAATAATATTTCACAATATTGCTGTTTTTCTGTATTTTTGGTCGAGTAAATGCTGCCTTTATGAGCATAAGAGAATTCTTTAAAAAACATTAAAAATCTTACTTAAAATAAATAAAATATGAATCCTCTATTCATATTATTGCTTTCTCCAGTGGAAAATCTGATCTGAATCAGGAGAGAAATGTGCACAGATGAAGCAAAAGCAGTCTAAAACAGTTCTAAACAAACATGTTTGTGGATTTTGATGATAGAGGTCAACAGTGGACTTTTTCACTGGAGGAAGCTTTATTATGGATTATATACTGGTATTTTGGCCAGAAGCGATGGTTAAAATGCCTGTATGATGGGTTTGTTTCTAACAAACGTGCATTTTTTCGCTTTACAAGATGTAAATTGATCAGACTGGAGTTGTGTGAATTACTTGTGGATTATTGTGATGTTTTTATCAGTTGTTAGGACTGTCATTCTGACGGCACCCATTCACTGCAGGTGATCCATTGATGAGCAAATGGTGAAGAAACATACACATCTGAGAGTAAGTAAATTTCCATTTTTGGGTGAACTATTTCTTTCATTTAAATGCCAACTAAAAATGAGATCAAGCTTTCTGCAAGGTAGCAAAAAGTCAGCAAAAACTTTGTTCAGTAACAGAAATTATACTAATTCTGGCTTAAAACTGCATAATATGCATAATATGTTTTAATCACAAAAACACAGAGCCCCCACTAAGAACAATATTTTTCTTGATTTGCATGCACTGTCTGCTTGTTTCAGCTCCAGATACATAATTAGAAATTATGCAAATCAGAAAATGGCACAAACATGCCCAAAACATCACCCCTCATTCATTTAGACTTGATGTGTTTCTTTGAAGGAAAACAGCAGAGGCTTGTTCTTTAGTGCATGTAGTCATGCATAGCTGAATGAAGCGTGTGTCTACAAATCTAATTTCAACAAATCTAATTTCAAATTTTAGACAATTACACATATATTTATCGATCCTAAGATGGATAATCAGTATATCAAACTAAGCTGAAAGTATGAGCAGAGCTTTTGCAAAACTAACATCTCTTGAGAGGAGATTTTGCTAATGAATGCAAAGCTCTGTGGGATAGATGACCCTTGGTTAGGTGTGACTGTTCTGTGACTGAATGTATTGGCCCCGGTGTTATGTGATAGTTCTCCAGGCGGCTGTTAAATGAGGGATTTCCTTTCAGGTCAGTGCGCCTGGTGATGGGCCTGTGGCCAGGAGCCCAGCAGGAGATAAAATCAGAACAAGAGCTGTATCCGTACAACTCTGTGCTTGACTGTATACTTACAGCCAAGCACTGAGTGGTCAATCTCAGCACCTTTCTATTAAAGTATAATGGCAAATAAAGACATTGTAGCTTTAAACAACGGTGAGCAACGGTGGAGCTCCTCTGTGGAAAGTGCAGCCGTTGACATCACACGCCATTTTCAACTTTAAATATTGAGGTATGATATATATTCAAGTCGACATATAGGGGCATTTTGCCCATTTTACTGACGTACACCATTCAGACATTTGGGGTCAGTAATGCTATTTTTTGAATGATAGAAGGCTATTAAGGATGCATTACATTGATCAAAAGTGATAGTCTAGACATTTATAATGTTTCAAAATGTTTCTATTTCAAATGAATGCTGGTATTTTGTTATTTCTATTAAGTATGGAAGCCCATTTCCACCTCTGAAAATTATTTTTAAAAAGTTAACTGTGACTTATCTCCTAATTCTGACTTTCTTTCTGGCAAGTGCTACTTTACATCTTGCAATTCTGACTTTTTTTCTCGGATTTGTGGGATATAAACTCGTAAATTGCGAGTTTTGATATAAGTATTGCCTGATAAAAAGTTGCAATTCTGAGAAATAAAGTTGCAATTCTGAGAAATCAAGTCAGTATTGCATGATATAATCTTATAATTCTGAGAAAAAAGTCAGTATTGCAAGATATATACTCATATTTTGAGAAATAGTTGCAATTCTGAGAAACAAAGTCAGATTTGCATAATATAAAACTCACAATTTTTAGAAATAAAGTTGCAATTTTGAGAAATAAAGTTAGAATTGCATGATATAAACTCGCAATTCTGAGAAATAAAGTCAGAATTGTGTGATAAATTCAGAATTCTAAGAAATAGTCACAATTTTGAGAAATAAATTCAGAATTGCGTGATATAAACTCATAACTCTGAGAAATAAAGTCAGAAATGCGTTATAAACTCAATTCTGAGAAACAAAGTCAGTATTGTGTGATAAAAACGTGCAATTCTGAGAAATAAAGTCAGAATTGTGTGATAAACTCAGAATTCTGAGAAATAGTCACAATTTTGAGAAATAAATTCAGAATTGGTGATATAAACTCATAACTCTGAGAAATAAAGTCAGAAATGCGTTATAAACTCAATTCTGAGAAACAAAGTCAGTATTGTGTGATAAAAACATGCAATTCTGAGAAATAAAGTCAGAAATGTGTGATAAACTCGCAATTGTGAGAAATAAAGTTGTAATTTTGAGAAATAAAGTCAGAATTGCATGATATAAACTCACATTTCTGAGAAATAAAGTTGCAATTTTGAGAAATAGTCACAATTGTGTGATATAAACTCTCAATTCTGAGAAATAGTCACAATTCTGAGAAATAAAGTCACAATTGTGTGATATAAACTCTCAATTCTGAGAAATAAAGCTGCAATTTTGAGAAATAGTCACAATTGCATGATATAAACTCGCAATTCTGAGAAATAGTCACAATTCTGAGAAATAAAGTCAGTATTGCGTGATATAAACTCGCAATTCTGAGAAATAAAGTTGCAATTTTGAGAAATAAAGTCACAATTGCCTGATATAAACTGAGAAATAGCCACAATTCTACAAAATAAAGTCAGTATTGCATGATATAAACTAGCAATTCTGAGATAAGTCACAATTACCTTTTTTAAACATTTTTCATTCAGTGGCGGAAATTGGCTTCTATAATTATGTGTATCACAGTTTTGACTAAAATGTTAAGCAACAACATTAAAAATAAGAAATTCTTGAGCATTAAATAAGCATATTAGAATAATTTCTGAAGGATCATGTGACAATGAAGCCTGCTTAGTCATCACAGGAATACATTACGTTTTTAAAATATATTAAAATAGAAAACAGACATTTCAATTGTAATAATATGTCAGAATATTACTGTTTATACTGTATTTTTGACTACAGAACTGTTTAAAAACTCAACTTCAACCTCTGAGTGAATCTGGACAAGAAAATTATGAAGGAATAGTTTTTATTAATCAGAAATTGATTGAATAGTAAAAATGGTCTCTTTATGACCGGAGCTCATAATGAAACACATTTTCAAGGATGATGCCATGTTGCGGAAACCCTGGGAATTTCTGGAATATGTTTTTATTCATAATTTGCTTATTATTATTATAGGGAGAAGTTAAAATAGAGGCTTTTTATGAAACATTACAAATATAAACTTTTTAAATAATAAATCTAATAAGATGGTATTGATTTAAATGAATTGAATGTATCGTGGAATAAAAATATGATTGTTTCACCTGTTACCGTCCCTTTGTGGGTGAGCCCATGCACACATTGATTTGAGCGACATTCATAGCTACTAAAATCAGGAAAGTACATGCCTCCAAACACTTTCCAAATGGTTTCAGTTTCAACTGAACCTCAGCCTTCACCTCAACTGATAGGTTCACAATGTGTTCAGAGTCACTTTGTGACAGCTGCATATCAGCACAAGCCATGCCTTCTCAATCCTGACACTTTTTAAAGGATGAACTATTGGACGACTCTCAAATACATATGTTTTTGGTCTTTCTACACCCTGTTGTCTTTGTGACCTCTTCCTTTCTATTCATCAATACTTTCCTATCCACGCAAGGGACTGAATATAAAACTGGTTCCATTGGAAGCGGTAAGATGAAGAATGTTTTTTTGGCCTGAGATGATAAGGAGGATTATAAGCCCACGTTGAGTGCTTGTGTCTCAGGTCTGTTTCAGAGAGATCCAGACTGGGGCCTTTGGCACCAGAGCCGCCTCATCAAACACTCCTGGGACACAGCCTTGAGGCCAGAGTGAGGAGACCAGGATGTCCAGCAGACTTTACTAGAATCATCTTCTCCACAGGGATCTCCATCACAAGCCCCAGATGCTTCTGAATATCGGAAGCGAGGAAACAATATGCAGTTCTCAGGTATCATCTGCAAAATCGAACGTTTCATTCCCACGAAGGTTAGTAGAGATGAAAGCTTTCATTTAGCTGTTTGAACATTCAAATTATTATATTCATGATTCTAGTGACATAATGTGAAAAGACAATAAATATATATTATGTGATACATAAACTACCAGTCAAAAGTTTTTGAACAGTAAGATTTGTAATGGTTTTTAAAGAAATCTCTTCTGCTCACCAAGCCTGCAACCTTTTATCTGATCCAAAATACAGCAAAAGCAGTAATATTGTAAAAATTTTTACTATTTACAATAACTGCTTAATATATAGTATATTTTAAAATGTAATTTATTCCTGTGATCAAAGCTAAAGCTAGAAATTAATACTTTTATTTAGCAAAGATGCTTTAAATTAATCAAAAGTGATGATAAAGACATTTATAATGTTCAAAAGGTTTCTATTTCAGATAAATGTTGTTCTTCTAAACTGTCTATTCATCAGAGAAACCTGAAAAAATTCTATTCAGCTGTTTTCAACATAATAATAATAAATGTTTTTAGTAGCAAATCAGAATATTACAATGATTTCTGAAGGATCATGTGACTGGAGTAATGATGCTAAAAATTCAGCTTTGAAATCACAGGAATAAATTACATTTTAAAATATATTCAAATATAAATATAGTCAAACTATTTAAAAATTGTACTGTTTTTGCTATACTTTAGATCATATAAATGCAGGCTTTGTGAGCAGAAGAGACTTTAAAAAAAAACATTAAAAATCTTACTGTTCAAAAACTTTTGACTTGTGGTGTACATGCAATTTGCTTTAGAAAAGTGTTATATTTCTTTAACTTAGCGAAATAATATTTTATAATATGCAATAATAACCCAAAGCAAAATAAATTAATTAAACTATTCAATTAAAATTTTTGCAATAATATATGAAGTGCAAAGATAACAAATAATGAAAAAACATTTTCATCCTGACCTTTAAAGTAAGACTAAAAACTTTAGTAGAGCCTGTAGAAAGTAGGGTCAGTTGACTTGGACCAGTAGGCCAGCCACTAGCAACCAATCAGAAGACCTTAGTAACCATCTAGCAACAGTGTAGCAGCCAATCAGAAGCAGCAGGATTTTAACTGTGACTTTTGCATGGGCAAGAACCAGTATTGTTTTCTTATTTTAAAAAAGAAAAAGTAAAATGTGGTTAATTATATAATGGCTAAAATGCTTTAAAAAATGAAAACATTTAGTTTTTGGGAATAGAAATCCCTACATTTTTTAGCAATAACAAGATTAATTTAATGTGGACAAATGGCGTGCTCTTGAAAATGCTTTAGTCTCTCTTGGAATATATTTTCCCCCTTTGATGATAGTGATTAGCGTGATTAGCAGGCTGATTATGAGGAGCAGATGGGTAATAGTTTGACGGTCACGCCTGAGTATGTCAGCTCTGTTGTGGTTAGGACAGTCAGATTCACCAGGCCTAATCACAAACGCTCATTTATTAGTGATTTATAGGGAAAGGGAGGAACCTCAGACCAGAAGACTGAGGATGGAGAGATTACAACAGATGGCTTCCACAGGATTCTGTCCTCAATGGAAACTGATATCCAGGTGCCAAGAATCATGCACTCAGCAGGATGGAGGATGAAAAAAAAGCGGTTTTCATTCCTTTTCCCCTTTAGCCAACTGTGAAGTGAGAGACGTCATTGTGCAAAACCAGTTTGAGATGCATAAAATAATAACTAATAGAAATGAATTAAAAACTACATTTTAATTGTATTAAAATGCTACCATTGAATGACAATCATATTTAGTTAACTGATTTTGATCATTTATGAGCTGATATTGTAAAGAAACTCTCCAATCAGCCTTAAAAAATCTTCACTGAATGTTGACCTTTATAAACTGTCAAGTTCTTTTCAACTTTTTACACATCCGCAGAAACAGACCTTGATTTATGAAAAGGTAAATGCGTGTTCAGCTCAATATTTCACATATTCTTATACAGGACAGACCAGGATTGTCAAATGCAATATATAATATTGCACTTAGTAGACCTACCACAGTTTTCCAACGACCACTGCTTTCCACTCCAAGCTCTATAACACTAAATCAACTCATATGCACCTTGGGTGTGTTTCACACAGTTTTACTTATGAGAGCATTTGTAACGGCAACTCCTTCGGTTGGAATGCAGAGAAACATCTGCTGCAGATGCAATGAGGCTTCATTTTGACAATTAGACAAGGTAGGTGTCTTCTGTAGCAAACGCTTACAGCATAATGCATGTGACAACTCAGTCTGATTCAAAGGGAAAGTGCTGTTGGAATAGCTTTTTTAAAGTGCAGAAAGTAATACAAAAGGGTTTAGAATTAACCACAGAGTTTCAATGGTGGTCCATCTATTCAGATGTGAATTTTGCACATCATCGACAACAGACTAGTCTTTAGAGAAAAATGTAGCTCAACACTGGGTTGAATGGAAGAGCGTCAACTATTGTTATTTAGCGCCATCTTGTGGATTCAAACACAGATGAAGAATAAGAAAACGTCGAGTTATTACTGTATTCCTTGATTTAATACTACAATCTTGTCTCTAATAGTTCCCTAATTCCGTTGGTGGTCAAGCTGCAGTTGCATTTTCTATTTGGATTTGGGATTTTCGTAACTTTTACCTCAACACTGTCAGTCAACACTACAACTGCACTGTATAACTAAGGTATTTCATTCATATGGCCTCATTATATGGGTTTTAAAGCCTCTGAGGACCTTTCAAATACAGATAATACAGATAAAGCATGTGTCCATCAGGTGTGTTTTAACGATCTCCAGAGCTGTTAACGGATTTATTGACCATAAACTGTGTTCCTTAACCTTGTCTATTAAAAAGCTGCAGTGAAATCATATTAGATTTATTGCGTAAATTCCAAAACTGTTTTACCTTTTTATTTGTCATGTTTGTATATCGCTATAAAAACAAAAAGTTTCGCGCCAGAGTTTGGGGAATCTATAATTAATCGAACAACTCGGTTCATTATGATTAAGCGTCCAAATGAACCGATTCACAATTGATTTGAACTACCGCACCGCTACTGGTTAGTAGGCCTACTGCTTGTTGCTAGAAAACAGAATTAAGCTACTGTCATGTGGATGAACAGTATTAGGTTAGCAGCGGTAGTTTTAGTTTCCCAAATTAACCTACTGAAGCTGCTCTGTTTTCTATGCTTAATGCATTTACATCAAGGTTTGGTCAGTCACCCGGATGTGCGGCCATATTGGAGGTATTCGGATGTAAACAACAGCATTGATTGCATGTTTAATGTACAACTGAATATGTTGTTCTGCTAATTTTTGCTGTCAAAACCACGGAAAAAAACGTGTGGAAGCTGCTAAATCAGAAGGACTTAGTAAGCAGGAAATGGCGCAAAATGTTGACAAATTAAAGTTAGTATGTGGTAAACATACGTACAAGCGATGTTGAGTAAGATGCTAGCCTAATATTTCACATACCTGACTGAAATTGATAAAAACAAACACTAATGTTGTAAAGATTCTTGCCCTGGAAATCTTGGTTCAGTTTGGCCAACCGCAAACGCCTTTTGTTCCTCACACTTTTTTGCACACTTCTTCATTTGTTATAACTTTTAGCAGTCTATAATACTCCAAATGTTTTTCCTGGTCCATTTCAGCAGAAATAATCAGCAAAGTTTACGTTCGTTGGGTTCATTGGCATTTTTTGCGTTCAGTGCCACCGATGTGGCCGATTGATGTTGTGAAAACTCTCTATATTTCAATTACATTAAATAGCATATTAAAACCATGCCTATGAATCAGTAAGTTAAATATGTTTTTGTGCTTCTGTCTCAGATTCTGTCTCTTTTGACCAGGTTGGAGTCCAAAAATGGTAATTTTCTCCATACTAAATGAAGAATTGGCATCTCTGCATCAAATGAAAAAAGCTGTGAGTCATCTGAGACGTAGTGCACAAGAACCTGGCAGAGGTACGTACTGTAGGCTGACTTCTGCTCTCTTTCAGAGTGTACAGTCGTGGCCAAAAGTTTTGAGAATTACATAAATATTGGAAATTGGAAAAGTTGCTGCTGAAGTTTTTATAATAGCAATTTGCATATACTCCAGAATGTTATGAAGAGTGATCAGATGAATTGCATAGTCCTTCTTTGCCATGAAAATTAACTTAATCCCAAAAAAAACTTTCCACTGCATTGTTAAGAAGGCTTCAGGGCGTCCAAGAAAGTCCAGCAAGCGCCAGGATGGTCTCCTAAAGAGGATTCAGCTGCAGGATCGGAGTGCCACCAGTGCAGAGCTTGCTCAGGAATGGCAGCAGGCAGGTGTGAGCGCATCTGTACGCACAGTGAGGCCAAGACTTTTGGAAGATGGCCTGGTGTCAAGAAGGGCAGCAAAGAAGCCACTTCTCTCCAAAAAAACATCAGGGACAGATTGATCTTCTGCAAAAAGTATGGCGAATAGACTGCTGAGGACTGGGGCAAAGTCATATTCTCCGATGAAGCCTCTTTCCGATTGTTTGGGGCGTCTGGAAAAAGGCTTGTCCGGAGAAGAAAAGGTGAGCGCTACCATCAGTCCTGTGTCATGTCAACAGTAAAGCATCCTGAGACCATTCATGTGTGGGGTTGCTTCTCATCCAAGGGAGTGGGCTCACTCACAATTTTGCCCCAAAACACAGCCATGAATAAAGAATGGTACCAAAACACCCTCCAACAGCAACTTCTTCCAACAATCCAACAACAGTTTGGTGAAGAACAATGCATTTTCCAGCACGATGGAGCACCGCGCCATAAGGCAAAAGTGATAACTAAGTGGCTCGGGGACCAAAACGTTGAAATTTTGGGTCCATGGCCTGGAAACTCCCCAGATCTTAATCCCATTGAGAACTTGTGGTCAATCCTCAAGAGGCAGGTGGACAAACAAAAACCCACTAATTCTGACAAACTCCAAGAAGTGATTATGAAAGAATGGGTTGCTATCAGTCAGGATTTGGCCCAGAAGTTGATTGAGAGCATGCCTAGTCGAATTGCAGAGGTCCTGAAAAAGAAGGGCCAACACTGCAAATACTGACTCTTTGCATAAATGTCATGTAATTGTCGATAAAAGCCTTTGAAACGTATGAAGTGCTTGTAATTATATTTCAGTACATAACAGAAACAACTGAAACAAAGATCTAAAAGCAGTTGAGCAGCAAACTTTGTGAGAACTAATATTTGTGTCATTCTCAAAACTTTTGGCCACGACTGTAGGTGTCTTCAGGAGAAAAAGTGAATGTACATTACTCAGCAGATGACCCAAGCCCAAACCACCTGCCAAAGAGATGTCCGAGTCAGGCCTTAGTCTGTTTAAGCTGTAAAACAAAAACTGTTGACAAATAGAGTTGCCAACCTAAGAATGAAATGTTTTAATAATAATTTTTTTGTACAGTGTGTGTATATATCAGAGGGAGAGAAAATTAAGAAAAAAACACTCATTAATGTTAACTTTATGTTTACACAATTGATAGAGATGAAAATATACATATATATTTGCACAGTACTGCTTCAGATTAAAAATTAAATTAAGTGCATGGGGGTAGCTGCCTTTTCAGTTCAGTCCGTACCTCTGGATGTAACAGAATTACTTGTCTAAGTAATTGTCACTTATTTAAGTTGGAAGTCCCCATCACAAACTATAGTGCCACCCCCGCTATAATGTGTGTATCATCTTTGTTAGGCTCTGTTTTGGTGTCCAAAGAATCCAAACTGGACGGTGTGTCATCCTGTCTGCTGACTTTATGTGTAGGGCAGAAGGGCACATATTTGGTCCATGCGAAAGAAGAGAGGCAGCTATTAATTCCAAAGGGCAGCCCGTACACATCATCACTTTCTAAGGTGTTGTCTGACTCATTTTGGTGGGCCTTTTTCCATGCAGTAATGCCTCGTTCCCGTTTCGTTCCTGCCGGAATAATAAACAGACTGTTATTGCACAGTCTTAAAAGGTACTTGATGAGTCAGATTTATTCAATAAAATGTATTACTTTTCCTGATATTTACTCACCCCCATGTCATCCAACATGTTCATGTCTTTCTTTCTTCAGTCAAAAAGAAATAAAGGTTTTTGAGGAAACATTCCAGGATTTTTGGGTTGAAGGTCCAAATTGCAGTTTCCAATCAGCTTCAAAAGGCTCTACACAATCCCAGCCGAGGAATAAGAGTCTTATCTAGCGAAGCAAATGACCATGTTCTAAAAAAATTTTTAACACTTTTATACTTTTTAGTCTTGCACTAGCTCTAGAAAGGTCACAAGACGTAGGCGGAAGTACCAACCCAGTGTCTACAAAGCAAACGTTTAAAGAAAGTCAAATGTCCTTTACAAAAAAAGGTGAAACAACAATGTCGGACAATTTTGAAGTTGGAGGAGAAAAGTTGGAGGCCCTAGGTCCGTGTACGTTGTGTTAATTTGTTTTTGAATTTAAGACGAAATAAGCAGAAATGAGAAAACGGTTCCTTTATTCGTTTTTTCATTTGTTCAGAAAACGGAAAAACAAAATTTTGGCTTGATTTTTCGTTTTTTTGGTTCACAGGTAGAAAACGGATAAACGTCTTCAAAATTTTTCAAAATCACGTTTTCCACATGTGGGCGGTTACAAGACGCCCCTTTACGCCGATTGGCCAACCAAATCCGGACAGGTGACGCCATCCATTGTTCGTTCAACAAAATAAAAGACTATTATTTATTTATTTTCATTTTTTAATTGCAGTCTTTGAAACAACGAACATACAAGGATAATATCATTAATTGCATCAAAATATAATAAACTAAGACACTTAAAAAAAATAAGAAAATAGAAAAAGCTATAAGAAAATCACATACATATAAGTATATGTAGTTAAAAATTATTCAAACAAAAGATTTAAGGCTTTAAAATAATTCACAGCTTGGTTCGTGTTATTTCTTGTTTCTTTTAACAAATCAGGTTGCTATGCCTGTTTCTAATAAAATAAGTTTAAAAAAGTATTATATTTTTTTCAACACAATGATGGCTTTCTTCTGTTCAACCTATTTCGTTTCATAGAAATATTTATTTCATAAATATTAATCTGCACGTTTTATTTTTTAAATCTGACAGCGCAAAGAACAACAGATCAGTGTTCAGCCAAGCGTAAATACACAGCAGTCATAACTTTTCTTTTAGACATGCTCAGTTATGGACTTGCGATGGTAAGTGCAAATACTGTAATGCAAATCGGCTGAAGGTACTTTTTGGACAGTACACAGACGAAGAACTAACTGGACGCACATTGGAGAGATTTTGTGAGAATTTGTTAATAAAAAGTACATAAATTATTTATTTTTTTTTTTTTGAAAATGACCCATCGTTTCGCTAGACAAGACCCTCTTTCCTCGGCTGGAATCATGTAGAGCCCTTTGAAGCTGTTTTGAAACTGCAGAGAAAAATCCTAGAATGTTTTCCTCAAAAACCTTTCAAATGAAGAATCAAAGACATGACATCCTGGATGACTTGGTTGTGAGTAAATGATCAGGAATTTTTTATTCTGGAAGTGAACTAATTCTTTAAAATTATGCTTTTGGGTAGAAAGAATAATAATCTAAATTGAACATTTTTGGTTGGAATAATGATAAGCACAGTTATTGAAGCAGATTATTAGCAGAACTCACCAGGTATGGTGTTATCAAGGAGAAATCCAAAGAATCCTCCAACAAACATACTGGTTGTCAGAAGCACTTGAAGTACATGGTCCAGTTCAACAACTCCTAATACAGAAAGTAAGAAAGCACAAAAATGACTTTGAATGCAGACATTGTGTTGACAGCAGATGTGTCTGTATCTATAAACAGCCTGCATGTGCTTTTTCAATATTGATAATAGTTTATATACCTGTTGCTATGGATGTTGGGTTTTTTATTATCCAATTGGGAATAGCAAGCCCAGTGAACATGGAGAATCCAAAGATGAAAATGTTGCGTGAAGAGTTCATGTCTGTATACTATTAAAAATGGAAATCAGTCATATTAATTATATATTATATGAATAAATGGTATTGTATACTGTCGTATTGCTTTTTGCATTAACCATACTCATTCTACCTGTAGACTTGAAACACCAGCAGCCGTAATGACCCCGAACATGACCAGAAACATTCCTCCAACAACAGGTGTTGGTATTGTAGTAAATATGGCTCCAATTTTTCCAAAGATGCCCATTATAATCATTACAAAGCCACTGCACACAATCACCATGCGACTACCAACCTGCAAAAGTTGAAAGGTTTCTCTTGTTTGTTGTCATAAAACATGCCAAGCAATCTCTCTCTCTCTCTCTCTCTCAAAAAAAAACAAACAAATAGATAGTAGTGTTGTAAGCCTATCCAATCATTGTAAAGTAAAATCAAATTACATTTTGGCTGGTAAAACTTATTGTCAAACTTTGTACCTTAGTGATACCCAAGGCTCCTACATTTTCACTGTAGGAGGTGGTTCCATTTCCTGTTCCCCAGGCACCTGCCAGAAGACACCCAATGCCTTCAATGCCAATGCCCCTGTTGATGGCATGTCTTGGTGGTGGTGGGGCACCAGATAATCTGGCACAGGCATGATAATCACCCACTGACTCGATCATGGAGGATATGACCCCTGCTAGGATTCCAAAAACTCCTGCCAGACTAACAGTTGGCACTCCCCATTGACCTAGGAATATAGTTACATAGCCATAAGTAAATCATTATATACAAACAATTTTAACTACCTGAAATGATACTTCTGATAATACAACTGCAATAATAGATTATGCTATGACCTTATAAATATTTTATTGCTCTTAATTGTTCTGGTAAAAATACCTGGATAAGGAAATCTGAACCAAGGTGCCCTGCTAATGATGTCTCCTTTAATGTCAGTCCTAGCTAGATAGCCATATTTATCAGGATCTTTGGGCAGGACATTGTAGATCGTCAGCAGGTAGCAAATCAACCAAGACAGAGTGATTCCTAGCAGGACCTGAGGAAACACACTTTGCTTATAAATGTATTTTTATGGAGCATTATTATTTAGAAAACAGATTTACCAGACTTACAGGCAGAATCTGAAATACGTAAATCCTGGTGGTGTGAAGTTTCTTGGCTTTGGTGTATTTGGGGAACGGGATGGCAATATGGCGAAGATACTGTGAGAAAATCACAATCAAACACGTCGTCCTGTGGAGGACAATGAAACTGTGTTACGGCTCTGTGTCCGATTAAGTTTAAAAGAGCAATGTTTTAAGAAATTAATATTAAACTTTTCATATAAATGAACCAATTTACAAAAAATGTCCTTTTTAGTAATTTAATGTAGTTACCTAAAAGCAAAAAATATAAAAAGTGTTCTTTCCTATAGTCTACTATAGTTTAATTTTTGATTAAAGAATTAATTCACTTCCAGAATTTATTCACCCCTATGTCATCCAAGATGTTCTTGTCTTTCTTTCTTCAGTGGAAAATAAATTAAGGTTTTTGAGGAAAACATTCCAGGACTTTTCTCCATATAGTGGACTTCAATGGTGCCCAATGTGTTAAAGGTCCACATTGCATTTTCAATGCAGCTTTAAAGGGCTCTATACGATCCCAGCTGAGGAATAAGGGTCTTATCTAGCGAAACAATCAGTAATTTTCTTAAAAAACTAAGCATTTATATATTTTTAACCACAAATGCTTGCACTAGCTCTGTGGTGCACATGAGCATCTTCACGCATTGCGTAATCATGTCGGAAAAGTCACATATAGTTCTTTGTCTGTGTACTTTTGTTCAAAAATGTAGGCTAGGGTTAAAAAATCTACAATACATTTACAATATTTTATTTTCTTCTCCAACAAAACCTTTGTTTTACCTTTTACCTTACAGGGCATTTGACTTTCTTTGCATGATCACTTTGTAAACACTGAGTCGGTACTGTCGCGTATGTTACACATACATGATTACATAATGCGTGAGGCTGAGCTAGTGCAAGATGAGCATTTGTGGTTAAAAAGTATATAAATGTAATTTTTGTTTAGAAAATGGCAGATTTTTTCACTAGACAAGACCCTCATTGCTTAGCTGGGATCGACCCTTTGAAGCTGCATTGAAACTGCAGTTTGGACCTTCAACCCATTGGCTCCCATTGAAGTCCACTATATGGAGAAAACTCCTGGAATGCTTTTCTTAAAAACATCTTGGGTGACGTGGGGGTGACTACATTATCATGAAATTTTTATTCTGAAAGTAAACTAATCCTTTAATGATATGAATATTGAGAAGTACACACATGGCAGAGATGCCCCAGTGATGTCCTGCGTTCATGCCAGCGGAGTCAAACAGCGATAGGCCGATTAGTGAAATAGTTGGAGCGATGGTCAAAGGGCCAATAAAACGCATGAACAGGCCAATTAGACCAGAGAATCCCACCAGCACTTGGAATAGGGAGCCCACCATGATTGAGCCTTGTATCTGTGAAGAGAGGACAACAGAAACTGTATTTTAGCATGCATTTTACACATGGACTATTGAACGTGTCAGTTGTGTTGCTGTCTATGCAGGGTCAGAAAGCTCTCGGGTTTAATCAAAACTATCTTAATTTGTGTTCTATAGATGAAGGTCTTACGGGTTTGGAACAACATGAGGGTGAGTAATTAATGACAGAATTTTCATTTTTGGGTGAACTATCCCTTTAAGTGTGGTTTAAGTGTCAAAATTACTTTTCGGATCCACTCTATATATGTTAATGAGTCCTGTCATATATATAGTTTTTGAGATACTCACCACTTGTATTCGACTTTGCCAAACATTAATGAACTCAGGTGAGGAGGTGTTGACCAGACTGGAGTTCTGTGTCCAAGCTGGACAGGTCCATTCAGGCATTGATAGCAAAGCCATGGTGGGCGACAGGAGTGTAAAAGTTCCACCCTGGAGAATGGGTAACCTTGCATTAGGAAAAAAAAGAGCCTTGTCACTAAAAGTCTACCTTTTGTTGTTGTTATTTCTGTTCAAGAAGTACATAGGTTATTCTGACTTGTAATGTTGAGATGTCTTTACCACCCACTACATTGCAATTCAATTCATTAGATGAATTTCACATTCAAATCCTGTTGTCAACCCTCATCTTATTTTCAACCCTCCTAGACTAAAAAGCCTAGACTAGACTAAAACGTCTGCATAAAAATGCAAGTCTTTAAAAGTGAAAAAGGACAACCCAGTAACTATGTTTTGTTAACCCTTTCTCTGCAAGCATGTGATTATGTGAAAGGGGATCTTATTATAATATTACCACCCCTTATTCTGCAAGTTTCCACCTAAGGTGGTGTCATTTAGTTTTCACAAGTGATGGTGAAAGTTCAGTCAAAGCATGCTAACTGTTCTGTCTTTGGCTGAGAACAGAACACTATTTAGAGTCCCAGCCTCAGAGGAGACATGACTAATATAAACATGCGATTTCTTTCAAGCTGTTTACCTTCACAGACATAACCAACTGTTTTGGTAACTCATTTGTGTTTTTAACATAAACTTGTGTGTATTTGACAGTTTAAGCGCAAAAAGACATGAAAGAGAACTTAGTTTAGTACTCACATGCCATGTTACAGCTGCTTTCTTTTGAATGTTTGCGCTCAAAAAACGATATCAGATGTTTTCTGGCTTTAAAACGCATGATTTTAGCGTGATAGATGTGATAATCAAAACCAGACAGATGTTTTTAGGCAGAGTATCCAAGGTACGAGTAGTAAAGGCACAACCGTTTTTTGGAAAATGGGGCAGGGGGACAGCAGTTCATTTGCATTTAAAGAGATTTAAACGGTGTGTTTCTGCTTCCACTCAAAATGGGCATTTTCAAAATTATATAATAAATGATCTGTGGGGTATTTTGAGCTGAAACTTCAGGGGACACCTGAGACTTATATTACATATTGTAAAAAAGAGGCATAATACATCTATTTTAACCCATCTTAGCAGGTCATAAACAATGTAAAGCTGTTGTATGTTGTTAATAGATAAGATTTATGGCACTGTTATAGTATACAATGATTTTATTGTACAAGTTAACATCTAGAGTCATTTATGTGTTTACATTGGATCTTGCACCAAATCAGTTACACCTGCAAAAGGTAATTCAAATGGTTTTAGGGGGTGTTTAGACATTTTTGTTGAACTAATTATAAACTAATTCTACTGCTTTACAAAAAAGGGAGGTTCACAGTTGAGAGGCATGAGGAATGTGGATTTAAAATGTGCTGAACTTCATGTTCATAAGATGGAAAATTCCTAATCCTATTACGTTTTTTAGCTTCTGCAGGAATAACTCTGAAGTCCCTCTGAAGCACAGACCTTTGCCTTGGTTCTGGCACTTTTTGAATGCTGTTATTTTCCTATAAAACACATGACTTTGCCAAGAGTGATAAAAGTAACCATACCTCACTCCAAAAGTGACCTGCAGTAAGGTGCACACCCCGGACACAAAGAAGATAGTGCTGATAAGGTGACTTTGCGTGAGACTGTCATGCTGTAGACAAAGGCCCTGAGACAGTATCAGAGGTATGGCTATGATGCCTCCAAAAGCTGTAAGATAGTGCTGTCAGGGAGATAGAGAGAAATCATTATGTACTTATAGGGGGGCGATATGACCAAAATCTTATATCACAATCTGAGTCATTTTATTCTACAGTAATGGTATATGTTTCAAGTTCAAGTTTACTTTATTTATATAGCACATTTCCAACAGCCACAAGACTGACCAAAGTGCTTTACACTTAGAAACATCCACAATAAAAATTTAAAGGAAACAAGACACATAATTAAGAAAAGGAGTAAACAAAAAAGACCTAATAGGCCATTGAAAACAAGTGAGTTTTTAAAAGTGATTTAAAAATAGTCAGAATATATCAAATATAGTTATGTTTGCTTTGAATAAGGTCTTTATGATATTACAATTTTCGATTCCATAGAAATTTCTCAATTCTTGTCACCAGTGTCAATATCACAAAAATCGGAAAAAAAAACCCTGAAATAAGTAAATAAGTAAACAGTCAGCAATTAAATAAGACAAACTTCATTTCAAGTGATAGGGCAAAAAATATACACATACACATAAATATATTGTATTAGTGATCAAATGTATAAAAACACTGCATATTCTCCACTGTGTAAATTGAATATTTCTTTATATTAAAGTTAAAAAAGGTGATTTAGTCAAGAGCAGTGAAAGATTTTCTCTCTTTTGTTGTTTGATTATCATGAATGACAGACAGCAGGAATGCTGCTGTCACTTTAAGAGCTGCCCGGATCCAATATACTGTTACACGTGTGTTTTCTTTCTCAGCTGTTTGCTTTCACTAAAGATCTAAATTACTGTTCATGAGTACTGTAAAAATAAAAAAAGTTGTTTCAACAAAGTAAGCATTCATGCTGCCCTAAAATTGTAAGTTTAGACACCGTGAAATGTTAAGTTGTACTACATGAAATTATTCGTCCATATTACGGCAGCAAACTTCCTTGACTATTACGCCGGAATGGAAGTGTAGTTCCTAATCTTATCAGCCTAGAAAATTGAAGCTTTGCATTTCCACCGGTCTTAGTACACGATATAACTACAGAAGAGTCAAGTTTTAAATAGGACAAATATCGAAACTCGTTGGTCATTTTTGAACGTGATGCTATTGGTCTAATAGGATTCAATGATCTATGCTAAGCTATGCTAAAAGTTATATCGCCAGAACAGGAGAACGGCTGAATGGATTTCAAAACGGTAAAACTCAACTTATTAACTCGGGGGGAGTTGGAGAATGAGCCTATTTCCAAAAAAAGTGGAGTGTTCCTTTAACAGATGAAAAGATACTAATGTTACGACAAAGATAATGCCTTCCTCAGCAGACATTCTAATGTTCATGGAAACGAGACGAGACTGATCTAAATAATGAAAGCTGTATCAGATGCATGTACCTCAATCACACTCGCTCAGTCCATCTCTCTCTCATAATACTCTACATGATAGACTAAGCTTTTACTGCAGTAATACAATAAGCTTACATTCCTTTGTTACTAGTTTTAAATTGACATTTTGGAATTAGTAACGGAGGCTTGGGCTCAGCAGTTTAACTGTCAAACTTTGATTTGAATCCATGGCAGAAGGTAGTAGTTTGCACAAAAGAGGACTTTAAAAGACTATTGACTTTAAAAGACTATTGTTATTTTGTTTATGTATTTACATACTCATGTTGTCGAACTGTTGTATAAATGCAATATCATATGAGTAGATGTGAGATATGGCTGTATATGGGCATGTTGAGATTACCTATGGCTGAATCACAGCAGTGCCAGTATACAGCCCTCGCATCTACTCATGTGATATTGCTTATATAACCATTTTAAATGTGGGTCTAGGTTTTTGGAACACACTGACACTGTGGTTTGGTTTCACCTGTACATTGAAATTGTTTTTTATTGATTCTGATTAATCAAGACTGATAGTGATTGCCACTTACCTGAATCCCCAAAAAGATGCAAAGGTACCATGGTGGGATATCTGTGACACAGTATGCCAGCTTGTTACTGTCTCCCTCCTCTGAGAAATGATCGCTTCCATTTTTATTCTCCGGTAACTCACAGAAACGGTCTACACCATCAACCTGAAGTCAAAAAACACAAAATCAGTTTTTGACCTGGCAGTTTTTAATCAACGACCTTTCTTAATTCCATCAATTTTATGTTGCACATATAAATATTATTTGAGTGTTTTTAAGAAGATTTATATGTTTTTGATTGATCATTATGAAAATTATTTCTTTCATAATTTTTGTTTAACAAATGAAATATTACATAAGCATGAGTGGTAAACACACACACACTGCCTTAGTTACGCGTTCCAGTCACTAAAACATTGAGCATGACCACAATAACACATGAGTAACACATGCGTTATCAAGACTGATAAGAATTTTTGGTTACAACCCCGATCATAAAAAGTAATTATGACATGCCATAGATTTTTATAATCTTACATCTTACATCCTGGCAAAAGTCTGCCATAACTTTAGAATTACCCAATGAAAACAAAACCTATTACACACCCATGATCACAGTACATTCAAATTTAAAGTCTCTATATTCAATCTGTGCACTTCCAGAAATTCTATGTCTAATTTAAAAAAAGAAATAAGTAATCCTATCTAAAATCTATGTGTGTTAATAGAGGTTACTCACAGTAAATGCGTAGTTGTCCAACCCGTCACTGTTTTTCTCTGGAGCCATGAGTGTGAAGGCAGAAGACAGTGTAAAATTGTCAATGGGATCTCTAATAAGAGAGAGGACAAGAGAGAGGAGAAAGGAGGGGCAAAAACAGAGACACGGGACTTGGTTTTGGGATGCTGCCGCTGATTGTAAATGCTATGGGACCTATCAGCTGCTCATGTGAACTCAATTACACCTCAACTAGCAGGCAGCTGACCACAGCCACGTGCTGCTCTGGATTTTGGCTTAGAAATACACACTAACACACGCAAATGTGCACCAGTGCTTTAGCATGCATGTTAATCACCATGCAATGCATCTTCAAAGTCTTTCTTGCTTAGAAGAGAATAATGTATTACTTATTTCAGGGCAAGGGTCCTTTTTAATGTTGTTGAATGATTGCTGGGTTTACATAGTAACTTGGTTTTAGGTTTATTATAGTGTAAACTGAATGTATATACTGAAATAAATTAAATTAAAATAAAATAATTTTTTGTTACACTTTATTTCAGCTAGTTGCCAAAACAGCATTTTTCATTTTTCTGTTTAACCTGTAAAAATGTAAATGACAAAAACATAAATAAACTTCAAGTAAAATTAGAAAATATCAGAAAACACTAAAATATTGTTATATCATATAATATATTTTATATATAGTATATATATATAGTATAATACATATGACAAGAACTCAGAGTTAAACTGTCATACCAAATTCATCTTGATAATCACAAATGAATTACAGTCTAATCAAAATTTATTCAGACACCTTCAAAATTTCTCATTTTATCACAGTTTATTCGCTATAGTTTAGAAAATGGTAATAAAAAATGACAAGAACTCAAGAGTTAAACTGTGTCAGAACAAATTAATCTTGATAATGTCAGATAACTTTAATAGAAAGCTATATAACAAAACATAGTCAAGTGTCAAATCAAACTTTTGTTCCCAGTTGTTTTTTTAATACATTTTACTGGTGGTCCACTGTATGAAGTATTTATGGGTATAAAATGTCACAGTTTACTTTATTTTGTTATTCTTACTTACATAAATGAAATATAATGTCCTGTACCCACTAGTAAAAAAATATCAAAAATTATATCTGGTGTCTGAATAATTTATTGGTTTGACTGTACAGTATGTATACCTGTAGTCAAGTCTTTAAGTTATGTGCCTGCAAAAATAAACCTTAGTATGAGAAACATTCACTAGAGTAAAACATGTGAAAATCAGCTGCTTTCTTCTTGTGTAAATTATTTAGTTTGCTTACTGGATGTACTGCAAAGATTAATGAAAATAATGGTTTTACATTCTGGTAAAGCTCTCTAAACCAGGCCCAAATTTCCCAAATACTATGCATCACATGTCTCTCATTTTAGAGATTTATTTGAGATAGCGACAGGACAAACCTAATCATCCAATCATTCTTTCATCAGATCCAACCGGTTGTGTGCCTGGTTGGCTGCTATCTTTAGATTCAGTCATTCTGGTGAACATAAGTGCATTCCTTTCATTAGAAAATATTAAGACATGCACTTACCTTAACGGACATTCCTCGGATGAAATGAATCTCACTGTTTTGAAAGTCCCATCCTGTAGTAAATGATTGCGAAAGGAGGTTTTCCAGATAATGAACATGTGATCTTTCACCTCTTTTACCACATGCGTAATGATGTGCTTGATTTCCTGGCCAATCCAATTATTGTGTTTGTAGGTGTGCCGCCACAGTCTGAGAAAACCAAATCACATGCAGGCTCGTGAAAAAACTGACATTCAGAAGTACAGTGCTGTTTCTTTATCCTTATAATCTACTTGGACATGCTTTATTCAAGTGCTTTCTGTCACATTCAATTCTGCATTCAGTGAAGTGTGGCAGAGGCTATTTAGCTTATTGTCAAATATCTTACTTTTAGTAATAAGTGATTGTTTTAATAACAGGAACAGTGATTTCCAATTGCAAAGTTATTAGTTATAGCTTCATGTCTCAACTATAGACACTTTTATAGTTTATATTTGTTTTGGAACTGGGACCTGTGATGTTAGTGGCCTTAAAGTTGATGGGTAATTTTATAGCTTTCAGAATATTTAGGATTACAGCTCAGATTTAATGGTTAGGATTTGGTTACAACTTTCACACACCTTTATACAATGGATCTGCATGAAGTTTCATGCAGTCATTCTTGATTACTGTGTTTTTAAATGTAATTTATAAAGATTGGACTTTCAAAGAGCGTCTAGCCAATACACATTTAAACAATGCATGAATAAACAGTGAAATAGCCTTTTGAATGTGATATTTTCATGTCTGGAAATCACGTTTTGCTCATAATTACTCTTTAAGAATATCATTGATTTACTTGTCCAGCAGGTGGCGCAAAAGCGTTTAAATTGTGCATGTTTTCATCGTCAATAACATTCAGTCAAGGTTAGCCCTAATAATAATCTAACATAAGGACAAGAAAAATGTTTTGCAGATTTATGCACATCACCAGTCCAAAGTAAACAGTAATATTCTTTATGTTTTTTTTTAAATAAGTCCCTTCTGCTCACCAAGTCCTCATTTATTTGTAAAAACTGTAAAATTTCGAAATATTTTTACTATTTAATTTTTATTTGAATATATTTAAAAATTTAATTTATTCCTCTAATCAAAGCTAAATTTTCAGCATCATTACTTCAGTGTTCAGTGTCACACGATCCTTCAGAAATCATTCTAATATGCTGATTTGCTGTTCAATAAGTTTTTTTTATTATAACTATTACCAATATTTTTAAAAGTTGAGTACATTTGACATTTTTTTTAGGATTCTTTGATGAATAGAAAAAATAGAAAGCATTTATCTGAAATAAAAAGCTTTTATAACATTATACACTATACTCTTCTAAAGCTTGGAGTTGGTATATAGGCCTATATAGGGCCTATTGTTATATATACATTTGGTGAAAAAAAATGATAGGAATTAATTTCTATTAATCAAACTTGAAAAAACGTAATAATATGTTTTGAAGCAGCAAATCATAATATTAGAATGATTTTTGAAGAATCATGTGACTGGTGTCATGATGCTAAAATTCAGCTTAAAGTACACAGTATCACAGGAATAAAGTACTGTACATTTTAAAATATATTAATATAGAAACTGTGATTTTAAATAGTAAAAATATTTCACATTTTACTGGTTTTGCTGTACTTTGGATCAAATAAATGCAAGCTTGGTGAGCAGAAGAGACTTCTAAAAAAAAAAATCTTACTGTTCAAAAACTTTTGACTGGTAGTGTAGCTGAGAATTTCTGAAATGACATAACAATGACAATAATATTAAAAATAATAATGAACTTATAATAATAATAATAACTTCTGTCCAGTAGCCTATTAAAACTTTTAGTCTATTATTGATATATAACTAATTATAATTAACATCAATATTTTTCTATTAATCTTTACATAGCCTTTACTACTAATAATATACAGTAATAAAACGACGGTGCAAATGATGAGGGGCGGGGTATGAATGACGTCACATATTGGGAGACAGAATCAACTTCTGCTCACTTTGCATTCCGGGTAGATGGCGCCGCTTTTCCTCAAAACGTTTTAAGTCGGAAACGAAAAATATGTGTTTGATGGATGGAACATTAGTGCAGTTTATCACAGCACTATTTAGCTACAATGAAGAACTCAAGTGTAGTTCATATGCCTCTCGTGTAAACATCGTTTAAGCATCAGCAAACAGGAGGCGCATCGGGTGGACGGACTGCAGCATCCACCTGAATCTCCTCATCAGCCTCCGCCTCTCTCAGAGCGCCAGAGTGACGGGAACGGAGAACGCAGAGATTACACCCGACCGGAGAAAGGAGGCTATGGCAGCCGATGGAGGATGCGGGGAATCGGTGGATCATTACCAGGCCGAGGTGGAGAGGCTGACCCGAGAGCTCGCAGAGGCGAACCGGGAGAAGATCCGGGCTGCGGAATGCGGTCTAGTGGTGCTGGAAGAGAACCAGACGCTCAAGCAGCAGTACTTGGAGCTGGAGACCGAGCAGGACGCTCTGAAACAGGAGCTAGAGCAGCTGCAGGAGGTAAACACAGCTCGGATGGTCTAATATACAGTATATATGTAGTGTGTTTACGCATGTATGTGTGTACGATATATATGAAAATGAGGAAGATGTGTTTAATTTTATACCAGTATGCATGTACATAATGCACACACATGTATGTAATATTTTCTATGTAGCTGAACCTGTCTTTCACTGTATTGTATGTATGTTTTAAAATATTTTATTTAATTGTCAAGTGGGGATTAATTATGGTATCACAGATTTATTATGAAGAATCTTTGGTGTGTCAGGTTCATTTTATTGTTTTTTTTTTGTTTTTTTTTCCTGAGTTTCTTTACATCCTTAATTATAAGTATAATGAGGCAAATGGACTATACTGTAACTATCCAAAGCGGACACCCTTTGCTGTTTTGTAGCTGTAGGCTATACGATCAACCAAAGTGTAACATATCTGGGATAAATGGAGTCTTTTAGAGAGGTGAAATGATGAAGAGACAGGGATGAAATGAGAGAGATTTTGAGAGGAAATTGAGACTAAAATAGATGGAATAGGATACTTTCTGACTGCTGTAGTAATTCAGGAACTGTGGTTGCACTTATTTATCCATGGTCAGTGTTAATGATGATGACTTGTAGAGGGGCAGGGTGTTGAATAGTGAAATCTGAAAGTTCCTTATAATATGTCATAATCGATGGTTGTTTTGTTGTATTAATCTCAGGAAATGTTTTATATATATATTTATTTGTGTAAGTCTCACCAAGGCAGCATTTATGTGTACCTGAATCTTTTAGCATCATTACTCCAGTCACTGTTATATTCTGGTTTGCTGCTCAAAAACGTTTATTATTATTATTATTATTATTATTGTTATGGTGAAAACAGCTGAGTAGATTTTCTTCAGATTTATTTGATGAATAGAAAGTTCAAAAGAACAGCATTTATCTGAAATAAAAGTCTTTTGTAACAGTATAAATGTCTTTTTGATCACTTTTGATCAATTTAAAGCATTATTGCTAAATAAAAGTATTAATTTCTATCATTTCTTTACCAAACAATTTTTACAAAAGCTTTTTATTTCAGATAAATGCTGATATTTGAATCTTTCTATTCATCAAAGAATTCTAAAATAATGTACTTAACTGTTTTAAATACTGATAATAATAATAATAATAATAAATAATAACAATAATAATAAGAAGAAATGTTTCTTGAACAGCAAACCAGCATATTAGAATGATTTCTGAAGGATCATGTGACACCGAAGACTGGCGTAATGATGCTGATAGCTTTGATCACAGGAATAAATTACATTTTAAAATATATATTCAAATAGAAAGCAGTAATTTTAAAAAGTAAAAATACTTCACAATATTACCTCTTTTGCTGTATTTTTGATCAAATAAATGCAGGCGTGGTGAGCCGAAGATACTTTAAAAAAAAACATTAAAAATCATACTGTTCAAAAACTTTTGAACATATTAACTTGTATGATAAAAAAGGTACATTAAAGCAGAGTAGTCTGACCATTTGATTTTTGTTTAGATGTCCTCAGTGTTGTATAATAAAGATCAAAGTCTGACTCAAATTTATTTTCAGATGATAACACATACAAATATTATTTCATGTTACTTGGACCAGTTTTATTTCAAAGTCTTATTTCAATGTGTCTTAATTATTTTATGATTGCTCTTGTGTTCCCTAATTTTCCCTAAACGCTCCTGAAGTAAAGCACACTGGAACGCCAACGACTGTGACTAACGGGTCTTTGTTTAGCTTGACAATGTGCATGAATGCTTATCTCAGACACTTACTGTTATTCACTGACAACAGTCATTTGCAGTAAATTATTGTCATAAAATTGTGTCAGTAATTGCACTTTCTCATGGCAGCTCCCCCTAGATTAGACTAGTCTGCCCTGTGGGCTTGTCTTTAATTAACTCTATCATGCAAATCATGATATAGCTTGTTGCCCCAAAATCTGGGTCAGTTTGATATCATTTGGGTTCATTGTATCAATTAGTTTGGAATTGCATAGAACTGTGCAGCATCTGTTAGTTATTTGCAATGCATTATTATTGTTTATCTATTCAGATTTAATTTCAGAAAGGCGTTTCCTTCATGTTCATTTAGGAAAACTTTGAGTACCGACAGTGCAGACAGTTTAAATGTTGATTTATCTTCTAAGTTTCATAGTACAATCAATAATGCACATCTGTTTTGCTTCTTGCCTTTCGGATAGTATCTCTATCTCTGTTTTTGTTCAAAGCATCTGTGCTGTTTATAATAGAGTCTGTCTGCGGCTGATAGTCTCGTGAAGGGCACGAGTCCTGGAGGTGATATTTCCTCTCGAGGATTGACCTGCTGTATTTGGTCTCTTTTCTCCTTATCTGTCTACATTTCTCCTATATTCTGATGAATATTAAACAGAATGTGAAAGACCACACTGCACTATTTGCCTTTGGGCTCCCAGCTCAATTCCTTAGAGAGCTTTGACAGAATTTACATGCAAATCAGATTTTCTGAATGTGCAAAAGGAAGGAAATGCCATATGAAATCTTTTTGAGAGACACATTCACATATTTGCACCTTATTGGTTTGAATTTAGAAGTTGTATGATTCCCATTTGTGACCCTGGACCACAAAACCAAGTCAATCTTATGAGATAAGGATGTATACATTATCTGAAAGCTGCATAAATAAGCTTGATTTGTTAGGATAGGACAATATTTGGCTGAGATGCAACTATTAAAAAAATCTGAAATCTGAGGGTGCAAAATATGGCAGTTTCATAGTTTATCAAATTTTTTTTCCTTGACTGTGACTTAATGTGAATCAAAATGCATTAAAAAAGTTGCGGAACCAGTGCCACTCCATTTTCATAATAATCCAAACAAGCATGTTACATGTAAAATGAGATTTTGATGTAAATTATATGGTTTGATTTCAAAATTTAAAGCAAAAACAGAATGGTCTTGCCTTAGCTTTGTCTCATTTTGCTACTTAAAAGAACTGCATGATACAAAAACAGCTAATGGGCTGAGTGAGAACGCAAATTAACTCTCTGCCAGCAGGTGGCGCTTATGAAACAGCAGCAATACAGTGTTTTACCTGCTAGAAACAAAGCACAATAATCACTGATGCTCCAGAAGGAAAAGCGAAGCATTAAAAGCCAGGGGTGTAAACGTTTGAACAGAATGATGTGTACATTTTTCTTATTTTGCCTAAATATCATAGTTTGTTTTGTTTTTTTTTTGTACTGCCCATAAGACAAAATTAGTTAAAATTACCCTGATCTTCAAATTCAAAAAGTTTAAAAGGTTTCATCCTCGGCTATTAATGCGTCTTGTTCCCTTTTGAAGCAGCAGTGAGCGTTTGAACCTTCTGTAATAGTTCCATATGGGTCCCTCAGTTGTCCTCAGTGTGAAAAGATGGATCTCAAAATCATACAGTCTTTGTTGGAAATGGTTTAAATACACAAAAATGATGAAACACCAAAGAACTTGTGGGACCTAAACGATTTTTCTGAAGTACAACAGGCAGTTTAACTGTTCAGGACAAATAAAGGCCTCATGAACAACTAAATCACTAAACAAAAAAAAAGCAAATCTGTGGAACATTCAGGTAACAACACAGTATTAAGAAACAAACTTTTGAAAGGGGTCATTTTTATAAATTCAACTATTATTTTCTCTTGTGGACTAACATCTTTTATGTGAAAAATTTTATTCAGGTCAGTACTAAATAAAAAAGTAACATGCATTTTGTATGATCTCTCTTATTTGGTATAATAATGAACATTTTTCAGATTATGCAAGGTTTATGTAAACTTTTGACCTCAACTGTATTTGTGAACATATTTTAGTGCATGGTTGGTCCTTTGTTCTATTTATAAAGTCAGAATTACTATTAGAATGTATCAATCCGTTGTTAATCTTGTTAAATGGAACACAAAGAATTAGATAATTGTTAGAATTTGGCCATTGGAAAACAGGTCAGTGCCATTAGTTTATTAAATGTTGCCAAAAATGAAAAACAGTATTAACCCAAAACCCAGCTTAAAAGGATAGTTACCTTTATGTCATTTTAAACCTGTATGACTTTCTTTTTCTGCACAACACAGAAGGTATTTTGATTGTTTGAAGTGTTTCATGCACATAATGAAAGTCAGTGGGGTCCAAAACATGTTAGAAAAGGAAATACATTATCTTCAGTTAACTAAATGAGTAAAATGGTTTCACTGTTATGCATTTGTTTTTTAATCCATTTGTGTTTAAACCGCAAATAGAGCTCAAAATGTTTTTCGATCCCTAAGGAAACAGTGGAAATAGACTGTTGAGTGTTTTATGGTTACAAATGGAGGGTGTGTGTACTTGAACAGTAGTGCCCTACAGTTCTGTTTCCACTGAAATGCTCTTGATGTGACTTGATCTAAAGTGATAAGACAGGAAAATCTATGATTTTTGGGAGATTCTGCACATCTCATATCTGAGCTTTTACTCTTGTGTGGCCTTCACAGTTAATACAAATGTGTCAGAGAGTTTACATTTATATTTTACATCAACAGAATTCAAATTGAATGTGCATTCCCTAAATAATGCATTCCCTAGGAGTTGAACCCATGACCTTGGTGTTGCTGGCATTATGTATTTTGAAACTGTAACCTTGAACATGAAGCTGCTCAAAGTCATAGATCTATAGGCCACTTCCTTATTAAAGCTATATATAGAAAGCAGTTAGGATGGCAGTAAACAAACTAAGAATGTAAGTAGTACTGAAAAGTTAGGGTTTAAATAGAGTAGTAACTCTGAACTCTTTGAGTCTCGTCCTCCGTAATTGTCAGGCCTCTTTTAAATACTCACAAAAGGGCACAGAGCATTTCTAGGTCATCCATATGGAGTCATAAATCTGCCTGTCCTAGACTGAGAAAGGAAAGGAAAAGTGATGTAGTAAGAGACAGACAGAAGGATGCGGTAGAAAAGAGTCTTGTAGGACTCCTGCCTGCCTCCCCCTCGCAACATCAGCAGGGGTTCAAGGAGCTGATCGATAAAGACTGGTTGTACAGGCCCTAGTTTTTCTGCCCAGCCCCCATAGTATAACCTCTTGGCACAAAAGACCTCATCTCTCAAGATTCCCCAGTGGTGGGAGATATTGATTTGAGTCACTGATGCTCTGATGCAAATGATTATTGCATTGTGAGCCAGCACCACACTCCAAATTAATACCAATAAACAGCAATTTCACTGCTACTACAGAGAGAAAAGCTAATTAATTATGTAGTTACAGGGGAGCATGACTATTTCATGGCTTATTTTTAGGAGTAAGGATTTAGATAAAAGTATCTGCTAAATGCATACATTTATCTGAAATCTTCTTCCCAATTCTCTTTTTTTTCAATTATAATCTTTTGAGATAAATGTTGTAGTAATCAAAAAAGAATGTATAATTAATTTGAATTATGAAAAATATACATTTTAAGAACGATTTATTGAAAGTTCAACAAAAATAAGTTTTTAGATACCTATAAAATCTGTTTTATTTCTGTACTGTATTTCTTTAAAAAAAAAATTTGGTATTTCTTTTGATTTTGTGGTTGTATGTTATGCATTTGTGTTAGTGATTGTGAAACACTTTGGGCAACAGATGTTGCGTTAAATGTGCTATATAAATAAAAAAAATCAGTCTAATCAATTTAATTAATAAAACTTTAACAATTAAAGTCATTATTATTTTTTCTAATAATAGGGCTCTAATTATTTATTTATTGGAAATTCTGTTTTCTCTCAAGTTTTTCTGCATTTGTGATTTAATGCAAATTAATTATTAAAATGGTGATCAAAGGAACATTTTAATCTAGTTTAATTCAACTTATAAAACAAATGAAAATGTTACAATTCCTTTTACTGAAAAACAGAGGTTTACTGTTAAAATGCAAGAAATTACTGTATTTATTATTATTAATTTTATTATTAACATTATTATAAGTACACTACTAGTCAAAAGTTTTTGAACAGTAAGATTTTTCAAAGAAGTCTCTTTTGCTCACCAAGCCTGCATTTATTTGATCAAAGTACAGCAAAAACAGTACAATTTTGAAATATTTCTATTTATAATAACTGTTTTCTATTTGAATATATTTTCAAATGTACTTTATTCCTGTGATTTCAAAGCTGAATTTTTACCATAATTTTTCCAGTCACAAGATCCTTTAGAAATCATTCTAACATTCTGATTTGCTGCTCAAAAATGATGCTCAAAAATGATCTTTAGATCTTTCTATTCATCAAAGAATCCTTTAAAATTGTACCCAACTGTTTTAAATATTGTTAACAATGATAAAAAAAAATTCTTGAACAGCAAATTGAAAACAGCAAAATTTGAAGCGAAAAGACTGGAGTAATGATGCTGAAAATGTAGCTTTGATCGCAGGAATAAATTACATTTTAAAATAGATTCAAATAGAAAACAGTTATTTTAAAAAGTAGAAATATTTCAAAATTTTACTGTTCTTGCTGTACTTTAGATCAAATACATGCAGGCTTGGTGAGCAGAAGAGACTTCTTTAAAAAACTTTTAAAAATCTTACATTCTGGTAGTGTCATAATTTTTCCAAGTTAAACCAACTTTTTATTTTGACAGTTGTTGTCAAAACCTTTGAGGTTTTGTGTATGACTGGATTCCATGATTCTATCCATGTTTTCTGCCTTGCAGAAATAATAGGGCCCTATGAATGTAAACTTTGGTGGTGCATAATGATACCTCAAATTATGCATCCGGTTGAGCTTGGTAATAGTTTTCGCATAATGACGGATGAATTATGAATTGGTTCAGTAAGAAAGCCACATTACAACCACCAAGCAACAATGCTCTATGTCCTGCTGGAATTGAGTGTAATTGACGCTAATTGATGCATCGACTTGTTTGGCAACACTCACATTTGGGCCATTGGGCCACTAAGAACTAGAGTTTGCAGCCTGCCAACAAAAACAACAGAAAATGAAGGTGAAAACAACAACAATAGTTATTCAAGGAACTGTCATTTGAAAGAGTGTAAAGTAAAAAAAACAGTGCTGTCCTCTGCAGGTCAGGTAAAGTATTACAAAGCAGTCAGTATGTACTGTATATCCGTACAATTTTGTGATCAATGGAGTATACTTAAAAGGCTAGTAAGCTTGGCTGTCTGTGTACATTTTTCTTTTTGCTGTCTTTAGTGATTTGAGTTTCAGAGAGAGAAAATATCAAACAGTAGTGGCTCTACAGAACTGGTGTGGTTTAAGGCCTGTACCTTTTACATCTCTCAGTGCTAGAACCCTGCACAGTTCTTCACTGTTTATTTCTGCTGCAGTGAGACTTTGGGAAAGAGCCGGTCTGCTTTACCCAGGGGTGTGTGTATTGATTGTTGCTTTACTTCAGCTTTCTAGACTGCGACTTCACTGGCTGCAGTAACTGTGGGCTCTGACAATGAAATAAATAAAGTCTGTACTCTGTACTGTGCTCATACAAGGCGGTTATATCTGTTTCAGCCAGTTGGAGAATATAGACTCTATATCTCTTATTTGATCTCCCTCTAAGTGTGACAAATCCGTTCGCTGCCTTATAGAGTGTATCATGGTCATCAGCACATTTGCTGTACTTATCTCTCTTTGTACAAGTATTTCTACACACATACAGTTGAAGTCAAAAGTTTACATACACCTTACAGAATCTGCAAAATGTTAATTATTTAATACATTTGATTCTTAATATTGGGTTGTTACCTGAATGATCTACAGTTGTGTTTGTTGTTTTTTTTGTTTGTTTAGTGATAGTTGTTCATGAGTCCCTTGTTTGTCCTGAACAGTTAAACTGCCCACTGTTTTCACAAAAATCCTTCAGGTCCCTCAAATTCAAATTTTTCAGCATTTTTGTGTATTTGAACCCTTTCCAACAATGACTGTATGATTTTGAGATCCATCTTTTCACACTGAGGACAACTGAGGGACTCATATGCAACTATTACAGAAGGCTCAAACACTTACTGATGCTCCAGAAGAAAAAAACGATGCCAGGGGTTAAAACTTTTTTACATTTGAAGATCAAGGTAAATGTAACTTATTTTGTCTTCTGGGAAACAAGTATCTTCTTTAGCTTCTGAAGGTCAGTACTAAATGAAAAAAGTATGATATTTAGGCAAAATAAGATTTTCATTTTGTTCAAAAGTTTACACCCCCGGCTCTTAATGCATCGTGTTTCCTTTTGAAGCATCAGTGAGCATTTGAACCTTCTGTAATAGTTGCATATGAGTCCCTCAGTTGTCCTCAGTGTGAAAAGATGGATCTCAAAATCATACAGTCACTGTCGGAAAGGGTTTAAATTTACAAAAATGCTGAAAGACCAAAGAATTTGTGGGACCTCAAGGATTGTTCTGAAGAAAAGCGGGCAGTTTAACTGTTCAGACTGAACAAGGGACTTATGAACAACTATCACTAAACCAAACAAAAACACAGCTGTGGATCATTCAGGTAACAACACAGTGTTAAGAATCACGTGTGTGTAAACTTTTGAACAGGGTCATTTTTTTTTATAAATTCAACTATTATTTTCTGTATGTTAAATATATGTTAACATCTTTTATGTGAAGTGTCTTATTCAAATCCGTACTAAATAAACTAATAACATGCATTTTGTATGATCCCTCTTATTTTGGTAAAATAATGATCATTTTGCAGATTCTGCAAGGTGTATGTAAACTTTTGACATCAACTGTAGATGAGCAGTATCGCAGGATTATATTGATATAATTCATAGGCGTCTGATGTCTAACACCATGTCTACAATGGAAATGTCAGAGGTGCACTAGAATGTGTATTTACAACAAATTAGTTGTGAATCAAGAAAGCAACATGAAAATCAATTTTAGGAAGTAGTTTGCACAAAAAAAAGACAATGTGATATGGCTGTATATCAGCACACTGTGCCGATATTCTGCCATATCACACGGCTACGAGTGTGATGTTGCGTTTATATAACCTTTGACGGCTCAAGTGTGTAAATACATAAGAAACTGAGTGTCTTTTTTTGTGCAAACTACATCCTAAAATTGATTTTCATGTTGCTTTCTTGAATCACGACTACTTTGTGGCAAATACACATTCTAGGGCAATGTGCACCTTTGACATTTCCATTATAAACATGGTGTTAGACATCAGACGCCTATGAATTATATCAATATAATCTAATTTCCCCCCACCATTTTATTTCTGTGCCAGAGTGTTAAAAGCAGACTCAGCCATTCATCACACCCTGTTTAGACGATGCCCAGTGGCACAGTTTCCTGTCCTTCGTGTTTGTGTGTTCAGGTGGTAGTAGTGGCCCATGGCTCCTGACCTGTGTGCTAATTAAATGGGACCCTGCCCTGTCTCAGTTCCCTTCCCAGCATGTATGTAGGACGCTCGCTCTCTACGGATGTCGAATAAGTGATGTTGTTATAAGATGCTGCAGGCAGAGGACTGGAATACAATCTCTCTATACGGGGCAATTTACTGCCCTAATATACTCCAGACATGGCCTAGTCTGTGCCTATGACCGACGACACTCTAAAAAAGAGAAAAAAGGAGGGACAGCAATAGCGATACCATTTACAACCCAATCATACCATTTTAACTGTGATGCAGCAAATCCATTGTTGACTATTTAATGCTGTATTAGTATGATGAGGTACGCATTTATCATTGAACCGCTGTTTAAGTTGCAGATAATTTAAACATCAAGTGATGTGCATTATTGCTTGCTTACCCAAAAGAAGAGATTTAAGTAGCTGTGTTGAACTAACGATGAGGCTATTTTCATAGGCTGTTTTTATGCATGCTGTGAATTTCAATTTCAAACAGAATCAAATCTCTTTCAGCAAGGTATAATGAAGAAGAAAAGCCTCTTTTCTCGCTCTGGGCTGCTAATTCCCAAGCATCTTTTGCTCCAAAGGGTAATTTGGTGTAATACAGTCTTCTATTATTCTCACCCTGCATTCCACTGTCAGCTGAACATGTGTTGCAGTGAATAAGAAGTGCTGCATTGCTGCAGATGTGTGTCGCTGAAGAACTGTTTAGTATATCCTCCTCTCTTCGTCTTTGTAAACACTTACCAGGAAGTAATAGTTTAGTGGGAATGATGTGCCATAAAAATACACTGTATTGCCAAAAGTTTCGGGACACCCCTTTCTAATGAACAGGTTTGACTACCGTAGTCATTTCCATGAGTACAAATCTTAAAGTTTAAGCATATAATGATATTCTAGGGAATTGTGTGCTTCTAATTTTACAGCAACAGTTTAGACAGGATCCTTTTCTATTCTAACATGACAATGCCTCTGTGTATAAGGCAAGGTTTAAATAAAAATGATTGATTCAGTCAGTGTGGAAAAACTTACCTGGTCCACAGTCCTAATCCCATCTGAACATCTCTGGAGTGACTTTAAATGCAGACCTTGAGCCAAAAACTCATCTTGTACATCCAGTACATGGACAAAAGTATACGGAAAACCCCCTTCTTTAGAACAGAAAAAGGCACTTCCAAAACTGTGGCAACAAATATGGAAACATAATTAATGTGTTTAAAAATTGTATTTCCATCTCTGTTGCAGCAGTTTTGGATTTGTCTAAAATGACTGTACCCTTACGTACAAGTCATTGGTGTTTGGTGATGAGATTTTGGCTCAAGTCGCACCAGAGCTGGGATTAGGACTTGGCTTTCTGCAGACCAGTCAAGTTCTTCCACACTGACTGAATCAATCATTTCGATTTGAACCTTGCCTTGCTTTGCACACAGAGGCATTGTCATGTTAGAATAGAAAAGGGTCCTGTCCAAACTGTTGCTATGAAATTAGAAGCACACAATTCACTAGAATATCATTATATGCTTAAATATTAAGATTTGTACTCAAGGAAATTACTAAAGTAGTCAAACCTGTTCATTAGAAGGGGGTGTCCCAATACTTTTGGCAATATAGTGTAGCTAATATGCTACATAATATTATTTTGTGGAAAAATTAGATATGGCCATGAAATGTTCTTGCTAAAAAGACCTGTTTTTAGATGCTTCATTAGGAGTGTGCAGAAATTAGTTAAATGCAGTTATATGTTGACTTGAATCAAATTTATTATGTTGAATCTAATCATCTTTTATTAATAACGTCTCGGTTACGTATTGTAACCCTCGTTCCCTGAAGGAGGGAACGGAGACGTCTCGTCGGGACCGACGAATTGGGATATCGCCTGGATAGACCAATATACTTCGTGTGTATACAAACGAGCCAATGAATATTGGCATGCATGATTGCAGCCAGCTGCGGCTGATCACAGCGTGAGCATATAATACGCAGCAGGTGCATGCATCATCAAGGTTTCGCTGAGGAGCTGGGACAGGCCCGGCCGTACAGCGGTGGTACAGGAGCCTCGGCGACGGGACGAGACGTCTCCGTTCCCTCCTTCAGGGAACGAGGGTTACAATACGTAACCGAGACGTTCCCTATCAGTCGGTCCGTTCGACGTCTCGTCGGGACCGACGAATTGGGATCCCTAACAAAGCGCCGTGGCTGCTGTCCCTTCCAGTGTCCTGAGCGGGCCCCCCTGGGACCCGTTACTGGCTTTGGCCAGGGGCTCGCATCAAGGAGAGTCAGTCACTGTATAACTCAGCACCATCTATTTCAGTGAAACTGAAGCACTGGGAATATGCGGAGCTCACGTCCTTCCGATAGGAGGTTCGGAGCAATACACATATAACTCAATTCCGGTTTATATGGAAGATTGGAGGTGATTGAACCCTCGTATACTGGTAGAAGTACTACCGGGGAAACACACAGCCTCTAGGGCGCAATGTGGAAATGTAAGAGATGCAATTGAGTCTCTACGTAGAGCCTAGCCCTCTATCGGTTCTGAACGATTCATCGAGTGAGGGCCTGACGCCTGACGTCCCGCTACGTCGGCTGTCAAGCTAGCGGAGGAGCTCGACAGAGCTACTCTTAGGTTACTCTGGAGCAGTATAGCAAGCCGACCCGAGGCCTCTCTGTGCCTACCCGTTTGAGGTAAGAACACAGGAGGAAACTGTGTCTACACGAAGGCTATAGAACCTTGTGAACGTGTTAGGGGTCGCCCAGCCCGCCGCTCTACAAATGTCATTTAGCGAGGCGCCACGAGCCAATGCCCAGGAGGATGCGACACTCCTAGTCGAGTGCGCTCTCAGCCTGAGGGGGCAGGGCACACCCTGAACCTGATAGGCCAGGGTAATGGCATCCACTATCCAGTGGGCCATCCTCTGCTTGGAGACGGCATTCCCCTTCTGCCTGCCTCCATGACACACAAAGAGCTGGTCTGAGGTCCTGAAGCTTTGTGTCCGGTCAACGTAGCATCTAAGTGCTCGGACGGGGCAAAGCAAAGCTAGGGCTGGGTCTGCCTCCTCCGAGGGCAGCGCTTGCAGGCTCACCACTTGGTCCCTGAAGGGAGTCGTGGGAACCTTGGGCACATAACCTGGCCGGGGCCTCAGTGTTACCTGGGAATCCGCCGGGCCAAACTCTAGGCACGAATCGTTGACCGAAAATGCATGCAGGTCTCCTACCCTCTTGATGGAAGCCAATGCAAGCAGGAGCAGAGTTTTCATTGAGAGAAACTTCAGCTCAACTGACTGCAAAGGCTCAAAGGGAGCCTGCTGCAGTGCTGTGAGCACTAGCGACAGGTCCCAAGAGGGCACGGAAGGGGGCCTAGTGGGATTCAACCTCCTGGCTCCCCTAAGAAACCTGGTGACCAGGTCGTGCTTCCCTACCGACCTTCCTTCTATGAGGTCGTGGTTGGCAGCTATAGCAGCCACATAGACTTTAAGGGTTGAGGGGGACAGCCTACGCTCCAACCCTTGCTGCAAAAAGGAGAGCACGGTTCTGATCGGGCATCTTCGGGGGTCCTCTCCCCGGGAGGAACACCAATCAACGAACAGGTTCCATTTAAGGGCGTAGGCATGTCTAGTAGACTGCGCTCGCGCCGAAGTAATAGTGTCAACTACCCCTTGGGGTAGGTCACTTAGAACCTCCGCGTCCCGTCCAGGGACCAGACATGTAATTTCCAGAGGTCTGGACGCGGGTGCCATAAGGTGCCCCGTCTCTGAGTCAGAAGATCCTTCCTCAGAGGAATTTGCCAGGGAGGGGCTGTCGCGAGGAGCATGAGTTCGGGGAACCAGGTCCGAGTGGGCCAATAAGGGGCTACCAGAAGGACCTGCTCCTCGTCCTCCCTGATCTTGCACAATGTCTGTGCGAGAAGGCTCACTGGGGGAAACGCATATTTGCGGGGGCCCCGCGGCCAGCTGCATGCCAGTGCATCCGTGCCGAGTGTGCCCTCGGTCAGGGAGAAAAAGAGCTGGCAGTGGGCTGTCTCCGGGGAGGCGAACAGATCTACTTGAGCCTCGCCGAAGCGTCTCCAAATCAGCTGAACCGACTGGGGGTGGAGTCTCCACTCTCCGGGAAGCGCAGCTCGTGAGAGCTCGTCGGCCGCACGGTTGAGCAACCCGGGAATGTGAATGGCACGAAGCGACCTCAGATGCTTCTGACTCCACAAGAGGAGATGACGGGCGAGTTGCGACATGCGACGGGAGCGTAGACCGCCTTGCCGGTTGATGTACGCAACGGTCGCAATATTGTCTGTACGGACCAGCACGTGTTTGCCACGTAGGTGCCCCTTGAGGCGGAGCAGGGCGAGACGTACTGCAAGCAACTCGAGGCAGTTGATGTGCCAAGTCAGCTGGGGGCCCGTCCAAACCCCTGAAACTGCCTGTCCGTCGTACGTGGCTCCCCACCCGGTGGCGGAGGCATCCGTGTGAACCACAGCATGCCTGGAGACCTGTTCCATGGGTACTCCAGCCCGTAGGAATGAGAGGTCTGACCACGGGGTGAAAGTCTGGCGGCAAGCCAGAGTTATCTGAACCCGGTGAGAGCCGCGAAGCCACGCTCTCCTCGGGACTCGGCCATGGAGCCAGTGTTGAAGCGGTCTCATATGGAGCAGCCCGAGCGGTGTCACCGCCGAAGCTGCTGCCATATGCCCCAGGAGCCTCTGAAATTGTTTCAGTGGGACCGCTGTCCTGCTCTTGAATGTGTCTAGGCAGTTCAACACCGACTGAGCACGTTCCTGCGTGAGGCGTGCTGTCTGGCTGACCGAGTCCAGTTCCATACCGAGAAAAGAGATTCTCTGTGTTGGAGAGAGTTTGCTCTTTTCCCAGTTGACCCGAAGACCCAACTGGCTGAGGTGTGCGAGCACCAGGTCCCTGTGTTCGCATAACTGAGCCCGAGACTGTGCTAGGATGAGCCAGTCGTCGAGGTAGTTGAGAATGCGAATGCCCTGTTCTCTGAGGGGAACAAGGGCCGCCTCCGCGACCTTCGTGAAGACACGGGGGGAGAGGGACAGCCCGAAGGGCAGGACCTTGTACTGATATGCCCTGCCTTCGAACGCGAACCGCAGAAAGGGTCTGTGGCGCGGAAGGATTGAGACATGAAAGTACGCGTCCTTCAGGTCGATCGCTGCAAACCAATCTTGGGGACGGACACATCTGAAAATGTGTTTCTGAGTAAGCATTTTGAACGGTAGCCTGTGAAGGGCCCTGTTCAAGACGCGCAGATCCAAGATCGGTCGAAGCCCGCCGCTTTTCTTGGGTACTATGAAGTACGGGCTGTAAAAGCCTGTCCTCATATCGGCTGGAGGGACCGGCTGTATCGCTTCCTTCGCCAGCAAGGAAGCGATTTCTGCACGCAAGATGGGAGCATCTGCGGCCCTGACAGAGGTGAAGTGAATCCCTCTGAACTTGGGAGGGCGCCGGGCAAACTGAATTGCATAGCCGGAAGTGATGGTCCGAAGGAGCCAGCAAGATGGGCTGGGAAGCTCTTTCCAGGCTCCCAGAAAAAGAACAAGCGGCACAAGGGGGACCATCGGCGTACCCGCGGGGGAGCAGCGATGAGGGGGGCAGGGCCCCTGCCTCACAGTCTCGTTGCCGGACCGGGGCGGGGTCAGAGCGTCTGTATGTTGAGTGTGTGAGACGCTTACCTGCGTATGAGCCGATGGTGCGTGAGTAGTCCGTCTCGCCGTACTCTCGAACCGCCCATCGTCGCTCGCTGGCGAGGGGGGAGGACGGGTGAGGCGCAGGGATGACCTGCGCACTCCCCGTAGTCCCACATGGGGACCCAGAGATAGAGAAATTTGCTCTTTTGTCGAGTATTTGGCGGTCGGTGGCGGGGAAAAAACAAACAAAAGAAAACAAACAAAAGATTCTCCGCCCGGCCCTCCTCCGGGGGAGGGAGTGGTGCGGTCACCATCTCCCGAAGAGCAGCATCCTCCATCTCTGGGTCGCCCGTCTCAGGGTCTCTTGCTCTTACGCTTCCCACTGGTCTTTGTGGGGGCCTGGACGGGCTGGGCGGCTGCCCGGCGACCGGCTCCACGGCGCCGTTGTGAAGGCTGCTGCGGTGGCTGCTGTGGAGCGGAGGCGGAAGCCGGGGGCCGCCCTCGGCGACGAGCAGACTGGGGTGCCGCCGGCGGACGGGTGGAGGCAGCAGCTGTACGCCGGGGCAGGATGTGACTGATGGCCTCAGTCTGCTTCTTGGCCGCGGAAAACTGCTGGGCGAAGTTCTCCACAGCGTCGCCGAAGAGGCCGGTCTGGGACACCGGAGCGTCGAGGAACCTGGTCTTATCACAGTCCCTCATATCAGCCAGACACAGCCAGAGATGGCGTTCCTGGACCACCATGGTGGACATGGCACGACCCAGAGACCGCGCGGTCACCTTCGTCGCACGTAGCGCGAGGTCCGTGGCGATACGAAGTTCACGGAGAACTTCTGGGTCGTGACCACCCTCGTACAGGTCTTTCAGTGCCTGGGCCTGATGCACCTGTAGCAACGCCATAGCGTGAAGGGCGGAACCAGCGGAGCCGCAGGCCGCATAGGCACTGCCGATCAGAGCCGACGAGTGCCTACAGGCCCGGGACGGGAGCGACGGATTGTTGCCCCGCCAGGTGGAAGCGGCGCCCGGACACAGTTGCATCGCAACCGCACGCTCCACCGGCGGGACGGCCGTGTATCCCCGCGCTGGTCCGCCATCAAGGGTGGTTAGGGAGGAAGTCCCACTCGAGCGGTTTCGGGCAGTGAAAGGTGCCGTCCACGTTCGGGTGAGTTCTTCATGCACCTCCGGGAAGAATGGCACCGGGGTGGGGCGCTGAGAACCAGCGCGGGCCACCCCGAGATACCAGTCATCCAGCCGGGAGGGGTCGGGACGTGATGGAGGGTTCCATTCAAGCCCTACCCTCTCGGCGGCCCGGGCAAGCATAGCCATCATCTCCGGGTCAGTATCAGGCACCGCTGACCGCCCAGTGGACGACAGTGTGCCTTCCTCCTCCTCAGAGAGGTCTGGCTCTCCCCCCGATGCTGCAACCGACATCTGTTCGTCGGGGGGGGCCCCAAAAGTAACGGGCGGTACCCCTAAGGGAGGTCCAACCCGCTCCCCTGAGAGCCCCGGTGGCGACGGAGTGTCGGTGGAAGGAGGAGCCCCCGCCGATGGAATGGGCGGGGAGTTCCTCACCGTCACCGTCAGACCGGGCAGCCCTCTGCTTCCAGCGACAACGCCCCCCCGGCGTTTGCCTGGAGGAACGTTCGTTCTGGGCAGAGGGACTGGAACCCCGCCCCTTTGCAGGAAACGGAGTCTGGTCCGCAGCTCCGTGATGGTCATCCCCCCACAATGAGGACATGACTCATCCGCGAACGCTGCCTCAGCGTGTTGTAAGCCCAGACACGTGAGGCAGTGTGCGTGGCCATCACCCGGCGCCAGGAAACGGCCGCACCCAGAAACGCACGGGGAGAAAGGCATGACGCCTCGTCTTTAAAAAGACGCTCAACCCGTGGAGCTCTTTTTAGAAAATCACTCTTTTCAAAAATTGCTCTTTTAGGAATTTGCTCTTTAAATGCTGAGGCGCACAGGGGAGATGGCCGCAGCAACACAGAAGGTGGATGGTGAAGACCAGCTGTGTGCTTCCACTCGACACGGAAGACCACGCCGCTGAAGCGCCGTGCCGCCAACACAAAGAGACGAAAAGGAGGTGAGTGTTGCTTCTTGGCTCGTTCCACAATAATGGTCCAGCTCCGAAGCGAAAGCTTGATGATGCATGCACCTGCTGCGTATTATATGCTCACGCTGTGATCAGCCGCAGCTGGCTGCAATCATGCATGCCAATATTCATTGGCTCGTTTGTATACACACAAAGTATATTGGTCTATCCAGGCGATATCCCAATTCGTCGGTCCCGACGAGACGTCGAACGGACCGACTGATAGGGAACTAATCATTCTAACTCACTGAAAATGCCAAAATATGTTGTATTTTGGATGCTGGTGCATTGGTGTCCACATTAGACTTGCAAGCTAGCTTAAAGGGATAGTTCACCCAAAATGAAATTACCCCATTATTTACTCATCCTAAAGCTATACTGTGTATATAAGCATAAGTGTATACACTGCAAAAAATGCTTTTCTAGCTTAGATTTTTTGTCTTGTTTCCAGCCAAAATATCTAAGAATTCTTAAATCAAGAAGCATTTTCTATCTAGACGAGTAAAAATTATTGTCTTGTATTCAGAAGTCAAAATTAAGTGCATTTTTGCTTAAAACAAGCAAAATAATCTGCCAATGGGGTAAGAAAAATAATCTTGTTTTGTCTGTTTGAAATAAGATTTTTTGCTTACCCCATTGGCAGATTATTTTGCTTGTTCTAAGCAAAAACTCGCTTAATTTTGACTTGTTTTTTCTGAAAACAAGAAAATGATTTTTACTGATTTTGACTTTCTTCTTTCAATTCTTTCAGTGAGCAGAAGCTAGAGATTATGGTTTATGAAGTTTTAAATATGGATTTTTTTTCTTACGCAAATTGTTTCAGAAGGCCTTTATTAACTCCTCTGAGCCACGTGGAGTATTTTTATGATGGATGGATGAACATTTCTTGGCTTCAAAATCTCAACAGCCATTCACTGCCATTATAAAACAATTTTTTTTAATATAACTCTAATTAACTCTCTATAACTAAATGGCTTGAAGGTGAGTAAATCATTGGGTAATTTTAATTTTTAGATTAACTATCCCTTTACCAAAAAATTTCTTGGTCAGCTTAACTAGAAACAGGGTTCAAACTGGTCAACTAGTTTTAGTAATATTGTTGGCTTTGCTGGTCCACCTGCTAAATCAGCACTAACAAGTATGGACATTTATGCAGATCTAAGCTGGTGTTTTCAGCAGGGTGTAGTTCTGGAACGAAGACTGTATTGTTTGGTTTCTCTTCTTGCTGAGGAAAGCATTCTAGCCAAACTCCACCCTGGATTTATAAGCCTCTTGAGACTGTGAGAACAGCCCTGGTTCTCCTGTTTTTCTCCACACATTGCTAAAACCTGAAAATGGACCCAGGAGGTACCTGATAAAAAATACAACAACAGGAAATGGTCTTACGTATAGGATGAAAACCCCACCAAAACTCAACAAGCTCCAGGTGTATCATCACATACTATAGGATGTGAACTGTAGCTACTGTTTGTGCTCATCACTAATAATGATGGCCAGTACTTTTTAGTCAATTATTTGCTCTATTGTCTTAGTAATGCTGGATTTGTCAACTATTGCTTATCAGTGCAAATGGTATGGTGATTATTTTGTTTTATGATTATTTTGCTTTATGTAAGCTTCCTGTTTTCTATGTGACTCCATTGCAAGTATACTGTGCTTTGAGACTCCATAATGCTGGCTTGCTAAAGTGCTGCATGGTTCTATCTATATTTCTTCACACTGACAGAAAGCCTGTGAAACTCTCACACGCTCTCTGTCTGAGTCATGATGATGAATCTGTGAACTGGCAACATCACCACAAGCCCTCGTGTCTTTTCCTCTAGGACTTTGCCTTGAGGTAATTCAGACAAATGAGTTAGTCTTAAAAGATACAGATGAAGGTGAGACTATTGCTACAGCAGAGCAGTTGTTTTCTCAATTCCTCTGGCTCTATATATAACACATACATTTATGTGTTGAGGTTTTGATAAATGGATAACCTCTCAATAAATGATCAGATTCAAAAAAGATTTGTTCAGTAGAGCAAAAAATCATTACATGTAAGCTTTACATAATTAAAAATGTTAAAGGTCCACTCAAGTGATTTGAAACATACAGCGTTACTCAATGTGTTGATGAAATTTCAACTTAACAGGAAGACAGGAAGGGACATATCAGCAAACCTTTTTTAAATAGCCAATAACGTTTGATTTATATCACAGCTTGGGTCAGAGCTGTTGAGCTTGGTTAGGCCACATTTAACCGCATATGACAGCCACATCTCATCCATATTGCTATAAAACATACCATTTTGTGTAAAATTCAAAGGGGTCTGATATGTGCCATTCACTGTACAGAAATGACTAATTCTGTAATCAAGTGACGAATTTAGACACAGCTTTAGCATCTATTTATAGTGTAGGGGACAGGACGCTTCAGATTCTAGAGAGCATTTGATTGGACAGAAAGATTGATGAGTAGCTGAAGTGCAGGGTGATGTCATCAAAATCGTTGATCCGTATATCCGTATTGGTGGAAGTTAGAGGCAGTAAGTTTTGAAAAGCTTATATATTGTAAATGCGAATTTAGTCATTGTTTTGAAACACACTACCTTATAGATAACCTTAAAACTAATGTATTCATACTAAAAAGCTAAAAACATCAATTTTGATTTCATGGGGACTTTATTATTAACGTTTTTAGCATTGGGTTGCTGTTCCATTCTTATTTTTTTTAGCACTGGGTTGTTGGTCCGCTCTTGTCAGAATGTTTATGTTTCCAGTCTACTACATAGACAGGGGACTATGAGTCGGCTTACTAGGTTTTGGATACCTCATCTCATTAGTGGCAAATCTTGACAGATTTTTAGGGATATTGTTTAGGATGGTGTGAATAATGAATAGTTAAAGGTTAATCTACTTATCACTGAAATTTCAGACAGTTTGACATTTTTGCACCACACATTTGCCTGGGGGAAAGGTAGTTGTGTTTATAGTAGATGCTTATATTTTGAAAAATACCATTACAATTGTAGATTCTATTTTTGAGGATGTCGTGCTTGTTAAATATGGGGTCAAATGGACAGAAACTGTACGTTTTGTGCCATTTTCTTGGCAGATTTTAGACAAGGTACCTGCATTATACAGTATATCTACTAAATGGATCAGCCAAAATGAATATGATGAGTTTGCTTTTGCTTATAACTTTGCATAAGACATTGTTTTGGCCATATGGGCTGATGTCAGGGTTCAAATCAGTGTGTGATTTATGTTGGGTTTCGTTTTTGCTTACATAATCTTTGGTGTATTTCTGAGAGGAGTCGTGAGGAGCTTTGTTAGGAGTTTGCTGAAATTTGTTCTGCCAATTATTGTCTCTCCGTCCAAGGTTTCTTTCTTGTTGTATGCAGTTATGCAGTTGAAGTTAGAAGTTTACATACAACTTGCAGAATCTGCAAAATGTTAATTATTTTGTACCAAAATAAGAGGGATCATACAAAATGCATGTTATTTTTTTATTTAGTACTGACCTGAATAAGATATTTCCCATAAAAGACATTTACATATAGTCCACAAAAGAAAATAATAGTTGAATTTGTAAAAATGACCCTGTTCAGAAGTTTACATACACTTGATTCTTAATACTGTATTGTTACCTGAATGATGAATGATCCACAGATGTGTTTTTTTTAGTGATTGTTGTTCATGAGTCCCTTGTTTGTCCTGAACCGTTAAACTGCCTGCTGTTCTTCAGAAAAGTCGTTAAAGTCCCACAAATTTTTTAGAACTTGAACCCTTTTCAACAATGACTGTATGATTTTGAGATCCATCAGTGATCAGTGAGCATTTGAACCTTCTGTAATAGTTGCATATGAGTCCCTCAGTTGTCCTCAGTGTGAAAAAATGGATCTTATAATCGTACGGTCATTGTTAGAATGGCTTCAAATACACAAAAATGCTGAATAACCACTGAATTTTTAGACCTGAAGGATTTTTCTGAAGAACATCGAGCAGTTTAACTGTTCAGGACAAACAAGGGACTCAGGAACAACTATCACTAAACCTAAAAAAACACAGCTGTGGATCATATACATAAAATAATCTTGCAATATCTTGTAAATTGAACTGATACCATTGTATTTCACAGATGCATACTAACCAGCAGTACCCTTGAATGAATCAGACAGATGATGCAAGGTTTGACTGCAGCCCAGTTCTGGAAATAATAAGGATTTTCTGGGTTGTGCTGGCAGCGGTACAGAACAGACTCCTGTCCTGCTGTCAGAGACACGCAGACGCTGCGACCACGACTGTCTGGAACAAATCACTGACAGCACTGACTGATCTGAGCGCTCTCTTTCTCTCACGCCTTTGTCTTGTCTTTCTGTTTCCTATACACACGTATGTTCACATGAAAGAGGTGAATTCACAGAAATGTTTGCACAGTATGGTGTTTAATGTTATCGCAGCTGTTGCTGTTGACACTTGTGCTTTCAGATACTTCCTGTTGTTGTAGCCAATGTAAAAAATACTATCTGTTCCCAGATACAGTTACAGTGATGCTTACAATATGCAGGAAATAGTGAGGTATTTTATTATATTATTTAATGATATATTGTTTATTTATCATATTAAATATTATATTAGTATTTTATTTAATATGTTATGTAATAAAAATGTTATGTTATTTATTATAATTAATCTAATATTATTATAATAATATATTTAATGTTCTATTTATTTTAAATATTGAATGTATGAAATATAATTAGTTTTATTATATATAATAAATTGTATACATTTTATAAGTTTAATATAATATCAAAATGTAGTATTAAATATGATGAAAAATAGAATTAAATGCAAAGACAATACAAATATTTTGTAGAACTGTTTATTTTGTATTTACTTTTTTATTTTGTTTTTTTCATTTTATTTGATTTGATTTACTATTTTATTATATTATTTTTTCATAATAAATATATTAATGTTTTATTTCATATGTAATAAAAACAAAATAAATTAAGTATTTTAAATAAAAAATATTTTAATTTTTTTTATATTTTAAATTCAAATATAAATATATTTAATATTCTATTTATTAAAAAAAATAAATGTATAAAAAATAATTACTTTTATTATACAGTTTTTTAGATAAATTTAATATATAATTTTAAATATGATGAAAACTAGGATTAAATACAAAAGACAAATAATACAAATATTTTGTATAAATGTTTATTTCTGTTTACCCTTTTTGGTGTACTATTTTGTTTTATTTAGTTTTTTGTATTTTATTTGATTTGATTTACTATTTTATTATATTTTTTAATTATTTTAAATATTATATTAATTTAATATAATAAAAAAGTTTATTAAATATTTTTTATAATATATATATTATTATTATATTATTTTATTATATAATAATATATATTGAAATATATTTAATATTCTATTTATTTTAGATATGAAATGTATAAAATATAATTACAATATAAATGTAATATAATATCAAAATGTAGTTTTAAATATGATAAACATAGGATTAAATACAAATAAGACAGTATCATTTGTATAAATATTTATATTAATTTACTTTTTTCTTTTGGTGTAATATTTGAGATAATTTTCATCATATGTATATTTATCAAGAAAGAAAAAGAGAAATTGAATTATAATTGTAATTGTAAATGTTACAAAAATATAATGATATATAAATAAGACACTATATTTTGAATAAATGCTTATTTCTTTCTTTTATTTTTATTTTTTATTTATTTATTTTTTTTGAAAAAATATGGCCTTGACATTTTTAGTGGGTTTTACCTATGAAAGACAGTTCCTTAAAATCATTAAACATTTTAATATGCCATAAACCTCACAAAATTACATTTCAGAGACTAGTATAGCGACTAGTTATTTAGTGGGCATCGTAGTGTGACCGCCCACTTTAAATAACTGGAACCAGATGGAGAAATTCGGCTTTACGGACACACTTCCTCCACAAACCATCTGCCTCCTACATTATACAGCAAATATCCAGTCTCTGTGGTCACAGCAACGTCCGATACGTGAGTCCTTTACATCTCTCTCTTGTTCTCCCTCAGAGCGCAGCTGGGAGGCAGAGGGCCTTCAGCAGGGATTCTGGGACGTTGACAGGCCCTCATTTTAAATCACAAAGAGAGCTCATTCACACTTCTGTCACTGAATTAATCAAAGAGGTGTATCCATTCGCTTTTGTGCCTTCTCCCTAGAGTTCAGCAATCAAAAGGAAAGAAAAAACTGAGCGTTAAAGGAATAGTACACCCAAAAATGATTTAGAAGACTTATATTAACTAGTCTACAGAAGCCATACAACAGCTTTGTGTATGAAATAGACTAAAATGTCAGTCATTATTCACTGATAATCTTGTGGCAGTGGCCTGTTAACCACTGAACCCAGATTATCTGTAAAGTGCATCATAAATCAAATTCCTGGCAATAATAAAAAATTCATGTAGTAGGAGTGTCTTCGTTGTTGTTATCGTGAAATGCGCCTGTGGTCACAACAGACAATATATTCGATCCACTATAGGCACTGAAAAAGAAATCTCATGTTGTTTACACTCTCACTTGTATTTATTTAAGGCATCAAGGATTTTTTGATCATTTATCTTATTTTATTATTATTTTATTTATTTTTTAAATAAAATATGTTTTATTTTGCTTTGAAGTAGTGTATTTCTTGAAATACACTGCTGCTCAAAAGTTTGGGATCAGTAAGACTTGTAATGTTTTTTTAAAGAAGTCTCTTATGCTTATCAAGGCTGCATTTATTTGATCAAAAATACAGAAAAAAAATAGTAATATTGCAAAATGTTATTACAATATAAAATAATGGCTTTTATTTTATTATACTTTAAAATATAATTTATTCCTGTGATGCAACACTGAATTTTCATCAGCAGCAACTCCAGTCTTAAGTGTCACATGATCCTTCAGAAATCATTCTAATATGCTGATTTATTATTAGAATAAACAAAGTTGGAAACAGTTGTCCTGCCAAACATTTTTTGATGAATAAGTTAAAAAGAACAGCATTTATTATAGTATTAAATGTGATGAAAACAAGGATTAAATAAAAAGACAAATAATACAAATATTTTGTATAAATCTTTATTTCTATGTACTTTTTTTTTGGTGTACTATTTTTATTTATTTATTTATTTATTATTTTTTTGTTTTGTTTACTATTTTAGTGTATTTTTTAATCATTTTAAATATTATATTAATATTTGATATTTTATGTAATAAAAAGTAAACTTTTATTAAAAAATGTTAAATATTATATTTTATAATATATATATATATATATATATATATATATATATATATAT